>NW_006271972.1:1511103-1652269 GCF_000225605.1 Cordyceps militaris CM01
CCGGGGTGTACATGCTCGTCGCGCGCGGCACCAACGAGGACGCCGGGGAGGGCGTGTCGGCGCAGGTGAGCGCGCTCGTCGCCGCGCGCGTGCCGGGCTCCGCGAGCGTCGCCGTCGACTACCCGGCGACGGCGCTCAAGCACCGCCGCCGCAGCGTGGTCGCGCGCGTCTTCTACCCGGCGTCCGTGTCCCAGGGCATCAGCGACGCCAAGAAGAAGATCCAGGACTACGTCGCGCAGTGCGGCGACGGCAGCCGCATCGCCCTCATCGGCTTCAGCCAGGGCGGCAACGTCATGACCGACCTGCTCGCCGGGGGGTTGCTCCAGCCCGCGCCGCTGGATGCCAAGTACCTCAAGAACAGTTGCGTTTTTTTTTTTTGCCCCCCCCTTCTCGCTTTAGAAAGAATGTTCAAGTGCGAAAAAAAAAAAAGGGCTAATCAGAAAAAACAGTCGTTGCCGTCACCGTGTTTGGCGACCCTACGTTTGCCCCCAACCAGAGCTACAACTACGGCAGCAACGCCAACGGCAAAGGCGGCCTCTTTTCGCGCAAGAACAACGCCGCAGAGCTGGCTAGGCTCAACGCCATCTCGGACAAGCTGGCGAGCTACTGCGACACGGGCGACATCTTCTGCGCCGTCGGCTCCAAAGCCCCAGCCGGCGAATCCAACGTCCACGGAAACGAGGTTCCCGCACACGCCCAGGAGGCGGCCGACTTTATCGTGGCCCGTGTTCAATGAGAGACTTGTCGTGTTCTGGGTGACATTGTATATAAACATTGCCTGGAGGCGTAAATGAACCGACGTATACAATGAATTGACGTGTATACCTTGATGACTGCGACTGCGTATATAAAACGTAAACATCATCTTCATCACGCAATCATGGCAGCTCTCATCTCGCATGAATCAAATAGAATACCGTGTATTGTCCATCTAAATCTTACAAGTCTAAAACAAATCTAATTTACCAAACTCACTCAAGCCAGCTTAAAACTTGTAGACCTGGTCCTTGGTGTAGCCCAGCTCCTGCAGCGTGCCCGACAGCTCGCCCTGGTCCTTGGGGCTGACCTTGTTGCCCGAGACGGCCTTCATCAGGCCAGGCGGGCCGCAGACGAAAATCTTGATGTTGTCGCTCTTGGGCTCCGGGAGCACCGTCTTGAGCAGCTCCTTGGTGATGAAGCCCGTGCTGCCCGACCACTCGGCGGGCGCCTTGTCGAGCACGTAAAAGGCCCGGAAGCGCTGCGGGTACGTGTTTTCGAGCTCCTCGAGCTCCTTCTTGAGCAAAATGTCCTCCTTGCTGACGTTGCCAAACACGACCGTCACCTTGGTCTTGTCGCTGGCGTTTTGGAAGATGCCGCGCGCGAGCTGGAACATGGGCGTGATGCCGGTGCCGCCGGCAATGAGGCCAATGTGGTCGTGCTTGTTCTCCGTCCACGCGTACTTGGGCAGTGGGCCCTTGATGTCGAGCGTCTGGCCGGGCTGCAGGTTGTGGATGTGGGTGCTCATGGGACCGCCGGGGTACTGCTTGACGAGGAGCTCGACGTAGCCAGGTTCATCTAACACGCACAAAGACGAATTAGCAGGAGTAGCAATGAGGTGCCGGAGGTTTGGAAAAAAGGGTCAATGGTGACGTACTCTCGTCATTGATGGGGGTATAAGGGCGGAGGGTCGCCTTCTCATCTCCCTCGCCCTTGTACTTGGCCAAGACGGCACTGGCAATGGGCAGGCCGGGCACCATGTTCTTCTCCGGGAGCTCGAAACGGAAGCGCTTGGTGTTGTGGTTGACGTCGACAACCTCGGCGAGCTTGAGTGACAGGAAGCCCTGGTCACCGCCGGTAAAGGCCGGCTTGGTGATCTTCGGGGCCCCGGCCGCGGTGGCGCCACCCGCCTGGTTGCTGTAGTAGTAGTAGCCGCCGCCGCCGAGGGCGGCCGCGCCGAGGACGTACACAAAGGCGCTGCTACCGCCGCCGCCGCTGGGAGGGGGCGGAGGAGGTGCGGCGGCCGTCTTGGGCGCGGCGGGAGCAGCAGCAGCGGGCTTGGCGGCAGTAGAGCCGGTCTCGGTCGCGAAGCGGCGAGCGTGCTGCGACTGTGGTCAGCATCATGGGCGTGGAGCACGGCATTGACGGCTTTGAAATCAACTTTATTTTTTCGGATGGGTACACAAACGAGCGCAAATAACGAGATGGAGATGTTGTAGTCAATGCAAAAGACAAAGGGCAAGTACGTACCATGCGAAGCGGCTGGGCCGCGCGGAAGGCTGAGCGAGCAAACATTTTGCAATGATTTCCGAGGTTGGTGAATGTGCAATTGGGCGCCTCGCAAACGAATTGTGTTTGCAACAAGGACTGCGGGAGCTACCGGGAAGGTAAGTATCTTGACGTAACACAAGGTGTAGCAACTGCTGCGAGCTCCCCACCAAAAATAGATGACGCCATGCACGTGATGTACTGCGAAACCTACTAGGTGCATCGGACTCAACTCGGACTTACACGAGCCTGGGTACAATAAACGGCTGCTAGTTTGGTAATTAGGTTTCTTTCTTTGGTATCCAACGGCTGAATTATAGTTTATTTACTTCAATGCTAGGTACACTGCTTGTGTAGCCTGGTACAGCCGCACCCCACTATAGTATTTCCTACTTGCCTGCTCCTCTGCGCAGGCGTCTTCAAACCATCCGCTGTGTATAGATAGATATTCATCTAGAAACAACGCTACTTGGAAATAGCCGGATACACCGGGATTCTAGACTGTTTCTGAGAGCTTGCCATTGGAGACCTGCTGCTACTGGCAGTCCTCACGTCTCGGGGTTTTCGGGGGCGGCTACTCCCTCGTCATTCGCGCCGCTCTGATTCCGCCATGTTGTGCGGAGAGACGACAGCCGCAGTATAATCATATTCTTGTTGAATTGATCCGGTCGGATAGTAATGTTGTTCGACTTTGTCATGCTGAGCTTCTAGGCTCACCTCATCGGTGCTGGGAGCGAATGTTCTCCTCCTCCTTGGACGCAGCGATAGTTTTGGAGTCTCTTGATGCTTGGCGAGACGATCGCTTGTTTTCTTTTGAGCCTCCATCTTCGCTTTCCTTTGGCAGCGTGGGAGTATCCTGCGATTGATAGATTGTCGGAGTGCTAGTCTGGCTGCCGCCGCGCTGACCATGGTAGTGCACTACTTGTGGTGGGGCCTGTCCAGCCTGAATGCCAAGCTGTTCGGTCGGGTAAGGGTTGAGATCTTTGCTCGAAGTAGAGAACATGGACACGACGGGCTGATGATATCCATTTGCGCCGCCGGCACCACCGCCAGTCCCCGTTAGCTGGCTGTGACTAAAGTGCTCGGCCTGTGTCGGGGTGCTGACATCGTTTCCAGAACCCATGGCGTCGTTGACATTGCCCGTCAGACTATTCATTCCGCCTTCAATATCTCGCAACAGCCGTACATACTCCTCGGGTACCAAGCCGCTCTCTTGCGTCTTGGGATCTTCGGCTACTAACCAGCCTTGACCGTGTCGGTACGACACCCAGATAATCTGGCCTTCCACAAGAGGGAGTTCGTTTTCGTTTTCACGCTCGAAATCAAAAAGCGCGACGGCTTTACCGTGAAATTCTTCATCAGGCGAGGTAATGGTGAATTGGTAATCTCGTGAATAGCGAGATTGGTCCGCATCCGGGAAGCCAGAAGAGGCAGGCGAGCTTGCGTTGTCTTCGGCAGCATACTCGTCGTGGGGCCGGCTAGTTTGGTCGTAATGATAGGCACGGCTGTGTCGTGATTGATCGGGAGGATATGTGATGAATTCGCCGCCGGGGCCATTCGCTTCCCCTCCCTGGTTGACGTAGTACTTTTCATGGCCATCTCCGCTGGTACCAACGTAGTAGCCCCTCTCACTGTCGTAGTTGGAGGCGTTGAGGATCTGGCTGCGGTGAGCGCCGCCGGCCGATGCTGTCGACTTGTGCTTGCGGTGTCGAGTGGCCACTACAGGACTTTGCAGGTCCTCGTCTTCGCTGTACGGAGGACCTCCGTCACCACAGTGGATGGGAGGGATATCATGCGCGCGCGAGACCCTGTCGGAGCCCCAAAACTGAGAGGAAAGGCGCTGATCCCACGCAACGGGGGGGTCGGACAGTCGGCGACTCTCACTGGCGGGAGTAGTCCATCCCGAGGGCGGCCCGGAGGATTCTGGAGGTGGGCCATAATGGAGGGGATTTGTATATGGGTATGCGAAATCGCGCACAAGAGTGTAAGATAGGGTGGAAGGGAAGAGCGGGAAGGCGTTGGACTCAGGCCTCGACTTGGAGGGGACAGATCCCGTGGAGAACTGGGAGAGTCGGTTCCTCGATACGTGCGACATTGGGCGGGAGAGAGTCGAGCGGCGTGCGGTGGGCGTGGTTGTGGTGAGCGGAGGCAGCGCCGCAGGCTTGGAGGCCGAGGGCGAAGAGTCGTTGGCTGAGGAATTCGACGAGGCAGAGGTGACAGGCACTGGCGCGGTCGTCGTCATACCGCCACGGAAGAAGGCAGGTGGACGGGCGCCTTGACAGGCGGGCCGCGCACCAAGAGGTGTGTATTTGACGCTGGTGGTGCGCTAAGCGTTGTGCACGACACGAGCGGCGGTCGCAAGGGTGGCGGTGCCGTGATGGATGAAGTAGGCTGTGGACGGGTGGTAGATGGAACAAACGACGCCGCGATATGGGTCGTATTTAAAAGCAGATGATGTTTGATGGATTGTTGTAGAGCGGTCGCCGGGCGCGAGGGACGGGGGAGGACAAGGCTGGTGGTTGTCCTGGTCTGGTCGGCGGTTGGCGCAACCTAACAATATTTGGCAGCGGCTGGAGAAGAGGGCGCAGACGCAGGCTTGGGCGTGGGGTACGAGGCTAAAGCGGGCAGCGAGCAGCGGCCAGGCGACAAGAGCACACGGCTGCGACCCAGGTTCGGCAGCGGACGAATGCGAGGCGAGATGAAAAAGAGGTTGTCGGAGAAACCCCAGTGCGCACTTGGCAGTTGTCGAAAAAGGGCGAAGGGTGAGATGGAACGATTTGGGCGTAGGGGAAAAATAGAGGAGAAGAGGAGGAGATGTGGAGGGGAAACCAGTTAGTAGCCTGTAAGTACACCTAGGCAGGTACCTGTGCAGCCGGTACCTTCTTAGAGGTTGGTACAGGTACTAAGGCAGACAGAGCTGACAGAGCTTAGGCCTGCCGCAGCTGGCGAACTGGGGCCGCCGCCTTGTGCTAGATAAGCTGCCGCCAGACATGGGCCACGGCCGCCCTACCACTTGCGGGCAATTCAAGCCTCTTGGTCGGTCAAGGGGAAAGCAGGGACAAAATTCATAACAAAACTTTGACTTGTACTGGTCGTAGCAAAATAGGAGGTCAAGGCGCGACGAGACTGACGATGGGTTTGTGGTGTAGAGCCTCCGCCTTCCCCAAGGTATGAGGTAGGTAGGTAGGTACTAAGGTACTCCTAACGAAGGACCTGCTGCAGATGTACCTACTTAGCTTACTTGCCCACGTACGTGACTGCAGTGGCTCTAGTTACAAGAAGAACGCCGCTCGCTGGCTTTATTATTCATACTAGTAGAGGGATAGTTACATTAGGTAGGTACCTGGGCATTTTTGGCGTAAACTATCCAGTCCGCCGTGGCGCTTGGGCGTATCCAAAACGACGGAAAATAAAGAGTGAGTCGTCACTCACAACCATCTCCGGTCCTGGCCGCTCGGGTAACGACACCAACACAACTAGCTCCTCTGTGCACACGCCTTGTTTCCATCCCTTGCTTCTACGGATCGGCCAAGACTTGCCACTGTTGCTCTGTAATTGCAGCTTAATGCATTCATTGCCAACCAACGTAACTACTTGGCAACCTACCTACCTAGTTAGGTAGGGAGGTGCTGCCTCGTGGACCGGGGGCACACGACCAGCAAGGACAACATGTCATCCCCCTCCCAAAATACTAAGAATAATGCCCAGCAACATCTCTCTGCTCATTTCCAAAGTCAGAATCCCCAAGTCAATGTGGGGGGAGTGGCCGAACTACGTACTACAAAGTACAACACACACGTTGGCTCGCGTCACCTGAGCCCGGCCGGGCTTGCAATATAACAGACAAAAATAGAATCTTACTATGCACTCGTCAGCTCTGTACGTAGTACGACATGTTCGGATGCATTCGACTGGCAACCTACGTCCATAAACCATACACGAATTTCACGGGGCTCCCAATTTCCCACAGCGAATTTCGGCCCAAAAGCCCGCTACCGTCTTATGAATACCAAGACGGCCCCAACGGCTGCTGAATTGGTATTGTCAGGGGTTGCCGCCCACCAGACGAACCCGCCATCTCTTTTGGCCAGGTCGCGTCTTCCGCATAATAGCCCTGTGATATGCAGTCCGTCGACGGTTGCCGCCACGGAGCTGGGATCATGAAACCGCCGAGCAAGGCTGCAAATGCCAATCCCGGCGCCGCCACGTGTGAGGCAAGTCATTACAGGACCGTCTCCGTATTCAAACTGACAACATTGCCGGCGGCATAGAGCCGGGCTAGTGGCCACGGCCACGGATCCAAGTGCGGAAATTCTTCCTCTTTCCGTAATTATTGTCCTTGGCTTTACGCACCATTGCATTCACCACCACCAGACCGCTTCACAAAGCCGCAGCCCGCATCACCTCAAACCGTGACGTGTCAAGAAGCGAAGAACAAATGCTCTGCAATTGGCAAACGATGCACTGGTGCAAGCCTCTACCGCCAGGCAGGCGCCTATTTTGTGACTTGCGCTGCGCAGTCACCGTAGTGCTTCTCACGGAGACGATGATTGGGCGAGGCAGACTGCCCCTGTGTTTCATCTTTTATGCATGCGCTAACGGCCAACATGGTGGCTGTCAGTGTCAGGCTGGTGGCAGCCTTGCACTACCATCGTTGAACTCCAGCAGCTATTCTGCAAATTGACAGATTGTCCTTTGTCTTTTCTCAGTGTTTGTTTTCTTTGTTTATGCTTTTTTGCTTTTCCCACACTTTAGTGCATTCATGCTACGGATAGTGCAGTTAGTAACTCCTCCCTCGCAAGGCTTGGTTTCTAATTTTAGAACTGCTGCTCTCCTGCTTCTTTTCCCGGGCCGACATTTAGCCGCCCCACTGTAGCTCCCACACAGAAATGGTCTCGCCTTTTCCTCGCGTTCCAAAATCACACCGCATCGTTTCCATCATCGCCCAACAATGCCATCGTCCCATACCACCGGTTAAGCTGGTGGCATGACGGTCAATTCACACCCATCTCATGACGTAGATTCTACTCAACAAGGTAAGACCATCGCCATTGACACCTGTACCCAATTCCATGATGATTTCAAATATTGGAGCTGTCTGAAGCTTGCATGTTGATAGACACTTTATACGCAACAACTTACCACTGATGGAATACTGCCTTATATCCCCCATGTCGTGCAACCTTGATGTCACAGTATTGTAGCTAACCACTGCTACATAGTGTCGTGCTCGCCCCAGGCAGCGACTCGGTCAAGTTCAATCAACTTCTCTACGCGCCACGACGCGCAGTACCAACATGGCAGCCACAGCCAATGGTGCAGCTCCCGCTGCCAATGGAACAAATAGCAGCTCTGATGACTTCAAGCTGAAGTTCTGCACAGTTTGTGCCAGTAACCAGAATCGGTATGTTGCGAGTTTTCTCATGCCAGTCTGTGTCCTCTCTCATCTAACCAACCCCAGGTCCATGGAAGCTCATCTACGACTGTCCCAAGCAAACTACCCCGTAATTTCTTTCGGTACGGGATCGCTTGTGCGTCTCCCCGGACCGACTATTACCCAACCGAATGTATACCAGTTCAACAAGACGTCGTATGACAGCATGTACAAGGAACTCGACTCCAAAGACTCAAGGCTCTACAAGAATAACGGAATCCTGAACATGCTTTCAAGAAACCGCGGGGTGAAGTGGGGACCAGAGCGTTGGCAGGATTGGGCCATTGGCGTTCCTCGTCTCAAGCACACGGCCGACCGGGGAAGCGAGGGCAGCGAGGGTGGCGTCGTTGATATAGTCTTCACCTGCGAGGAGCGTTGCTGGGACGCCGTTGTAGACGATCTCATGAATCGTGGCTCGCCACTGAACCGACCCGTCCACGTCATCAATGTGGAAATTAAGGATAACCATGAGGAGGCGCACATTGGTGGCCAGGGTATCTTAGACCTCGCTAACTCGCTCAATGCCGCCGCCAAGGAGGAGCGCGAAGCCGTCGGAACGGGCGCTTTTGACATGGGCAGCGCTGCGAGCCGTGCTGCGTTTGATGAGCGTGTGCCGGATATTCTTGCCGCGTGGCAGGAGAGATGGCCAAATCTGCCATGTACGTGGACACTGGCCTGGTTTTAGCCATGGCCAGCTGCTGTCCGTGTTGTCTTTTTATAAGTAATGATGTAACGACCAATTGTATAACTGGCTTCCCTCATCGCACGAGCCATGCGAGCTAATTTGATGAAGGCTTCCTCGGCATTGATGGTTGATGACCTGTGAATCTTGGGATACGAGCATCGGTCTTTCGGCTGATCAAGATCTGGCGCCATAAAAACGCGAGCCGGTGCGGAGCTACGACCTCGTATATGCACATGGCCTGCCTGATGGAGCGGCGCTAGGATCGTGTAGGGTTGAGCCTAAAATGGCAGATGGAAAAGGGCGATGGAAGAATTGTCTGGAACGATGTTGCGGTGATACGCTTGTGGCCAGGAAAAGCGTCGTTGAGTATGGTAGTCGGCTAGTGATTCATCGGCCTGGGTTCGGCCAGGATCAGAAGAACGACAAGGAAGGAAGGATTCGAGACATGTTTCGCAAGCAAGGGTTCCAAAGACCGCTTTCTTGGTTCCACCGTCACCTACGACATACCCAGCCGAGGCCGGCGAGTACATTTTATGAGGGTATATTCGCTACATGGGGCTTGTCTTGGCAACGTTTTGAATGACTGCAAGGTTCTGCGACAAGTTTTTCTCATTTTGCCTTCTTCGAAGCTACCGAAGACGAGGTTGCAGGGCTACTGAAGCATGTGCCAGTCTTATGCGGAGTACACTTTTACTATAGACCAGGAAGCAAAGGATAGGGCTACGAGTAGATGGACAGCAATGCGAGCATGCCGACAGAAACTTTGGGCAACGGCTATTCCGGCCGCCTAGGCATAATGCAAGACTTACTTTGAGGACATGTTTAGATATGGAAATAAAGACGTTTGTTTCCGAGCGAGGTTTCAGTGGAAGGACGCATGAGTACACTGTCAGCTCACCGCAGTGACTTTATAAGCAGCTGTTTGCTGGGAGGCATTTATAGACTGTTTTATGTTTGTGTCGAATAATGGGCAGAACGAAACATCGGTAGCTCAAAGGCAATAGGAGAAGCGGCAAAAGGTTCAAGGCCGAGGGTAATTGGCCAGATACATCCGAGCAAGAAACAAAAGTTGATAAACAAAAACGCAAGTCGGCTATTGACCCTGTGCTGATCCCCGTCATTCTACTTTGTACGGATATACTGTTCTAATTACGAGAGAGGAGGGTGGGTTGACTATGTTGTTGACGTTCGGATGACCAAGACACTATTAATAGTAAAAATAGAGCATCGGAATTTGTTCACCGGCAGTTGCAGGTATTGGTAGACGGACGAGAGCAAGGGAACACACTCCATGGCCACCAGAGATGGAGACTTGCCAGGGATATGGTGATGTCGTGATGATGAAGAGAAAGGGCTAGATTTGGGGGGGTTCCACACCACCAGTGTAGTTGAACCCATCCATTGAATGCTAATCAACCAGCAAAGACTGGCAGACTGGCACCTGAAATGGAGGCAAGGCCAAGGAGAGAGAAGGGAGAGGGTTCAGAGGACCAAGACGCCGCAACCCAGGGCGCATCTCGGAGGAGAGGTTAACCGCTAGTTTTAGCGTGGGTTGGGTGGGCAAATCAGGGTGAGGCAGGGCAGGACTCGACTGGGCTAGTTCAGGGGATAAGGCACGAGGCACCAGGGGTAAGTTAAATGGTACTAATATTGGGTGTGTGGTGTTGAAGGGAGTGGGTTGGGTGTGCACTTACTTGGTACAGTACAGTAAGTACATGGAGAGGTTGGTTGTGGTTGTTGGTGCGGCCATCTCATGGTGTAGCAAGTGCCGGATACAGATACAGCCGACGAATGGCTTTCCCCGTAGGGAATTATACAAGTTGTGGGTGAAAGACATTGCGCAAGATGCTGGTAACTGGCGGCTGTCGGCAACCTTGTATTGTTGCCTGCGATGGGGATCCAGGTTGCAGCTGGACAAGGATACAGAGAACAATGCAGGGAATGCTCGGTTACCAGCGACTTGTTGATGGAAATAACTAGATTCAAATAACTAGCTAGTAGTCAGCAAAATCAAACTGCCATCTCGTTACGTCCCAACTCTGATCATGCGATGCCCACCACACGCCCCCAGACATTCCCCTTCCTCCTGTCGCTGTCATTGGATTGATTCGTTAGTCAGTTGCACCGGTACTGACTAGCTTGATGGCACTGCATTTCAGCTTTCTTCACCAGACACCGTCTTCCCCCATTGGAACAGTTCTTCATTTTGTTCGGTAGGTATGTAGATGGTTTGTTATGTACGGAGTAATTTGTACTTGCCGTGCCCATTCTTACTGCTCACTCAGCCCATCACACGCCCTCCCCGAAAATAACTGACACCCACTATCGCTACATCATCTAAAAATCTCCTTAAAAAATCTCCTCCCCCGGGCCTGGTCCTCCCCCGGGCGCTCAGAAATCACAGAAATCACACCAGCCGCTCATTTCCCGAGCTTCATGTTGATTTATTTTCACTCCTTCCGCGCCGATATCTATCCTTGCTTGACAGCAAAAATCCACAACACATACCACTACCGCCAGTCCACACGCGCCCCCTTGCGGCACCGGCGTCGCCCTGTTTCAAAATCCACGCCGCAGAGCCGGCCTTGTATGCACAAAGAGGGAAAAAATAGCAGGCAAACGACATTCTTGTGTGCAAGCACAGAGCGCGCCGCTCCTACTTGATCGATCCCCATCTGCCCCGCGTGCCGCATTGTCTTGTCTTGCTTGCTCGACGACAGACTTTCGGTCTTGGCTTTTGTGTCAGTACTGCGGGTAAGCCTCGACCAAGACCATCGTGGTCATCGTGAGCTTTCCGTGACCGTTCCGTCACCTTTCCGAGTAACGGGTCTCGTGAGGCTGTCTCTGCAACATACAGAGCATAACTAGATTGTCAGTGTCAGTCTACCAGTACCTGCCAGTACTGTGGCGTTTTTTTATCAGGTGCTCTCGCCGTCAGCAGGACCGTTGCCTGTCTCCAATACGCCGACTATTACTTGCTGGCATCGAGTATTGCAATACCTGGTGCCCCTATCGACGCAGCAGCCAGGCACTCATTAGCGCAGCGCAGGCTACCAAGTTGCGGACTCTTCCGGTCTCTATCAATACTGGTAATCTGTACAAATTGCAAATTACAGATACCGGCATTCAATTCCCAGTCAGGTCGAAATACCTGCCGTCGCCACTGATCTGAGCACCCGTCCGAGGTTTAGAGCCTCAAGCCCCCCGACCGCTAGACAGGGGAGCCGCTCACTGTGGGAACTTGATTGACCCACTAACGACAGCAGCTAAACGCCCCCAAGACAGGGCCGAACAAGCCTGAGAGACAGGGCTGGACAAGCCCGAAGCCCCCAAAAGACAAGGCCGCTACAAGTCACCCCCAGGTTACCCTGGCCAGCGTGCCTGCCGCCTGTTTGACTCCTGGAATCAACCAAGACACCCACCACGGCCCTTTTTCCTTTCTCTTCCAAACACTACCGCCGCATTCCCCCCCCTCACGATCATGAGCGCCCTTGGTCGCAATGCGCCGCTCTCTCCGATATCTGTAGGTGGAAACGAGTGGTCCACGCCGAAATATCCTCCCGGTCCCGACGGTCCTTATTCCAACAATCGCGGCAACCTCGCCTCGCCTCCCAATTCGGGCGGCTCCAACGGCAACATGAACATCAACGGCTTTCCTGGAGCTCCCAGAAGCACTGGTGGCCCTTCTCCGCCCCCCTCGATCGGCCGCTCGTCCGGCGGTACCAACATGTACGCTAGAAGCGATGCTGGTCTTCCCAACGGCGGCCCTGGCGGCCTCGGTGGCCAGCAAAGGGCCAGCGACATTGATGAGGGCGTCCTCCACGAGCACTACCTGACCCTCCGCGTCTTTCTCAACTCGCGCGACTCGGCCGCAAAGCAGCAACCTAACAAGGCGCGCGATAAGCTCCTGCGACTCTCCTCTGTGCAGTTCTACGAGCTGAGTACCGACGTCTTTGACGAGCTGATGCGCAGGCAAGCCACTGCTCGCACCCCCCCGAATGCTCCCAAACGCCCGCCTACCTTTCTACTCCCCGAAAAGGCCTTTCACCCCAAACGAAACCAGGCCCGTCAGCGACTCTCTTCTCTCGGACCCCCCCGCTTCCGAGACTTGGCCGCCGATGTCTTTTCCGAGCTTGAACGCCGATTCCCCCGGTTCGTGGGCGGTGACATACCCCGTGGGAACAGCGCCATGTCCAACCGCAGCGGTGGCCGCACAGGCACACCCGTCAACGGCGGGTTTCCTCCTAGAGGTCAGAGTCGCGCCAGACGTCCGTCAGACGCAAGTTCGATGAGAGGCGGTCCTCCACCCCCAGACCCTTATGGGGTTCCTCCTTCTCCGGGACTGAGCAACGGCGACTACAATCGACCCATGCCCAAGCACCTCAATCAAAATAATACGATAATACCCAACAAGAGTACCATGCTCGAGGAAGATGACGACGGAGAGGGCTCACCAGAAGTAAGCCATGCTGTGATGAATGCCTGCTATATCGACCAATCCCATGCTAACATGCCAACTCCTAGGTTGACAGGAAGCTTATTGACGACTACGAAGCGCAACTCAAGGAGCTACGGGAAAAGTTTGCAGTCATGGAAACCCAGAAACGGGACGAAAGCTCGAGAGAAACCCAGGAGTGGGCCAACAAGCTAGCCGAGGCCGAAAGCAGAAACAGTTCAATGAAGCAGGAACTGAGCAGACTACAGGATGATCACGCCCGGGAAACGAGCGATTTGCAATCGAGATTGGCCGAGATGGAGCGGAACTCTGGAAGCATACGCGACAGTGGGGTCTTGGAAATGGAGAATGAGGAGCTACGCAACTCGCTTAATCGACAACAACGAGTCACGGAAGAGGTCCGTCAAGAGGCACAGGAGTTCCTCCGCGAGATGCGCACGCTCTCCGAGCAAAGCCACGCCCGCTTCGAAAAGCAAGTAGAGCTGGAGCGCAACGTCGAAGCGCTCGAGGGAGAAGTGAAGGAATGGCGAAATCGGTATGCCCGCACTAAGACACAGCTCCGCAGCCTGCGCGCCTCGTCGCTCGGCCTTTCCCAGGACAACGAAGGCGCACGCATAATTCGAGAAAACGGGTTCAGCGACGACAATGGTCTTGTCAAGGACGTCCACGTCACCAAGTACCAGATTGCAATCGATGAACTGCTCCAGTCGGCGCGCAGAGACAACCCGGAAAGGACGATTGACGCAATGAAGGCCGTCGTGGTGAGCGTGCGGCGAATTACGAGGGACGCCGACGACGGGGCGCGACACGACGAGCAACTAGCGCAGCAGCAGGGCAAGATCAAGGCCAAAGTTTCTGCAACGGCCAACAATCTTATCACAGCCACCAAACACTTTGCTGCCGGGGCGGGCATCTCGCCGGTATCACTGGTAGATGCCGCGGCGTCCCATCTTACGGTGGCCATTGTCGAGCTACTTCGTGTTTGCAAGATTCGACCGACGCCGGCGGGTGAGCTCGAAGACGACGATGATGGATCGGTCACGCCAGTGGATTCAGCCGGCTTCTTTTCACCCCGCAGCACATCACATGCAGGATCTTCGCAAAACTCATTACCAGCACCGCCGGCATTTCAGGGACTAAGTGGCATGCGGGCGAGCGCGGAGTCGTCTGCGTATAGCCCGATAAATTCGCCGCGAGAATCGATAGACCCGTATGGACGAAACGGCGCCAACGGCGGCCACGGCCTGGCGAATGGCTACGGAAATGGCAGCAACGGTCGTGACGACGGCTACAAAGCGTACATTGGGTACTAAGCTGAACAAGGTTGCTGCAGCATTCGCATACTGTTGATGAAGGATGAGACGCGCGTTGTTGATACCCCACGGGTTCCGGGAACGAAACAGCCGGACCCCGAACTGCTGGAATTATTACGTTTTTTCTTCGTTTAGCCTGGGATGGCAGAGCCGCGGGCGGGAGTCATAATTTTTGGAGAAGCCAGGTTGAAAATTGCCTTATGACATTTGCATGCAACGACAGGAACACTGGAAGGGCCACCGCGGACGATGTGATGGGATAGAAGGACCTGGGGCCGGCGTTTTTTTTTATATCAAGCTGCATCCCGAAGCGTGAGAGAGCCTTGGGGGGCTGATTTGCACACGAGACTATTTTTGTATGTATCATTACTTCGAGGAGTTGTTTTTTTTTTGGGACAGAGGCGGCTGCGAGGTGTGTGTCTTGCGGCCGACTCGCCTAGACCTTGTTGAATTGAGCGGACGGCTTGTTGCTCTTCGATATGCTATTTTGAATCTCTAAAATGGCAGTCCTTTTGATGATTTGCAGAGGTAATGGTGTACTGGAGCTGAGTGAGATGAGAGTGACTCTTGTGTATGGACTGACCGAGTCAAGAAGGCGAGGCGGACAAGACGAGGCTACGGCCTAGCCACCGCGAGCCCCACCGCAAGCCCCACCATTTTGAGAGGTGGCTTGAATACAAGCGAATTGGCTTCTTGGTGCTGTGGCTGTGGCGACTAACTCTGTACCTACCTTGTACCTACCACCTAACTATAGTAACTCGTTCGCTCGACACTTTCGCCATGACCTGACCATGCGCCCGCCCGCCGGCCAATGTCAAACTTTGACGGTGTCTGCGACGGTGTCTGGTTGAGAATTTGACCATTTTCTCGACCATTTTCTGCATTTCTATTCTTCCTCATCCTCGCTGCTCCCAGATTCTCTAACCATCTCGTCGAAACACCATTCAAACGCCCATTCAAACCACCACACCCACCCACCACCACCCTAGGTTCTGCGAAGCGCCGGCCAGACCGCACAGCCTGGTCTCAATTGACTTTGCCGCCCACGACTTCGGTCACCGACTTTTTTTCCTTCTTGTCTCCCACGCCCGGCTCCTTTGCAGAGGCTGGTCCGTGGCCCAGCACGCGCGATCCTCGGGTCTCAATTTGGAACCCCGTACACAGAATCCTGCCTCCCGATCCAAGAAACAGCGGACGCAGATTCCACTTACAATGGCGGCCGCAATCATGGAGTGGCCGGTTGCGCGGCCCATCGCGTTCGCTCAGGCTTACGCCGACGACGATGACGATGACGACGATACTGTCAACCTGGTAGAATACCCCATGATGGATGCACCGAGCTGGTTGCTATCAGCGACCGCGACCGACAGTGCAACGGCGATAGCAGAACAAGACGAGCCTGTTGCTGGTACGACGTCGAGCAAGGGTACCAGCATGATCGCGAGCGACACCATCGCACCTTCCGCAGAAGATATGCTCGGCAACGTGGTCGCAGGAACCGACACTGACGAAGAAGACGAAGAAGACGAAAAACACGATTCTCTGCTCGCTACAGAAAGCGTGGCCGACGCTAGACTGGCGACTCCTCCTCCCCCGCCTTCCCCTACAATGACGTTGCAGCCTCCCAATTCGGCCACCACCACCACTACCGACGTGGGCTTTGAACGCTCTGAGTTCTCATCGCCACTGCAACCACGCGAGGACGCCTGCGCTCCCCCGACGCCGCCCAGCGATGTCGGTGACGCCCAAGAGTTTGACTACGACTACGACGAGCCCTCGGGCCACCGCCTGATACGCCTCAAACCCACAGCGGCGCAGTGGGACAACTTCCCTGCGCTACTGGCCTTTGCGCGCAAGCTGGGCGCGCACGAGGACGGCTGCTTCAAGCTCCAGCTGCCTGCCGACCTGCGCCGTCCGCTGCCGCCCAAGGCGCGGCAGACGCTGCCCGCCAATGCCTACAAAGCCAAGCAGATTCGCCGCACGACGTTCTGGCAACTGAGCACGGTCCGGGCCGAGGGCGAGTTCTACAACCCCCCCGCCGTGGACGACGTGGACGCGGCGCCGACCGAGTCGGTCGAGGCTACGCTCAAGACGCTCAAGACAATATTCCGCAAAAACATGGGTCGCCAGATGCGCCACGTGCGGTACCGCCCTGACGTGCCTGCGTGGAACACGGAGCAGCGCTGCGCGGCCGGCGTGCCCCCGGACTGGAGCCCCATCCACCCGCTCCGCGGCGACTTGCTGGACCGCACCAAGGCCGTGATTCCTGGTATACACACCCCGTATGTCTACGAGTCGGCACCGCACTTTGGCGCCACCTTTCAGATCCACGCCGAGGACTACCGCCTACTGTCCCTCAACCACCTCTACTGCGGCCGCAAGATTTGGATCGTAGTGCCCTGCACCGCCATTGACGTGGCCGAGAAGGCCCTGGGCCGCGGCGACGGTGGCTGCTCCCAGTTCATGCGGCATCGCGCCGAGTTCTTCTTCCCTGAGAAGCTGGACCAGCTGGGCATCCCCTACCGCCTCGTCGACCAGCGGCCGGGCGAGACGATCGTCATACTCCCCGACGCGTACCACGAGGGCTACAGCACGGGGTACACGCTCGCCGAGGCTAAGAATTATGCAGATGCTGATTGGAGCACCGCCACGTATAAGCCGTGCGCTGCGCACTGTCATCTACCAACGGCCATTCCGCCCGAATACCTCGAGCCGCTGGCGGACGGCGAGGCGAGGCTCGACTTGTGCGCGCTGCATGATGAGCAGCAGCTCCTGACGTCGGAGGTGGATGCGAAGCGAGGGGCAGACGAGATGGAGGTAGGCGAAGATGACGACGTCGTTGAAGGTACAGCAAAACGACTGAAAAGTTGAATGAGAACCAAGGGATATGATGGATGTTTATGTGCCTCCTGTTTTGGGAAATTGCAACTCTAGCGAATGGAAACGAGATCATGAGAGGGAATAGAACCACGGGGCGTTTTTCTTTGTTTTTCTATATATTAGTCTCCTTACTTTCGAGGTTGTCTGTTCCTGTGGAAGGAAACAGTAAGTGGGCAATGTTTGTTACCATGTTGATATTTGGCGTTCTGGGTGGGATGGATACCTCTTTGCTTAATCATGTAATAAACCACGATTTGTTCAATTAGCGAAGATGACAAAATTGCCAATTACTTGTGCAGCTTATTAAGCACACCAAGCCTCGCCTCGGTCAATCGTCATATTCGTTGCTACATTGGAAAACCTTACTGTCCCGTGCCATTACACGACCGTTGGGATGTTCAAGACTCAACATGGCGAATGGAACGGACACGGTACAACCAAGTGCTGAAGGTACTGTTCAATTTGTATGTACTTTATGTCGTTGCCATATATACGTCATCTTGCTTGATTGTGAGGTCACTCTAGCCGCTGTACGCGCACTCGACACCCTGGCTGTCAGCGCGGCAGTTGGTGAGCGTCTGGCCGTCAATCTTGACATTGGTGATGGTGCTGCCGTCGGCGCTGACGGTGCCCTGGGCCGAGGTGGCCTGCGTGTCGTAAAAGTCCCACTCGCCAAAGTCGGCAAACGTCTGGGAGTCGCCGCCGAACTCGAGGATCCATTCGGCGTCGCTGCCGCAGAGGCTCTCGCTCATGTTGTCGTACGGGGTGGTGACGCTGCGGCCGGACGTGAGGTTCTCGAGCGTCGACGTGCCCGACGTGGCCGACGTGGCGTTGACCGACATGCGGATGACGTCGCCCGACTGCACCGGGAACTGGTCGTCGTAGTAGACGGGCGCCTCCGGGTACCACTCGTACCAGGCGCGGACGGTGCCGTCGCCGTGGGCCTGCACGCCGGTCTGGAGGATGGCGGACTGGCAGCTGTAGCCTGTTGTGTTGTGGGATGTGGTTTAGTATAGGAGGACGGAAGGGGAGGAACGGGAGAGGGGGGGGGGGGGGGGGGCCGCAACCGTCGATGCCGACCCAGGCTGCAGTGCCGGCGTAGCTGTTCTGCCCGGTGATGGAGGGAATCTTGGTCGTGCCGGTGACAAAGGTCCAGCCGCGGCCCTCTTGCACGCCGCCGCCCCAGGGCGAGTTGACCTGCTGCCCGGCAAAGGAGCCGACCTTTTTGTGCAGCGGCCCGCCGACGGGGACGTTGCGGTACGTCTGGGGGCCGACGGCGCCGGCGACGGCGCCGCCGGAGGCGGAGAGGAGAGCGACCACAGCGGCGGTCTTCATGATGATGATGATGATATGTCTGTGTATGTACGGAGGATGAAGAGGGTTGTTGAGAGAGTCGCTGAGGATTTGGAGTGAGCGACGGACATGTTATTTATACTTGAGAACCTTCCCCCTGGTCAGCGTAGCATGGTCAACGGGGATTCCTTGTCGCGCCAACGAACCGGGGTTGAGTACAAATTATTGTACGGAGACTGGGCGACGGTCTTTGCGACAAGAATAGCATATCGTTTTCTTTGCGTGACCTGCCCGAATCGATCTAGGCTGGGAAAGGCGACAGAGCCGGAGCGGCGGCACGGCAAACCAGAAAGGGGCCTTCCTTGTTGGATATGGGTTGCTTACAGTCCGTGGTTCGGCTTCATGTTGACCGGCGCCGATCGCTAACTTGTTGCCGGCTTCAAGCCCACCTGCCCTTAGCGGAAGGTAGACCGTGTACGGGTAGAGGACCATTCAGTCTCGGTATCCATCTTCTCCACGATTCCGTACCTGCTTGCAGCGCGCACAAGTGGACTTTTTTGCTGTCTGCCGGCCGCCAAGAGAAGCCAAGAGATGTCCCCCACGGCCGCCACACGGGCGATGGAGACTTGGCGGTGGCGGGATCGGATCGGATTATTCGAGTTGCTGAGCACGTCTTGAGCGATGGAAACAATTTTCATCCTTCTTGATGAGAAACTCTGGCCGGCTTTCCAGTTATTCATGGGCTTAAGAGCATGTTTCACGTCAAATAAGCACGTTTTACTTTGAAGAGACAAACAAGGCAGCAGCAGCTGATGATCACTTTCGCTTGCCACCACTGTTGTCTTAGCACAGCGGGGCGTCCTATTACCGTGGTTCCGTACTAAGAATTCGATGCCGGCCTCCTATCTTGGAATTGTCTTGACACGATAGTATTATAAGTTGGTCTCCAGATCAGCGAACCCCCCCTGGTTTCCGTTTCGGGAAGCTCCTTTGCTACCGATCGGCAGGCAAGTCCGCTGCGGCGGGCGGGTAGAGCGGGCAATAAACAGGACGGAATAGAATGATGGCAGAGGAAATCAACGGCTCGGAACAGTTTCCGCGGCGTAATGGTGTTTTGGAGATGCCAAGAAGGGAACCGGCGATTTGGTGGCGGGCGCCGGGTACGTACGGCCGGGCCGTCGGTCAGAGCAAGTCTGAGTCGTCTCAAGCTATCTGCTAGCAAAGATATTGCATATTCTTACTACAAGAGCGGTTGGGAAGCAGGGTGCTTTCGTTTTCGGTTTGTGTTGATGTACTCAACGTTTTGCTACAACAACAGCAAAGACAACAAAGCCGTTGAGACGTTTTCTCTTTTCTCTTGACAAAAACCCATGACAAACTAGAAAGTGACAAATGCATACTAAGAAGAAAATGGTGCTTAATATCGGTCTAGTAGGCTAACAAGTTATGTAGGGGGTTGACTAACTAGTGTCGGGCAATTCACACCTGCATTGACAACAAGTGTCATGATTGCTGGCCGTGGTTAGCACGCGCCACCAGAACAAAGCCCAAATTCTCCGATATTCATGCCAAAGCCGATCCAGGCCTTGGGTGCCGAATATTTTTTCGTCGATAGTATTCCCAGAACTGAGGGGGGCTTTTCATTGCAACAGACAAGGGGCTTAGCACCATACGACTACATTCAGAGATTCTGAAGTTGGCAAAAGGTCCATCCGTAGTTTATCTTGTTCATTGAAACCCTTGGTATTCTTTCCACATGAAACCTAATCTCGGCCGTGCTGTCGCACGAGCAGTCCTTTGCGGCTCGCCAGTTGTCCCTTTGACCGCACCAAACCCTTGTCCCAAGCTCTGTTAAACAGACAAAGAGCAAAAGAAATCAAAGAACGGGACTGCAAGGTCAAAGATGGTTAATCAAGACCTTATTTCTCGAATAAATGGCCAGAATCAACATCTTCCCAAAAGCAACGTTACCAACCCCCCGAGCTACTACACCACCTTGCCCATCTGACCATGACCACCCTCAGCCTTATCCCGCAATCGCCGCAGCGCGCCTGTCTCCAGATCCTGCTCTGCGCGCTGCTCTTCCGCGCCCGTCCCGACCTGCTGCCTCGCTGGCCGCACGTGGCGCTCACCATGCTCGTCGTCGCCGTCGTGGCGACCATCCGCAGCGCCACCCCCATCATCCTCCGCACATCACACAACCTCAGGGCCAAACTTTGGCACTGCACGCAGCACACCGCCAAAGCACGACGAAGAGCGACCGACGGGCTGCTGTTTTGCCTTGCGGCCATGGTGCTTCGTCTTCGTCGCGTACCGGCGCTCGCCCGGCGGTGGGTCGCGCTGGCGGGGTGGGCGGGCGGGGCCGCGGCCGGCGTTGGCTGGCGTTGGGGGGCGGACCTGCGCGCGGCGTGTGCTTGGCTGTGGCCGAGAGCGTGGTGGGCGGCCAAGGTAGCATGGACATGCATCATCTGGTGCATACGTTTATTGGCGGCCGAAGCGCCGCACGCCCGCCACGCACTGTGCACCAATTGGCCGCGGCGGCGCGTGGTCAACCTCCGCGGGGAGCTTGCGAGGGGCATGGCGATGGGCGCGGCCGTGGTACGGAGTAGCGCGCGGCAGCTGATCTGGGTGTGCCTGTTTACGCTTCACTTTCTCTCCTTCACGCTGGGTCTCACCGTCATGTTGCCGTTGCTGTGCGCGTACGGGCTCGTGGTATCATTTCTTCATTTGCTACTTAGCCAGGGCACGACCACTCTCGCCAGCGATGTCGTGTCCCTCCTGGGCCTGTAATCCATTTTTGATGCCGCACTCGGCCAGCCAGCGGCGCGTTGCTCTCCCAAACACCAAACAAAAAAAAAATCATGCATCCGTGGGTATCGCCGGCCCGTAAAACAGTACTCTATAACAATATACAAAAGGGACTCCACCAATTCATGGACTTGTTCAACGCATTCTAGCCAGCGACGCGCCTGACCCATAGAGTCGTCGGTTCATACACTGCATTCTTGTCCTCCCGCTTGTAGGCGCGGTGGAGTCTCAGACCGACTTCGTGTTCTTCCTGTTGCACTTGATCCAACTCGGCTCGGAGGGCATCCACCTTTTTCCGTTCCGATCCTCGCTTCTTCTGCACCTCATCGCTGTCGAGGAGGTTGTCCATGGGGATGAGGACTGTCATTTGCTCGACGCATCGTTTAATGTTGAGTCGTCGGTTGCGCAAACCATCGAGCTGCGCCGTGAGATGGGCAAGCTTGTCGTTTTTGTGGTGGGCCAAAACCTCGGGCGGTGCCGGTGGCAGCGGCTTGTCCACAGACGAGAGCGAGGCTCGCCGCGGCGTGGCAGCGCCGCGCTCAGGTGCAAAGACCCCGGAGGTACGCGCCGTCCCATTCGAGGCAGAAGAATCGGGTCTGGAAGCCATGGCACTTCGCATAGCAGAGGGGGCATCCGAGACGGAGCGCATGTGTTCGTTCCTAGCCACTGGTCCTCCCGAGATAAACCTAGGCAAGCTCGGTGGCCCAATACCGATAGCGGGGGAGTTTTCAATAGAGGTCACGCCACCTATGGTTGTGGCGTAAGTTGTCGTACTGAATCGTGAACCGGGTTGCGTCAAAGCGTCGCCCCGCGCGCGGTGCGGGGCAGTCGGGCTCTCAGGTGTAGGCGGTTTCGGGAGTTCATTGTCGTTGACAGGGCTAGAGGCTAGAGGATGTGCATGGTTGCTATTCCGATCGATATGTGCGCCCGGCGGTGGCTTGCGTCTGATAGTATGCTGCGGCTGGGGTGTTGCCGATGTCATTTTGTTCTGTTCCTGGTAGGGTGGAGAAGGATATGGGTTAGAGACGTGTTGGTCGGCATCCATGTTGAACTGGTCGCGAGGAGACTGCGTGGCAAGACTGCTAACATTTTTGTGCGCTCTCGAAGAGATGAGTTTGCGCATGGCCGCACCAGGGCCGCTGGCTCCCTCCGCGGGGGGGCTTCCGATGTGGGAGAGTCGAGCGCGGAAGCGGCTGTCGCCCTTGGCGGCGGTTCGTTTGCCAGTCTTGGTCGGTAGAGAAAGCGGCGCAACGTTTGAATCGTCTCGTAGCGCACTCAATTGTTTCTCGCGACCACTGGCACCGTGCCATGGCGGTCTGACATCGAGTGGCATGGCGTGTCTACCGGCCTGTTTTGAACGCAAACCAAAGGAAGAGTCTCGCTCGGGAATCATGGCGTGCTGGGGCGGTTTATGTACCAAACCACCAGCTGCATTACCAGCTGCATTCCTTTGTGGCTGTGACTGAGGGCGCCAGGACACGTTTTCGTCAGTTACGGGCTTTCTTTGTGCCGGCGGTTGCTGGTATGCGGGTGCTTGGTCTATGCCCTGGGCGCGAAAGTGTCCCTGACGAGGCGCCGGCGGAAGGTCGCGCTGAGCGACGTGAATCTGGCTGTAGCGCAGACCATCGGCAGGTAGCGCTGGTCCTCGCGGGTTTCCTTTAATGGCCCGTACATAATGGTCAAGCGAGGCGTCCGAGTCCTCGTCGATAGGCGAAACATTTCCAGCGTGCGGGCTGAAGACGCGTGTTAGTGGTGATGGGACCCGCACTGCTGCGTCAACTTGTTTGCACTCACGCTGCGCGCCAGGCGGCGATCTCTGGTGAGCTGGGAGGGGAGACTGGTTCGACAGCCAACGGTTGCGCCATTGCGAGGGCGTCCGGACCGCGGCAGATGGTGCTGGACGAGGCGTCGTGGCCGGGATCGCTGTCGTCGGCGCTGTAGAGAGAGGATGTCCGAGAGCGAACGGGAGCAAAGGCAGTCTGGTAGCGACGCTGCTGGAGACGGCGAGGGTTGCGAGGGGGAGGCTTCAGGTCCGGAGAGGATGGAGGACTGGTGGGATAGGCGCGGCGGGAGGTATATGAGCTGTTGTGCGAAAGAAAAGAATCATGTTAGCGGAGAGCGGGCAGTGGGTTGGTGGTTGGTGGTGACACTGGGCGGGTGGGCATTCGTGGCTGTGATGGTGACGAGGCTTGCGCTGGGCCCGGCCCAGGCAGACGCTGTGGGATGGATGTCTGTGGGATCAGGCGGGGGTCCGAAATATGGTGGACATGAGGTTTGCATGTTTCACGGGACGATGGGATTTGGCGCGCGCAAGCCGAGGTGGCCGTCCAGGTGAGGTTATGGTCATGGTAACGGTTGGTTGTACTTGGTACTTGGTGCGACGATGACTTACTCTTCTGGGTAAAGAGACTGGGGAACGGTTTTGCCGTTGAGGATGCGATATTTGTGCGTAACGTCTGTGGTGATGCCAAAGGCACTGAGGGGATGATCAATGTCAAAGTCGAGGTCGAGCTGGGAGCGTGAGCGGGAAGATGAGAGCGAGTATGCCTTGGGGTTGGAATTGCGGCGAACGAGGCGAAAGTTATTATTAGCAGAGGCCGCTTTCCACGAGGCAACAGCAGCAGCAGTAGCAGGGCGACGGCGGGAGCTAAAGAGCGATGTGGGCACTGAAGAATGGTGCGGACCGCTAACAGAGCCACTAACGGAGTCGCTAGCAGCAGCCCTGTCTGTGCCTGTGCCTCGAGAGCTGCCTGGGCCGGCCGCGCAGTCTCTCTGACGGTCCCACATACCTGCCCTGTAAACGGTGTGAATGCCCTGTAAACGCCTGTGAATGCACCGCAAACGCCCTGTGTACCTGACGCTGCACTGACAACAGCCCTCCAAACGTTCCTCAACCGTTTTCCCCCCTGGAGCCACTTGTTTTCAACTAAACAACTCTACCCACTCCCAAGATGACGCAGGGGCACGCCACGCGACACCACTCTGTCGATTTCTTGCCCGTCTCGGTGCTGTGCGTTTTGGGGGCCGGCCCTGCGAGGAAACGAGCGCGAGCGGATTCTGTCGACTTGGGATGAAGCGGAAACGAGAAACAACCTTGCCAAAACCTGCAGCAAACGGAGCTTTGTTGCTTCGCCCTCGGTTCGTTTGGTAGGCTCACCCGAGCTGCTCACCAAAGTCGTAGGATTCTCGTGTCGCTGAATTTGAGCCAGGACAAGTGGTTCAGAGTCGCTGGTCGAGTTCGGCGTTCGGTGGTGTATGAGTAGCCGACAATGCGAGCGTGATGCGACGTGATATCGGTCTCAAGATTTTGTATGGCGCCTATAACAGGCGATACGGCCGACCAAGAAGAAACTCAAATCAACCGACAAAAGAAAAGAGTGGGAGAGAGAAAAAGTATCGTTAGTTAGTGGGAGATTTCACATCTATATTCACGGCAGTCACATCATCTTTATCCTCGGCCGCCCCCAGCTGTCGAACTACATGCCCCCGTCTCAAGCGCCCGCAAACAATTCCCCCTCGTCCCCTTCCCTTCACCTGGGTCTCGTTTCTGGGCCGCCTCCCCCCTCCAAACACTTATTCATTTGGCTGCATGTAGATACTGACTGCGGTGCCACGTTGGAATTGAGTTGGAATCCATGACTAGGTACTCCGTACTCCGTACATATACAAACACACGGACGCAAAGTTGGCCTCTTTCTGCTCCCGTCTCTGATACAGGGCCCGCCCGCCCCTTCACTTTCGCGCCGATTGCAGACAGAAACAGGTCCGAGGGCCTAACTTTACCATCCAACCATTCCATCACAACACTCCGTCTCTCCCCTCCTCTCCGAGCCGCAACCCGCCGCGATCATGTCGAGCCCGCCCCGCGGGGAGACCCCTTAACGGAGTTCGTGGTTGCAGGACCGTTTCAGAGCCTCGCCTGCGCGCAAACGACTGGCTCTGCGTCGCCCACACACAACAGACCGCCACACGTACGAACCGGACCAAAGCTACCACGGCCTCTAAACAAAGCCGTCTCTAACGTCTTTTATTACCGCGATTCAATGTCCCCATCTAGCATCTACAGACACTTTTATGCTGGTCTCTATTGATAACTAGTCTGACGAGGTCCGCTCCGTCCCGCTGGTCTGACCAGCTTAGCCGCTGCCCAAAAAAGCCTGCATCGCTGGCCAGTTGATTCCATCCCTCCTAAGTCGACTGACGTGTATTTTGGTTTCAAGCCATTGTTGCACCAGGAAGCCACGTCTCTCAAAAATAGAAGTTTTGCGGTTATCTGATTCCATTCTTCGAGACTGGTCGGCTGGACGTCAACGTTCCCCCGCAACCCGCAACCCGCAGTTGGCCCTTTCAGTTCACGCCTAATTGTCATTTATGCGATTGTACCCTCTCAGCAGATGAAGGGGCGGCTGACTGGCTGGCGATTGCCAAAGCCATCTGTTTCATGCCCACGCCCTGTCTATTTGCCTTGCAGGGCAGCCCAAAAACGGCTCATGATCAGGTGCCGGTTATACAATCCCCGCGACATGGAACTAGTTAACGTTAGTGCGTATCAGTATTTTCGATACATAACAGGGCATCAGAGGTGATCTGGTGACAATTCGACTGGGAAAGCTCATTTTTAACAGTGAGCCTGACTTTGAAATATGCACGAAATTTGAAATCAATTTACACAGCGCATTGCTGTACAGCAAGACATCACTGCCGCTGCTCTCACACCCGATACCAACCGCAACTGGACAAGTGGAGTCCATTAAGAGAGTTGAAGAGTTAAAGACAACTCACCCAATGCAACAATCGACAGAGTGACAGAGATGCTCACGCTCAGGACGGCACTAAGCATGACGGCTTCTATGTAGAAAATTTCACATCGGAAGAAATAGAATTCACCGCAGCCATCTCCCTGCCCGGTATGAACGCCGCTCGTAAGCGCCAAAAAGTAGCTTCGGCATGTGAGCGCTGTCGAAAGCGCAAGTTGGGTGTATGTGCTGCCCCGTCTGGTTGGTTCCGAAGCGTATACCTCCGATCACAAAGCTGATACATATGCAGTGTGACCGCGAGCGCCCATGCCAGCTCTGCGTGCGCGCCGGTGCAGAGTGCGTTCCGCGGCACGGAGACGCTCACCACCCAGTCCCGTCCACATCCGCTCAGCCCGCGCCGCAGAGTTCCAGAGCTAATGCCGCGCCCCAAGGTGCTGATTTGGTGCTTCCGGAATCCAGCATCGTTGATTTGACTGCATTGGTACTATGCGCTTCTCTCCGCGCGTAGCTACTCGCCAAAGCTAATCGTACCACCAGGTGCTGTCAAAAATGAGTCTTGACTCTGCGTTCCATCAGGACACTTCTGCTTTGCCGGGAGGAAACAAGATTCTCAATTGGGAGTCTCTAGGCCGTCGTCATTGGCGTCAGATTGTTGGCTTGCAGCTGCCTGACGACGCTGTCCTGGGACGGCTTGTTGACAAGTATTTTGTCACGGTGGACTGGTTCTTGATGGTACGTGTTGTGTATTGTCCCTTCCAAGTTCAAAGTGCTCACATCTGCCCTAGATGTTTGAGGAGTCTCTCTTTCGAGAAAGGTACTCGCGGCTCCTCCAATCAAGCCACGTCGCCTACCACGAGGAAAACTTCCTCGGGCTCACCATGCTTGTGATTGCACTGGGTGCTCACTACAGCTCCCTCGCGGAGGGCTCCAGCCAGTCCGTAAAAGAGCTCAAGAAGCTATCTACAGACATCATCGGTCATTTAGAAGCCAAGTTCCTCCAGTTTATGGGATGCGCAACGCTGGAGGCGGTCCAAATATCCGTCCTCCTCGGAAGCTTTTTGCTTTTTAACGGCCGTCCCAACGTCGGTCTAGCGATATCCGCGGCTGGTGTCAAGATTGCGCAAGTCATCAACCTTCACCGCGAGAACCTCTGGAAAGACTGTTCAGCGGTCGAAAGCGAGGCAAGACGCCGAACATGGTGGACGCTCGAAGTATTTGACAAGTAAGAACTCCTCCAACGTTATCTCACCCTGGCTGTCCATTTTAACCATTCACTAGATATTTTGCCGTTGCGTTTGGTCGCCCCTGTATAGTGGATGATTCGGACTGCAACGTGGGTATGATATCTCAGGTCACGCCTGCGCAGAGCGATGGCAACGTCGACACACCCTTGCAGTTTCACCAATGGAAATTCCGCTTATATCGAATCGTGGGCCAGTTCTTAGGGCGCCGCAAACAACGGAACCCAACAGTCACAGTGCAGTCCATTCACGAAGCGCTGACGGACTGGAGAAGCCAGCTCCCGCGCCAGCTGCGCATTGAATCCTACACAGACGCATCGCCTGGCCAGGACCTCGCAATACCGCAGATGCAGGCAATTGCGCTGCAGCTGACGTATGACAACCTGCAAATTGTCCTTCACCGCACCGTTGCCTTTGGGCAAGGGAGCAAGGTCGAAACCACGCCAGAGGGGCTGTTTTCGCTTGGCCATCTTGTGGACGCGGCGCTGCGCACAGCAGAGCTACATCGGTTCCCCAACGCACTGCACGCGATGCGCCGGACACATTCCAGTATGCATATTGGCATCACGCTCTTCACCGCAGGTATAGTGCTCTGCATCGTCTGCTTGTCGCAGCCGCTGTCCGAGACGAGCCAGAGAGCAAAGGGCGGCGTCATGCACATTATTCGGGCTTGTAAAGATTCGGCGGATCCGCAGAATGTCGGCTCCAGACAGAGCATTGCTGTTCTGGAGCGTCTTGTTGCTGTCGTGCTACAGCATGAGAACCAACTCATTACTGGTAGCGGGGTAGCTACTTTCCCTGTTGATAACAGCAGTTTGGGAGATGTGGCCTTGCTGAGCAACACTACTGCTACAGTCAGTCGTGCGCCAACTGGTAAATTAATGCCCAACGAGATTAAATAAATAACAACCCCGAAATGATGCTAATGGGTATATAGAATTCACTCAGATTAATCAGCCAGAGGCTAACATATCTCAAAACGAAACTGCCCGAGACACTTCAACCTTCATCCCCGAACAGGACACGAGTACAGCTGCTGCCACCATGGACGGACTTGACTGGGACGGCAGTCTTTCAGTGTTGATGGACTCTGGTCTGGCTGATGCCGGCCAGATGTGGCTCTGGGTGCAGGACGAAGACGAATATCTCTTTCCTCAATAATACCAGTCGTCTCTACAACTTGAACATGTGATCTTGCGATTTGAATGGTCGCACGCTACCACTCCACTCCACTTGCAATCACGGATCTCCCACGGACGCCAAATCGTGAACTTCTTGACCACCCAATATCTAAGCAGAAAATGCAAGAGAAGAAGCAAGATGCCGACGAGTCAGGACCGTGCAGAATCTAGAATATTCTCTCTGGTGAACAAGGGTTGGATCACATTGTTGGTACGGCGGCGAGCGGGGCTGCTCCGGCGGAAGCGTCGCCGATGGAGATCAACTCCGACGGAAGCTAACCCCGAAATGGCGGGGTCGATCCGGTCTCTGAGGTCCCAGTGGTTGACTGGCTCCGAACCCTCCAGTAACTACAGGCTGTTTGCATGATAGCGGGGTACCAGTCGATGTGGGAAGAATATAAGGTTTTCAGCCTGATTGAACGCGGTCGTGCAACAGCTAATTCATGCATGGAGTGACGGAGGCCAAGCCGATCGTCGCTGGCAAAGCTCGAAGAGAATGAGGCTGTCGGAGACTATTTGTTTAATCAGCGGCCAGAGAATCGAAAAGAAGATTGAAATTCATCCCCTTTGTGGTCCACCGTCGCCCATCCCAAACTATAAAAAGAGCAGCTTCCCTCGTCACCGAGACTCTCATCCCCTCATCCAAACCTACACGCGCACACACACACACATCAAGACCAATTCCATCTTTCTACCGCCCTCCCCAACGCAAATCATGTCCAACGACCGCGCCCCCGTCGCCGACACGGCCGAGATCAACGCCTGGTTCCCCTCGCCCTACTCCCTGACCCAGTACGTCCCGGCCACCACCGACTTTGCCGGCACCTCGTCCCCCCGCCCCTACACGGGCGGCCGCTGGAAGGTTCTCCTCATCGGCACCCAGGAGCGGTACCTGCCCATGGCCGACGGCCGCTTCTTCTCCACCGGCAACCACCCGGTCGAGCTGCTGCTGCCGCTTCTGCACCTCGACGCCGCCGGCTTCGACGTCGACGTGGCCACGCCCTCCGGCGGGCCCGTCAAGTTGGAAGTCTGGGCGTTTCCCTCCCGCGACGAGGCCGTGACCCAGATTTACAAAAAGTACGAGGAAAAGCTCCGCGCACCCCTCAGCCTGGAGGCGCTCTGGGAGGGCAGCAGCAGCAACGGCGGCTTCGACGCCAGCACGCCGTACTTGGCCGTCTTCGTCCCCGGCGGCCACGGCGTTCTCAACGACATCCCCCGGTCTAGGCTGGTCGGGGACGTGCTGCGGTGGGCGCACGCGCAGGACCGGTACGTCGTCACGCTGTGCCACGGGCCGGCGGCGCTGCTGGCGGCCGAGGTCGGCGCGCCGGCCGGCAGCAGGTTTCTGTATGATGGCTACGAGGTCGTTGCGTTCCCGGACGCGCTAGACCAGGGCACGAATATTGACATTGGGTACATCCCGGGCAAGATGCAGTGGCTGGTTGGCGAGGCGCTGCGCAAGCGAGGCGTCAAGACGCTGAACGAGGGCATCACCGGACGCGTGCACAGGGATCGGCTGCTGCTGACGGGCGACTCGCCGCTGGCGTCGAACGCGCTGGGCAAGTTGGCGGCGGAGACGCTCTTGGAGGCTGTGGCCAAGCGTGGCTAGAAGGGCGGACTTGCAATATACTCATTCAGGACGACTTTGTTAGATGGGCGGTACTTGCGCGTGAAAAAAGAATAAATTATCTATATAAGCTGTCATTTGTGGCCATAACAAAACCGCCCGTAGTGGACAATTTTGCAAGTAGCTACTCAATCCGGCACAAATGCAGATATATGCGACTTTTGGTATGTCGCTGCATCGCAGCGCGTCCAAAAGAGGACAGCACAGCTATTAAATATACAACATATATACTAAAAACGTCAATATCACTTCATTCCCTTCCTCTACGACCGAAGAAAGTCGACCACGACGGCATGGAAAGCCGAAGGGTCAGACAGCTGGGGGGCATGACCAAGATCCTGAAACCGGTGCGGCCGGCCGTTGGGAAGCTGAGAAGCGACCTGAGGTCCCAGAACGTCAAAGTGACCGAGCTTGGCCGCGACATCAGGAGGGCTCCACTGGGATCCGATGGCAGTCTTGTCCTTGTCGCCGACAATGAGGAGAGTCTCAGGCGTGAGGTCACCGAAATAGTGGGCAACGGGCGAGGTCAGCACCATGTCGACAATTTGCGCCTGGTTGGCGACATACTGCTCGCGCTTGGAGCCGTTGTAAATGTTGACCAGCATGTTGACCCACGTGTCGTAGTCACTCTTCCACTGGCCGACGTAGTACACGTCTTGCTCGTAGCCTCTGATGGAATTGTAGTTCTGAGCCGACTCGGACTTGTAGCTGTCGTCGAGAGCGATATAGGGGACACCCTTTTCCACGTAGTCCTCGAGACCGACCGGGTCGACGAGAACGAGCTTGTCAATCATGCCGGGATATTGCAGGCCAAATCGGATCGAGAGCATGCCACCAAGCGAGTGGCCAATCAGAGTAATCTTGTTGATTCCGAGAGTCGCGAGTAGCGCTTGCGTGTTCTTGGCCAGCTGGTTGGTGCTGAACTGGTAGCCTTTGGGCTTACTACTCTTGCAGAAGCCAACTTGATCCGGGGCAATGACGCGGTAGCCCATCCTGGTCAGGACCTTGATTGTGGCACCCCAGGTAGGACCGCAAAAGTTCTTGCCGTGCAACACGACGGCAGTCTTGCCGTTGGGTTTGCAAGAGGGAGGGACGTCCATAAAGGCCATCTCCAGGTCCTGGAGCTGGTTGTGGAAGCGGAAAAGCTTCACTGGATGCGGGTAGGTGAAGTTGGAGCCGTTGAGATCTTCGTCAAAGGGGCCATTGGCAATTGAGCCGCCAGTCTGGGCAGAGACGAGGCCAGCGCAGAGCAGGCCAGAGGCCATAAGCCGGGTGAGAGAGAAGCGCATCGTGAGGCTGGAGCGTTGCCTTGACAGAGCTGCGCCTGGTGCCAGAAAGGTGAGGTTGTTGTAATCGCCCAAGCAAGAGTTTCAAGCAGTTGTAAGGCGATGGCAAAGCAAAGCTTCCGAATCAAGAAGTACCTGTATCCGTAACGCAGGTGCCAAGATGCATGCAGGTGCCCTGAATTGAAAGTGGTGAGCAGCGTGGTTATTCAAATGGGATGTCCGGTGGACTCCTCTTTGGCACTAGGCACAAGAGACCGATGCAAGAAGGTGGATAAACCAGCCTCATAATTTTACGAACTGATGCCAAGGAGGTGAATGAGCAGAGTAGCTTCAAGTGTCGTAGCTTGCCATGTGCAGCTGCGTTACTTTGCCAGTCGGCCGGGGTTACAACCAGCCTCCGTTATTCGTTATTCGCGTCGGGCATGGGGCTGGTGCCACGAGGCGGCGGCGTCAAGGTATGTAGACTGATGAGGGAGGGCCATATCATAGAGCTGATGCCAATAGCAAGACCGAAGGATTCCACAAATTCCTAGCTGTTGATGGAAATTGGCCCCGACGGAACAACGGGATGGTCATGCCGTTGGGAATAGACCCAGTAATAGGTGCGCCTTTGCTGAGCTGAGGGAAATGCTGTCTTTGAGATTGTGGGTCAAGAGCTGTCGGAACTTGGTATCAGCATAAACACCACATAGCAGCATCGAATATGAGCATGCATTGTCTTCATTTCATTTCCGAGTCTACGGAAAAGAAATCGTGATTGATGAGGAAGGATGCAAGTTGGTAAACGGCCAATGGAAAGCCACTGCCACCTGTGCACGGCCGAGTAACTGGCAGCTGGCAGCTCACAGCTCACAGCTGGCAGCTGACAAACACCAGCCCGCCGCCTCGACAAATATTTGCATTTCAACCTAAACATTACCATCGCCATAGTGGTCCCTTGCTTGGCCAAGCGAATCGAGACTATTCGCAGCCTCTTCGTCCCATCAATAATCGCCGCACCAGACTAGAGTCCCAGTCTAGTGAGTGGCTAGCAAGGTCCGTACTGTAAACTATCGCAGCCACACCTTCCACATGACGGGGATTGGAGATTGGAGGCCGCAGAAAAGTCGTCTCAATTACGTCAACTTATTATCCTTATCCGCGACTGACATGTCGTCTGTGTATGCTGGCCCGACCGATCACCCTAGCTTCCTTCCTTCAACGAAACATGGCTAGCGGTTAACAACTCCGCCACGTGCTGCTGCATAGGACAGTGTCCCAGGGTAAGGGGAAAGCACTCGTCACTTTTACCTTTGTTTTCTGTGGACATCAACCGAGAAAATCAATGAAGATGTAATCGTTTGTCCTGTGCTGGTAACTGGATATACTATTACACTCGAGACTAATAAGAACTAGGGTGCGTCTAACCACCTACCCAAACTGGCAATGGACCCTTTTTCCAGCTCATTTCTGCAACAATCACCCGTGTGGCGTAAAATTCTGCAACGTATTATTTTGATTTTTTTTATCAAATTATATGCGAAGAATACATATGCGAGTCTGAAACGAGAAAGGCGCACGCCATCTTACTGCAAGTAAATTGCTTCACACAGGGCTCTGACCGAGTGCGGTCTGCTGCGTGCCTCGCATGGTTTGGTACTCAAACGATAACGATAGAATGGGAATCCATGACGTTCCCGCCGCCATTGCCTAGCTCGATCAACTCTCTCCAAGCCGTGGTGAGGTGGTGGTGGTTGGGATATGTTGACTAGGCCATGTACCGCGGCTCATCGATGTGTTCGCCGCCCTACCCCGTTTACGTTTACGTTCAGGCTTGGGACAATCTTGTCCATAGATATTATAATATCTCCTCCCCGGTACCTCCATCCGACACTATGTCTTTCCTTAGACTCTGTGCCCGTACATACGTACACCTCGTTTGAACCCTTCAATCTTCGAACTTTATGGCCAACACCGCCAGCTTACTGGTGCTCGTCTTGTCGCAATGGCTGTCCTCGAAAGTCAAACGGCGGCCAGCCATGCTGACTATGTGCGGATTCCTTGCATCGTCTTCTTTGCAGTCACGCCCATATTTTTGGGTATTCGATTATACAACCGCATCTCAAGGAGGACCGGTCTCGGCTGGGACGATGGAACCATTATTGTGTCCTACGTAAGATGATAACTCCTATTCGTAACTTGCCTGGCTGACGTTTCTGGCTCAGTTCTGCACCCTTACTGTCATGATTTTTATGATGGTATCCGTGGATGCTGGCTTCGGAAAGCACGTCAAGTCGCTGTCGAGACCCGATAGGCTCAAGGCCCTGCAGGTACGCTTTCTTGGGCCTTTGCACAAACTGGCCCTCCACTAACACAAAGACAGATGTTTTACATTGCTCAAATATTTTACAAACTCACCATAAACCTCACCAAAGCCTCGATTCTCCTGCTCTATCGTCGAATCTTTGTTCAACAGTGGTTCCAATATTGCTGCAACACCCTCATCTGCATCGTAACGGCCTACTGTATCGCCACCATGGCGTCGTCTATCTGGCAATGCACACCGATACCTTTTGCTTGGGACAAGTCCCTAAATGGCAGTTGCATCAGCATGATCAAGAATTGGTACGCCAATGCCGGCTTCGCCATTGCCACGGATGTCTTGATTCTCTGCCTTCCCATGCAACCTATGTGGGCCAGCAAGCTCCCCATGAACCAGAAACGAGCTCTTATGCTTGTGTTTGCTCTAGGTGGCTTGTGTGTATATCTGATTCACTGATGGCTGGTAGAGAAGCTAAACGTGAATCACCTAGTGTTACCGTCACATCGATCCTGCGCGCGACGACCCTCAATTTTTCCATTACTTCTCCCGATGTAACATGTGAGTTATGCGTCCCATATTTCACCTTGGCTATATTAACAGTTGACTCTATAGACGATATCTTATCTACACTCTGGACCATGATTGAGATGAATGTCGCAATCATTTGCGCATGTCTACCCATGTGTCGCATGGTTCTGGGATGGATGCTTCCTGGTCTCTTTGGTTCCACCACCGTTCCCTCTACGCATAAGTACCCACCACCGTCTGGCTCTTTCGATCCAACAATGACTATCGGCCATCGACGCCTTCGCTCTCGCAATGGCGAGTGGGCACCTTACACTGGCCCGAGCGAGATCGCGGGCATAAGCCACAGCTCTGTGCATCATCACGACGAATCCAGCGAGGAATATATCCTGTCGCCATATCAAAAAGTTCATATTCCAGAAGACGCTGGCGGCAACATCCGCAAGACCACCCAGTACGAGGTATCTTATGAGGGTAAATTGCCCAAGGCTGAGGAAGGGCGACCCAATACTACCCGGGGAGTTGCTGTTTGAACTGTGAGCATAATCCAAACCCGGACAGTCAGAATACCCAGGATTTCTCGGAGACAAAGTATCGAAATCGCATTCCTGGAGGATTTGATTTCCGTTTACTGTATTTTTGTTGTGTTCACGGCGTACGGAGTTTGGGGTAGGTAACAAGGGATACCTCGAAAGACTATTGTAGTCGGGAAATGAAAAGTAGATCGTCAGGGCTTCATATGCACGGATGGTATCATGGCACTCCTTTGTACACACAAGGACGGGGAACCGCACAACAGCTGTTATGAGAAAAACAAGACATTGATGGTTTATATTTCATGATGGCCAGAGTTAGGTTGTAAACGCTTTTTTCAAATTTTACAAATAATTTGTGGCTAAGCCCACTTCACGCGCCGCTACCGGCGCGCCTCCAAATTTGTAAGGCAGTTACGTACAATCAAGTATTATCTTCATTAATAAAGGCTCTAATGCCTCTATCGCAAGTAATAGCGGCGATGCCCTAATGCCTCTATCGCGAGTGATGGCGGCAATACCCTAATGCCTCTATCGCGAGTGATGGCGGCAATGCCCTGATGCCTCTATCGCGAGTAATGGCGGCGATGCCCTAATGCCTCTATCGCGAGTGACGGCAGCGCTACCTTAATGCCTCTATCGCGAGTGACGGCAGCACTGCCTTAATGCCTCCATCGCGAGCGGCAGCGGCTGCGATATCTTTATCGCGAGTAGCGGCGGCAGTAATGCCTTAATACCTCTATCGCGATAAAGCACCTAGTTTTTAATAACGCCCACTTTATCACTACCATCACTTGTCATTGCCACCATTACCCGTAATGAAGGCATCGCCGCCGCCGCCGCTTACAATAAAGGCATAAAGGCATTGCTGCCACGATAAAAGCATTAAGGCAGCGCTGCCGTTACTCGCAATAGAGGCATCGCCACCGCCGCCACTCACAATAGAGGCATTAAGGCAGCGCTGCCATCACTCATAATAGAGGTAATATTTATAATAGCTTCAATTTAGTATAGAGGCAAGACAGAAAATTCAGTCACGCTATATAAAGCGCTATAAGGGCGCCGATGCCAGTGTCTAAGCCACACCTAGCCACAAATTATTTATAAAATTTAAAAAAAGCGTTTACAACCTAATCCTGGCCTTCATGATTGCTATGATGAGAACAAGTAGGCAATTATTGTCCACAGCCTATATACAGTATGATGATAGTACATATAAGAGTTTCATGCTAGTAGGCGACCGATTAAGCTAGCTCATGCCGTCCATGAACTCGACACGGTCGAGGATCATCTGGCGGTAGCCCATGTACTCCCGAAGGCCCTCCCAGTCGGCGCCCATCTCCTCACCATGTCTCCAAGGTTCCTTGAAGCCCCAAGCAAGAGCCACCTTGTCCAGGGCAGCGCGCTCTTCCTCGCGCATCCAGCGATAGCGCAGCGGCGTACCAGGTGTCCAGGTAACACGCTTCATCTGATCCTTGTGGCTGAGCTTTGCAATGACGCCCAGCGAACCGACCACAAAGAGATAGCCAGAGATGCCGGCGGCGCCAATCGCCGTGGCGGTCGTCACATCCATGGTGTTCTGCCAGTAGGCAGCGTACGCCGTAGACAGGCCGATGATGCCAAAGGGCAGCGTCAAGAGACCAATGGCGGGCGCCGTACCGTGCTTGATGAGTTTGGCCCGCTTGAACGCCGGGACGCAGAAGCCGGCCTCGATGATGCCGAGCGAGGCGTCCAGGTTCTTGGCGTCAATGGCCGTCTGCAGCGCCATGTTGACCACGGCCGTCTCCACGGCGCGCGAGGCGGCATTGGGGTTCGTGCGGCGGTACGCGACGATGCCATTCTCCACCACGGGCCTGCTCTTGGTGGCGTAGAGCGCAAAGACGGCCGGCAGCGACTCGGGGCGGCCGAGCTGGTGCTGGATGCGCACGTACGTCTCGAGGAAGTCGGGCGTCATCTCGACGTCGGGGCTGCTGATGATGCTCCATGCGGCACGGGAGATGCGGTTCGTCGCATCGGCGATGCGCGTGTCCATGGCCAGCTTGGAGCCGGTGCGCTCGCCGTTGAGCGAGGCGAGCCGCGCCGTCGACGCCTTGCCCTGCGACTCGGCGCGCTTCAGCTGCGGGTGCATGGCGGTGGCGGCGCGCAGGCACGACTGCAGCGCCGCGGCCGTCAGCGCCTTGGCCGGTATGCCGTCGACCGACTGGAACTTTTTGCTGCTGTCCTCGGCGAGGGCGGCGAGCTCGGTCGGGTCCGTGATGCGCTGGACTTTGGTGCCAGGCCCGGGCGCGGCGTCTCTCTGGTTCATGCTGGCATCTGGTAAGACGGCAGCGGCGGAGGCGGTGGGGGCGCTGCCGGACCAGCGAACGCCGGTCGTTCGCCAGATTGGTGGTTTCGTTGCATGTCGACTGCTGGAGATGATGAGCGGGCGGCCGCGCGGGAGCACAGCGCAGGACCGGCAGACGAAGCTGCCCACAGCGCGAGTCGGCGCAGAGCGCATTTTTGTTGCGGTGGTGGGTTATGCGAGACCCAGTGGATATTCTGATCTTTGTCCCCGAGGTTCGAAGCTATCTTGAGCCTGTCTATCTGGGTAAAAAAGTGTTGTCATCCAGACAGCAACTTTTTGCAGCCAGACAGATGCACGTGACTCAGGAGGGGTACTTGGCTTTGCTAGTAGAGCCTGGGCAAACTACAAGTTACTTTCAGGAACCACACCAAGTCCAATAATCCGTCCACGCAGCGATCGTGCTCCCTCTTGCAAGATCCTACCAACCCACCAATATGCAAGAAATAGCATCTTTGAGTATAACTCGTTGCAGAGGCACATACTGTACACGAGGGGTATGCAGGACGGTGCAGGACTGTGTTATTTTCGCCACCAGCAACCAGACGTATGAAACTAGGTACCTGTAGGTATTGCGTAGGTAGCCTACAAGCCTCCAGCTGTGACGCCGAAGATTTCATAGGTACCAGGTACAGCAGCACTCTGTCAATAATAATTTAACTCGCCATGTTGTGAGTGCCAAATTGGCTGCATTCTCATATAATAGTAGTGTGGCAGTGTAATTCGGATAATTATGATGACTCTACGGCTAAGCGCACGGGCAATCTGTTGGCAGTAGAATATGGTATTGACTTCTCCTAATAAATATAATGCAAATCTTCAAATAAAATAAAAATTGCGCGAGGTTAATTGATCCATATGTTGCATTTAAATGTATTGACCAAGATGTCGCATTCGGGTCGCCGGTACACCAGCGCAAAGTACCAGTTGAGGTGGGGCAGGCAGCCAAGCCACTGTCTTGGGCGGCTCTTGCGTGGCCCAGCGTAACGCCAATGACGAAACCAAAGCATCTCACGCGAGGCGCGTACAAATCAAACTCGGCTCTTGCATGCAACATCAGTAGCTGATCAAGCCATTCAGCACATAGTTTTGGCTCCCGCGGACTGTCAACATACCCCGAGCTCCCTGAGCAGCACCCTCCTGTCAACTCTAGTCAACGGATAGCTTTTCGACGACCACCTCGACTTGCCTCTGTCCACGACTGGTGCTGCTTCGGTGTATAGAGGTTACGATAGAGCTTCACAGCATATCATGCCGGGGCCTCCTCCTCCGCCGCCTCCGCCTCCGCCTCCGGGCGCCGGCGGCCCTCCTCCTCCTCCTCCACCCCCTCCTGGAGGTGCACCAGGCGGCCTCCCCGGACGGCCTCCGCCAGGTCGCGTATGTTGAAAGGCGCCTATTATACCGCTTCTTTGGCCGATCTGCTAACTCTATGCGGTAGGGTGCTCTTCTCGCCGATATCAGCAAAGGCAGGGCTCTCAAAAAGGCTGTTACGAACGATCGCTCCGGCCCTATCGTCGCTGCTGGTGGTGGCGCATCGTCATCCGGGCCACCAGTAGGAGGCGCGCCGCCCGTTCCCGGCCTGGCACCGCCCGTTTCTGGAAACCGCGCAAGGAGCAACAGTGATCAGGGTACGGGGGCAGCCTCTGCTGGGTTACCATCTGCGGCGCCGCAGCTCGGTGGCCTGTTTGCGGGCGGCATGCCCAAGCTGAAGAAGAGAGGTGGCGGCGTGGACACGGGACGAGAAACAGAGTCATCATACTTGTCAGATCCTGGCGAGTCGAAATTTTCTGCACCCAGACCGCCAGCTGCTGCACCAAGACCGCCGTCTAGCGGTGCTCCTACGATCCCAGGAAGGCCGTCTTTGGTTGTGCCTGGTCCTGGTGGTCTTAGAAAGACAAGTGGAAGGGGACCGCCGCCGCCCATAGGAAAGAAGCCGCCGGCGCTACCAACATCCCGAAAACCAGCCCTGAAGCCGACACTTCCCTTTTCTCCTGCGCCTCCACCACCCCCTCCATCGGGAGCACCAGCGCCGCCTCCACCTCGTCCTGCATCATTTGCGCCAGGCGCGCCTCCTCCGCCGCCGCCTGCAAGCGCACCTCCGTTGCCAGCCGCTGCTCCTCGATTACAGCCACCTCCACCCCCTCCACCGCCGACGAGCTCCGTGTCTTCGCTTGCATCTGCGGTGAACCGACCCTCTGGACGATCATCGCCCACAACAGCGCCTCCCCCCCCCTCCCCCTCCTCCGCCCGGTGCTGCGCCGTCACCGCCTTCTATGCTTTCACCACCGCCACCCCCCCCCCTCCGCAGTCTCGCAGCCGTGGCTCATCTCTCCGTCAATCCATGCTGGATCCTAGCGCCTACACGCTGTCGATGAACGGGTCGCCCTCGCCAACCGCCACGCCAAACTCGCGGACCTCGTTCCATTCACCAAGCCCAAGTCTTGGTGGCGGAGGTCGCATTATCATCAACGACCCGAGGTGGCACTTCAAGGAAGATGACCAACTTCCCAAGCCCAGAGGCTTTTCTCGAGCCAGCCGTAGGTACAGGGCAGGCAGAGGAAGCAGTGTTCCACTAGATTTGAGCGCTTTCTAGTTATTTGTTAATTAAACTTCCACTGTTGTACATTTGGATGACCTATTTGAGCTGATACGAAAGAATTACTATTGTGACGACGCATCTTTGCAGTCGCGCATGAGCGAACGCGGGAATGAATTGGTGCTTTCTCATCTATTTTACAACAATACACAACGTAAATCGCCGATATGATAGTATACACAGAGCTCATACAATAGCCAAGAGAGTTGGCCCCTCTCCTTTACATGGACTTGAGGTAGTTGGACTCCTTGATCTTGGCCTTTCTCTCCTTCCGCATGGCCAGCTTGAGCTCCTGGCGCTTCTCGGCCGCGGCGAGGTTGTCGGCAACGGTGCCATTCTCTTCGCCCTGGATATTAATCGACTGTTGCGGGAGAGGAATTTTAGGCTGAAGAGCTTCGAGGTTGCCAGAGGCGAGCATCTCGGCTTCGGTAGCCTTCTGGCGCTTGGCCGCTAGCCGTCGTTGCTTCTTGGATTTGGCTGTAAGGGAATACGAGTCAGTAAAAATTTAAACAAGGGATAACATTCTGCATGATGCAAAATTTGATAGCCTGCTAAACGTACAAAACTCATCACCGGCGGCGTCCTCGTCGCCCTCGGCGCTCTTCTTGGTGACGTCGAGGCAGGACCACAGCCACTCTGGGTACTCTTCGTCCCTTTTCGCGACAGGGTCGGAGCCGCTCTTGGTAAAGTTGAGGCCCGTGAGGATGGTGCCTTCGGGGCAGCTGGATTTAGGCTTGGGCTTTTGAGGAGCGGCCTCGCCTGCGGCTGTGGTGGGAGTCGAGAGCGTCGGCTCTGCCGAGCGCAGGAACGGTGCGACGGAGAATTGGCGGCGAGCGATGGGGAACTGTCGACGAACGACAGCCGTACGCAAACACCTCGTGCAGAACATTATGAATGCGACTGCGGGAAGCGCTGCGCTGTGTGGAGAGGAGGGATGGCTGGTGGAAGTGGTGGTGGTGGTTATAAGGAGGAGGAGTCGACAACGTTCAGAAATTTTGGAGATGTCGCGTGGGGAGCCTGCAGCGTCGTAGCTTTGGGGAGCTAGTATTCCGCAAGGTCATGCAACAGACGTCCTCAGCAGACTTGAAGCTACTATATTACAAAAAAAATAAAGCAAATTTGAAATCAGTCTTGAAATATCTATTCCATTTCTTTATCATATATACACTCTCGCAGAGTTATACGAATGCCGTCGCGGCAAGGACGCCGCAGTTATTGCGTAGCTACCCCAACCAGTTGCGCATCTGTATCTGCGAGGAAAATGCCATAAAATCTGGCAATCGCTCCGCTTCTATTACAATCGAACCTCGTTTCTTGATTATGAAGAGAATCGCCCCTGGTTCAGCTTGGCGATCTTGTCCGACGTGTGCACCTTTGCGGCAATGTCCAACTCCTCATCCTGCTTCTCCAGGTAGTTTTGTTGCAAGAACTTTGTTCCCTTGATCTTGTTGGCGGCAAGCGACTGAAGATACTTCTCTGCATCATCAAAATTCAATTAGTATCCTTCTGCTTTCGCCCAGCATCCTCGATCCGGCGTCGCATCAGAGATAACCTTACCTCGCAGGTCACCGCACTTTTCCAGGTGGTTGTTTCCATTCTTGATGTAGCATTTGCTCAATTCCTCGCCGATGAGTCGGGTCATCATGGCGCCGACCCATTGCTCGCGGATAATGGCATCCTCGGCGGCTTTGAAGGCCTTGGTGTCGTCAAAATCGACGCCGTTGAATGTGGGCGCGACTGTGGGCTTTTGAGCCTTGAAGAGGTCGGATTCGGGGGTCGGCATGTTGAGCGATGTGAGGGGTGTTCTCTCTGATGGATCGGCCGGGTGTCGGGCGGCTATCACGAGGTTTGAGGGACAAATCACGGATATACTATGAAGCAATGGCTGCTGTCTTGCTCGTCGGCCCAGCACATCACAAACCTCTAGCGGCTTTACTGCGCTGGCCAATTACAGCGCCTCAGTTGTCAGGCATCCGTTTTACACCACATCTCGAAAGTACCCAAGTACCGAAGTCCCTTTCTTATCGCATTCACCGCTTTTGATTAGATCCACTCTTTTTTGTGAAAAAAAAATTGTTCAGGTTCTGCCCCCAACCACCCCAGGTAAAAAAGCTGCTCGTCCGCTGTTCTGAGTTTTCTTCCCATCTCTTCACACCTCATCTTTCCACCTCTACCCAAGTTTTTTTTCTGGGTTTTCTTTCTTTGCCCTTCATTAGCATATAGAAAGCACACCACACACATTCACAATGGCCAAGTCTGCGACCAAGGTGGCGAAGCCTTCCAAGGCCGAGTCCAAGGCTGTCAAGAACGGCAGCATCACCAAGACCAAGGACACTGCTAAGGCTTCCGCCAAGAACATTGAGAAGAAGAAGAAGAAGGCCGAGTCTGAGTCTGAGGACGACAGCGAGGACGAGGCCAGCGCGTCTGACTCTGACTCTGACGCCTCCGAGGAGGAGGCCCCCAAGAAGCCCGCGGCCAACGGTAAGAAGGCCAAGGCTGCTGAGGCATCTGACTCTGAGGACGACTCGTCCTCGGACGAGAAGCCTGCTGCCAAGGCCAACGGCAAGAAGGCTGCCGCCGAGGCGTCGGATGACTCTGACGACTCTGACTCTGATGAGGAGGAGGAGAAGGAGAAGGCTGCTCCCAAGGCCGAGAAGGGTGTACGTATACCCACTGTGCTGAAAACTTTTCATCCACATACTAACAAGCAGCAGGATTCCGACTCTGACGACAGCGATGACTCTGATGATGAGAAGACGGAGGCTGCTCCCTCCAAGAAGCGCAAGGCTGAGGACACTGTTGACGAGGCTTCCAAGAAGGCCAAGTCTGACGACGCCCCCAGCACCCTCTTCGCTGGCTCCCTTAGCTGGGGTGTCGACGACAATGCTCTGTACGAGGCTTTCAAGTCGTTCAGTGGCCTGGTCCACGCCCGCGTCGTTACCGACAAGAACACTGGCCGCAGCCGTGGTTTCGGTTACGTCGACTTCGCCGACTCCGAGTCTGCTACCAAGGCCTACGAGGCTATGCAGGGCCAGGAGGTCGATGGTCGTGCCCTCAACCTTGACTACGCCAACGCCAAGCCTGCTGAGTCTAAGCCCCAGGACCGTGCCGCCGACCGTGCCTCGCGCCACGGCGACACCCTCAGCGCTGAGAGCGAGACTCTCTTCGTTGGCAACCTGCCCTTCGACACTGAGCAGGACGCTGTTCGCGAGTTCTTCGGCGAGGTTGCTGAGGTCGCCAGTATTCGCCTCCCTACCGACCCGTAAGTTGATCCACATCCCAACTCTCTTGTTTTTGTACGTTTGCTAATCGTCTTGTCCAGTGAGTCTGGTAACCTGAAGGGATTCGGTTATGTCACCTTCAACTCCATTGATGATGCCAAGACTGCTCTTGAGGCCAAGAACGGTGCCTCTATTGGCAACGGCAGAAACGCCCGTGCTGTCCGTCTCGACTTTGCCGGCAGCCGTCCTCCTCAGGATGGCAGCCGTGGTGGTTTCGGTGGACGCGGTGGCGGCCGTGGTGGCGGCCGTGGCGGTTTCGGTGGACGCGGTGGTGGCCGTGGTGGTAGCGGCTTCGGTGGCCGTGGCGGCGGTCGTGGTGGCAGCCGTGGTGGTTTCAACTCGTCCCGTGGTGGCGGCCGCGGCGGGTTCTCTGGCACCAAGGTGTCCTTTGACTAAAGGGATCGTCAGATTGTGGGAAGGGCTCTACGGTCGGAACTTTGAAGTGGGCGTTGGGCTATGTGGGCTGTCGTTTCAAAACAAGTTGGTGGCTCGTTTGAATGAGCTAGTGGGCTTTGAGAAAAATGCTTCCGTTCTACGAGGCAGTGATAGACCTGGGGGTTCCATGATACACTTGGGGTAGCCGAGGGCTTGTGGCAAACAGTCTCCTCCCGAGACTATTGAATTTCTTTGAGAGCAACGAACTTTGCATGGCTTTTTGATGTACTCTTGACTACCCGTTCAGGGCGGCAAACGAGCAAACCAATCCAGTGGGCTTCCTGAGGGATTTGAGCGGGCTAATATTGGAAAGATCGTCTTTTTTTCTGCGTCCCTACTTTGTAGGACAATGACAATGAGTGGACCAATTTGGATCGAGCGAAAACTCTTGACGGGCTCTGGGGGCTTTTGACCAACAAAATGCAAATACTTGGTGCGAGAACAACTGCGATGCAGCGCTTTTACAAGCGTGGCGGCTACGAATCTACTCCCATTATGCACATTTTTTTCGGTTGTGTGTTTCCTTGGCGATGCTGTTATGAACCGGGTAAGTTTATGTTGTTAGCAACGACCGACTTTGCGATTTCTGTAGTTTTATTAGGTCTCTCTACTGGCGTTAGCGGCAGGGAAAAGTAAATGCTATATATACCATGTTATGAAGAACCGTCTTGGTGGCCGCCCGTTGCTTCTGTGCATGTTTTCCATCCGCTACGACTGAGATTTATGCGGCCCGGTCTGGCAGCCCGCGGCGCTGCCGCGCTCCTCGCAGCAGTCCCAAATAAACGCGTCGGGCCACTCGGCCATGTACTCGTCCGTCTCCAGGTCCTTGGGCTCACCGCCGTAGTCTGCCCATGTGTCGTCGTCCATGTCTGCGAACCTGCTCCCTGCAGCCCAGCCAGTGTTAGTAATGCCGTTCGTGTACGCAGAACAGTCTCCCCCCCACGCTGCTCGAATTTACCGGGATGGAAGCGACACGAGTTGTCCGAGCGCCAGATGACGGAAAAAGCCTGCGCGCACTGGACGCAGAGCGCCAGGTCGTGGCCGTTGCACCGGGGCGGCGCGGCGGCCAGCTTGTTGGCCATGTCGACGACTTTGGCGCGCGTGTAGCGGTCGTGGCAGAGAGCGACGAGGATGGCGCGGAGATGGCTGTAGGGTAGGCTGGCGATGGCGTCCATTTTCGTGTACAGGAAAAGATGATGCGCGTTTGCTTCCTCGGCGTTCAAATAAAATGGAAAAGCGGCGGGGAGAATGGAGTCAGTGTGAAATTTCACCGGCTTGTCCGTGATTTTTCGTGTTGATTTGTCCCTTCGAAACATACAGTATTCTCTCCCTCCAAGAAACCATGTAGATGAATTTGGGAGAAGCTGGGGAAGGGCTGAACATATCTCTGATTGCATAATCTATGGGAACCGTACCCCTCACTACGTATCAAGACCCAATTCGGCTTGCGTCTCGTCAGACTCGTCGTTTTCATCCGAGTCAATCTCAATGGTCATGTCGCTGTCCTCGGACAGTCGCTTGTCATCACGATCCTGGTTCGTCTTTGTTCTGTGCGGGCCCTTGGTGCAGCCCGTCGAAGTTCCGTCCTGGCCACAGCAATCCCACTCGAAGGCGTCTGGAAATTTTCTCTTGTATTCGTCCGTATCAACGTCGCCGTACTGGGCTTCGTCGTTGTCCGCCCACACATCAGACTCAAAGTCGGGAGAGAGGGAACGTGGTGAGTCTTCAACGATAGGTACTTTGCTGAAGTTATCACCATTGTCGCTCTGTGGATTTATTTATTCTAGGACTGAAATTATATGGAAACCTGACGCAAGCACCGTAGGTCATCTGAAATTCTGTTCGTGCCTCTCGCCTATTCGCCCTGTAGGGCATCCTTTATGCCAATTTACTCCCATCATACTTTCCACCCTTGTATAGCTCACTTAGCTCACTACCATTCATCTGCGTATCTAAATCTCAACCCATTGCTTACCGAGGTAATCTCTCCAGAATTACACAGAATAATATCATCATTTGCCGCCTTTGTCGGCGCCAAATCAGTACAAAGTTGTCTGGGCACATAAAAATGCCGACTGTAGACCCTTTCGCTCATCTCTGCCAATGACAGGCTGCAGACCCAGGAGTCTGCGCTCATAAAGAGTAAACTCTTATCTTCGGAGCTCCATCCTAAGAATGCTCGGTTGTGTTTTGAGCCCTGTGGCAGTATATCGTCAAGGCCACATTCCTCCGTTGCCGCTTCGGCCCATTTGGCGCTGGCACTATCAAAGACAAAAAAAGCAGACGATTGATTAGCGTTGAGATGCACCATGGCCTCAATAACCAGTGTTTGGGATTTCGATGACCAGGCTGCTTTCACAAGCTCAGTCTCGGACCAGCCATCAGCAAGGCCATAAACGAGCTGCACTTCTGACGCCGTAGTTGGCGATGGAAATTTTCTAGCGGAGTAGCGCTTCACTCTGTGGTCAGAGATGAGCCAAAACTGCTCTTCTGCAGAGGCTATATCTCTGGTTGAGACCCAGATCCATAGTTTCCTTTCGTCGGGCCCAAAATCCAAGGTGCCAATGCATCTCCCATCCTGGGAGCGGTAGACGACATCCTTCTCAAGAGTCGATACTAGAAGTAGCTTACCGTCTGAGCTGAAACAAAGCTGTTTTACTCGAGAATTAAACTTGGCTCCATCGATTGCTTTCACGGGGACAATTTCACTCTTCATGCTTGGTCTGTATCTTCGTAAAAATACCACATTGTGCACATCCGCAGAGGCAATAGTTCCGTCGCTTGCCATCGTGATGTTGGTGACCGTGCCGGTGTGTCTGTAAACTTCGGTGGTGGCACCATCCTTTGGCGCAAAAGCGACAAGGCTCCCACTATTTTTCCCGTAAACAATGAATGGTAGCTCTGGATGCGCGCCAACAACGTTTATCTTGATATCCATGTGGCGCTCGTATTCTCCTTGAGTTACAGGCAAATGCGATGCATCATCACTGATACTTGCGTCTTCTTCAAAGGTCTTGCGCACAAGCACAGACGGGGACCAGACTCGCATGCTGGAGTCCATAACGTCGAGGACGCTTGAGCCATCAGAGGTGAAACTCAATATCCTGAAGGAGGGGAAGGGCGAGAGGATATGATAGAGTATCGAGAGCGTTTCAAAATCCCAAATGTTCATGTTGCCATGTGTGTCGGTAGTGGCCAAATTGCGGCCGTCTGGGGAACAGGATGTGGACAGAATCCCAGCATTGTTCGGTGATTTGTGGGACTGAACAAGTTCAATGGCTGATGTGTTGTATAGTGCAAGCCCATGATTCGAATAAATGACAAGAAGAAGGTGGATGTTGGGGTTTGGGTTGAACATGAGCTTGGCAGCGACTCGTCCCTCCTCATCTCTGGCCCATCCAAGAAGTTCCGAGTCAACAGTATCCCAAACTGACACAGTCCCGCCGCGATAGCCAAGAGCTGCCATCTCAAAGTCCGGGGAAATCGTTGCCACTCGTGGTGCTCGATTCTTGTTATATTTGTGCATAGTCTCCCCGTCATAGTTTTGGTAGTTGAAGGTTTTGTCTTGAACCATTTCTCCCGTCTCTTTGTCCCACTTGATTAGATGCCCATGCTGCGAGATCCCGATGATGTGGGTTTCCGATGCTGTGAGATAGAGACAGCGGAATCGTAGTCTATTCTCCCAAATGATGCCGCCTCGCATATCTTGAAGGATGATGGATTTGGTGGTACAGGAGACGACAAATTTGTCCGTCAAATGAACCAGGTCCACTGAGTTGGAGTGACGAATCAAGCCCTCGTGTTGGTAGGTTCTTTGGTTGTACAAGTTCACGACGCCAGACTCCATCCCGACCGCGAACACGCTCTCGCCACAAGCAACGGCAGCCGCAATGTCTTCCCGGAAGCTGATATTTGCGACGCAATCGTCCCATACCAACGCTCGGTGCCCAGAGAGTGACAAGCCATCAATTCGTTTTCCGAATTGGCGGGCTACCGCAGAGTTTGTGGGACACATGGGCGGAATAAGGAAATAGATCGAGGACGGCTGCTTCGAGAGCGGCTCGCCAAATTGAGTGACGAGCCGATTCAGGTCCGTGGCCCAATTATCGATGTTTCGCACCTCGGCGCTCAGAGGGGAGTGGTATTTCGCTCGCCGATCAAGATATGCTCTGAGGTTTTTGCACACACGCAAGAGATTGCGGTAGTTGCCCGTCATGGCCACTCTCTCGATCCAGCTAAAGACATTGGTCTTGAGGAAGCGGTCCAGAGCCAGCAGCACTTGATCATTCTCTGACGAGGCCGCAAATATGTGCTCCGAAAAGTTTTCGGCGGCGTAGGCTGTCAGCGGCGACAGCGGCGGGCGGTCCTGGTGTATAGAGCGCGCGGTCCGCGGGGGTCGCAGTTCACTGCTAGACAGCAGCTTTAAGCAAACCAGCGCGATGCGCTCATGGGCTCGTGGCAATGATACGTTGAACTCTCCTGCGGAGGAGAGTAGAAACTCCCGAGCGGTCGGGTGAATCAATTCCACTGTACCAGAAGCGCCAACTGTGACCAGCTGGCCGCACAGCCCTTCGATAGCGCCAGTCGATTGCGGAACGTCGGCTGATATATCATGTTGCAGCGCTTCGATCAGTTCTGACACGTCCAATGCTCGCGCCGTAGCCACAACCCAGGTGAATATTGCCTTTGATATGTGCTTCTCTCTGGTGTTTGCCTCAATCGGCTCAATGGTCCTCTCATAGTATGGCTTCATCCCTTCCGGGATGGTGTTTAGTATATCCATTCTACTCACTGTCGTAAATACTCCTTCTAGCTCATCCATCACAAGTCTCACCCATAAGAAGCATGCATTCGACTTGCGCATGATGGTACTTGTGAGTTCCTCGATACTCGATGCGTCTGGTAGCGCCATCCCTTCGACGCGGCTCTTCACGTAGCAGTGGATGTCGTCAAGACTGTCCTTCCTATCAATATCAATGGAGTACACCGTCGCTGTAGGTTGCAGTGTTTTTTGAAGTCGCTGCATGTCGCGAATAGGCCGACTCGTAAGAAATATGCGGAGAGGGAACTGTGGCTTTTCACCTTTTAGCATAGTAAACAGCTCGGCGTATTTCGGACATTCGTCTAGAGCGTCTATGATCCAATAATAAGGTATATCCGATTCAATCTGAAGAGATTAGCACATTTGGTTGTGGCCATGCGAGGCAAAAACGTACTTGCAGGATACCCTTTTTGAACACCTTGGTCCATATCGTCCAGGCATCATCCATGTCAAAGATGGACCCGTCCTGGTACATTTTATACAGTTGGTCGCGAACAGCTGTGCTGTCTACAGCCATTTGATACGCGGTCGACCGCAGAAAATGCGCAAGAGATCGTGAAGCCGGGTTCCCGACATGAAAATAATAACAGGTGCATGGGAGTGTGGTGCTTTCGAGCTGCGATTGAACATAGGAAGCGAGGTGAGTTTTGCCGCTTCCCGGACCAGCATGGACCCAAAATATCGACATCTGCTTTGAGGCGACCCCAAGTGGTTCACTTGGAGGTTTTTGACGGGGGGTTGCAGTATCTCGCCAGTCTTGAAAGTCGTCCCGGATTTCGATCCACTCGCAGGAGCCCTCTACCGTGTCGTGATGTTCGTCTGGAACATCACTGACGCCAAGATACGGTTTAAGAGTTTTCATCTGTCTTCTCGCTTGGTCGGCCTTTGAAACAAGTACTTTGGATGGTCAGTGTGTGCTGTTGAGAGAGACTGGGAGCTGATGCCACATACTGTCCTTGAGCAGATCCTTGGCCGCGCTGGCGAGCGCATTTCTCACCATGGTGTAGTTTGGCTCCTCGGGGTTCTTGAATTTACTAATGTCGCAATGGTTAGCCGCGGCAGATTTTACGCGCTCGTTTCGAAAACCGCTCCCTGTGCAACGTCGTTGGCGATATTAGCGAAAGCCGGGGTTGTGTGACGATGCCAACTTGCCTAAGACTGCAGAGTCTCTGTCTACAATCAATACTGAAGTCGGACCGATCTTTGTCTTTAACGTTTCAAAAAAGGAATAGATCTCAATGTCGTGTGCACGTTTGCCAAAATCCTCGTTGATCAGCTTCAATGTCTGAGAGCTTGTGGTCAAGTCGCCGACGTATTGACGAGTTGATGCAGCCCCAGACACGGTCAGGATATTTTTCAGTATTGCGGCATAGTTTGAGCCGCGGTGTGGTGTGGCAAGGAAGAATATCGATCTGATTCTATGTTTCCACGATGGTATGTCCTGCGCAAGAATAAAAGTCTGGCGATGAAGCTGTCAGTACGACATGTACCCTTTCCACTTGTAAGACAAAACAGGATACCTTTTTGATCACAAGACCACCCATCGAGTGGCCTAACATGATAATCGGGCGCTATTAAAGTGTCAATCGGCGCGCTCGGGGCAGCAGAAGCCACAGGACATGATACCTCTTCATTGTCTGTCAGGTGTGGGGATACCCGCATCTCTTCCAATAGCTCCCTGCCGAAGTCGTGTATATTGAGTCCATTTCCTGTCTTGATATCGGCATCATAGCCAAAGGAGTGAATATTGGCGTGCTCGAATCCAGGCTCAACGGACAGCCACAGCTGCGGCCAAAAGCGCTGGGGGTCGCCACCTTTCTGCCATGTCTTGACGGAACCGCCGCGCAGACCGTGGACAAAGATAATATCAATAAGAGGCTCTGGTGGTTTGTGGAGGAGAGAAAGGCCTTTAGGGCCCAGCTGCCTGGTAGCATCGTGCTTCTCCGGCCGTCGTCGTCGCGCCCATGGTGCAGTGAAGCGTTTCCGAGCCGTGTTGGTGGATTTCCAGTCGAAATCATCGGCGCTGCTGCAGCTATCGTAACCCCCGGATGAAGATACGAGTGTCGCTGATCTGTTGGATGGTGCGTCGGCACCAGAAACAGGCGTGTCGGATACCGAAGCGTCCTATTGGTTTGCACTGGTACATTAGCAACAGCGATGCCCACTCGAGGCGCGGTTCTGCGCCTTGGAAACCAGAGGCACTTACCGCCATTTCGTGCCAGAATGTCCGTCAACACGTATGGTATTCTATAGAACTCCAAATTCACTCTCGCAGGTAGTCATACGATAGTGCATACGCTCACAATCGGCGAGGAACAAAACAAACCTGATTTCCAAGGCAAACATGCGCAAAGCGAACCATGGCCATGCTGGCTGCTCTTCCCCGCACCACGCCTTTGATACCTACCTGCCAACTACCTATGTAGGTGGCCGATCCAGCGAAACAGTACATGTCAGCAGCATGCAGAGCCTGCAGAGCATGCCCAATGGCTCCGGGGTAGTTGGTTGTCTCTCGCAGCATGGCTTCCCCTCATTCCCACCCTCATCGCAATTGGGTTTCTGTCCTGCCAATTTCTGTGAAACCTTCATCGATCAGACCAGTTTGCTGTGTCATTGCACACCGAAATGGACTACGAGGCGCTGGATAGCTCGATCCTTGCAGGTGCGTGTCCACTGACTGTCCTGCCACACAAGGCTCGGCGCGCCTGATGGATTCTAGTTTTGCCCAAAAATTGCAAAGTCTTATCCGTTGCCCAGCATGGCAGCACAAACGCAAGTAGCAATCCTGCATCCTTTGAAACCTTGCCGAATACATGTCAAAGCTAACACAGGCCGAAATAGTGGTCTACCGGCCTCAGGGTCGACGTCCAAGATGGTGGCGAGGAGAAGAGCTATTTCGTCAAGGTAGTTTATAGGCATCCCAACTCTTGTCATATTTGTCTTGCTAACGAGAAAAGGTTATTGAACGCGAGGAGCTTGTCGGTATGGCCGTAGCAGAGTATGAGGGGCAGAAAGCTATTGCCTCGCTCATTCCTGACAACGCAGTTATACCGGTCGCCTGGGGATATTTTGCCGAAACGAAAGCCAAATCCTGGTTCATGGCAGAATACGCCCATCTCCGCGATAGAGCCCCTCCCATCGAACAGTTCTTGCCTATTGTCAAGCAATTGCATCAAAAATCAGTCTCGCCAACGGGCAAGTTTGGGTTTCACGTTACATCATTCTACGGCCCGCCGCCAATGGTTGTTGACTGGACTGACAACTGGGAAGAGTTTTGGGTTCGAGAGCTTCGATCCGTGCTGATTTATGTCGAGTCCATGCGCGGTCAAGATGCCGAACTTGTTGAAATTTCTGAGCAGTTCATCGGAAAAGTTGCAGCCCGCCTGCTCCGACCGCTTCAAACTGGTGGCCGAAACATCAAACCCAGTCTCTGCCACGGTGATCTCTGGGACGGCAACATTCAGTTCAACCCTGATACGCAGCAACCCGTCATTTTTGATCCGTGCTGTTTCTACGGGCACCACGAGATGGACTTTCAATCCATGAGAAGCCCTCGATACACTATCGGCCGCAATTTCATCGACTTGTATAAACTGAAAGTTGGCGCGTCCGAGCCCAGCGAGGACTTTGACGACCGAATCGCGCTTTATTCCGTGTAAGACGATAAATTGCCGTTTCTCGGCTTTCTTCCAACGAGGGGGCTAATGATTCCATTCAGACGCAACGACTTGCTGACTGGCGCCATGTGGCCGCAATGGGCTTCACTCGTTGAAAAGTAAGTAGCTTCCCTCTCTTTCACTTCGAAACCAGGACTTATGTTAGCACAGAGCGAAAGATGATATGAAACTATTGCTTGAGAAGTACCCCGATGGCCTCGATGGTTTCAAAGGGTCCTTGGAACCAACCATTGCCAGAGTAGACGAACATGCCAGTAACACCAAAGAGAGCGCCTACCATGGCGCTCTCGCTGATGCTGCCATTGATATCAGTTCCTCTGAGCAACAGGGTGTGCCCTTGCATAGCCAAAGCCAGAGCGCTGCCTCTGAACTCGAGCCCAAGCATGCCAATGGCGTCCCATACGGGCTGCCTGATACCCCCCCAGAAACCCCGTCAATGCCTCAATATGGTTTTGAAAATACAGACAAGGGCAACAACCAAGACATTTGCACGCCACCCGAAACACCTTTGGTCGCGCAGCATCTCGCTCATGGAGCGAGCAGAGACGACGACGATGGTGCCGAAACCCCACCGGAATTGCCTCCAAGCACCAGCGCTACTCACCATGAATCAATTAGAGATGGCCACAGTGGAATATACGATACACTGGGTATCTTCAGCGATATCGCCGACGCCAAGAAATCTTACGAGCAGAGAATCGAATTGGTGACGGAACCACCCCCAAAAATTGTCCATCTCGTTGATGACCGTCTCTGTCTTCCAAAAGATGAAGCAAACCTTGCAGTACAGTCAGAGGAGGATACAGCCAGCGTTGTCGCTGACCCTCCCTGGTCGTCAAAGGACGCTGCTTCCGCTACTCCGGCTATCGATATTTCTGGTGCAGAGTCTCCAGCACCAGAGGATACTATCTGCCTTTCTGGTGGTACTCTTGGACTGACCGAAGCCAACGTCACTCTGCTCGACCAAATGGCTATGCCTAAAATTACAAAAAGTGATGAGGCAGAGCCCCGTTCATCGTCCGATGTATCCGACGGGGCGTTCTCGAAGTTGTCACACGCTGAGTACCAGGGTCAAGAACCGCCTCTGACCTCGAATATGAAACGTTCGATAGTAGATCAAAACGTTGACGGCCCAAATGCTGAGCACTTCACAGCGGAGTCTGTGAGCTCAGAACCTATGTCCGAGGTATCTGAGACCACCTCCGCTGATGACCCAACGCTCTACGAGAAACTTTGGTTTCTGGTTGGGAAGCTCAGCGTATGGCCATAGTCCTTAGTCGCAAAAATACTTGACGGCATCGTTGCAGCACTGATGACGTTGCAAAGCGCCAGACCTTTGCTCCTTGCTTTCCCCTAGGAATTATGTCTACACAGCCTTCATTGCATCTTTTCAGTCCAATTACTCTAAATTGCTATCCAAATTTCTTCCTTTTTTTCAATCTTGATTACTTTTCTGTTAGTTTGCTCAAATTTTGGTACTTTGCTTCAACTCTCAACCTCGATGCTCAAGTCGTAACTATGTGCTTCATACTCCGATTCGCTGTACTGTGACAAAAATCGTTTCTCGTGTTTCTTGAACAGAATGAAATCAAAGCGCGCTTTACAAAGGATGATGTGACGGTGACGGCTTTGTGCTCATGTCTGCGGGGTATTGCGCCCTGTTTGCCCTTGCCAGCCAACATTGGGAGCCTTGCAGAACCTCCCACACAATTGAATAAATCTTTACCTTGCATAACGCCCGGATGACTTGCATGTTTTTTGGTTCTCAGTTTTGGTTTGTTTGAACCGCTTCTTTCTGACCCTATTCCAGCGCTCCTTTTTTTTGGTCCCCGGTGTCTTCCCGTTGCCCAGAGGCGCTTGGTCAGTCCTCAGACTCGAGCAACGCCTATCAACGGGCGGTGAGACAATGGACCCAACAGAACAGCCCTCGAAACATGCAGAAAATCTACAAATTCCCGTATCTGCGGACGAGGGAGCGTGTGATGTCGAGCACGGCCGGTTGCCAGAAACTCGGGAAAAGTGTCAAGGGAGACTCGAGCCGAAGGAGAGCAAGAGAGATGCTCAAGGTCAGGACATGCTGGAGCCGTGGGAGCCGTCCGTCGGACCGCATTCCGCCTTTACGCTGTGGCAGAAGCGGCTCATCGTCTCCCTCGGCGCCGCCGGCGGCTGGTTCTCCACCGCGAGCAGCTTCATCTTCTTCCCCGCCATCCCGTTCCTGGCCCGGGACCTGCGCCAGAGCACGGAGCGCATCAACCTCACGGTGACGTCGTACCTGATTGCCTCGGGCGTGTTCCCGTCCATCATTGCCGGCCTGTCGGACGTGTACGGACGGCGGCCCATCTTCATCGCGGCGCTGGGGTCGTACGTGGCCGTCAACATCGGGCTGGCGCTGCAGCGGTCCTTTGGCGTCTTGCTCGGGCTGCGGATGCTGCAGGCGGCCGCAGTTTCTGGTACATACATCCTGAAACGAGCAAGCGGACTCTCCATTTGATCTAATCTCCGTGTTTTCTGAATAGGAACATTCTCGTTCGCGTATGGAGTGCTCGGCGATGTCACGACTCCTGCGGATAGAGGCGGATTCATTGGGCTCATGTCCATCTTGTAAGCGATGTCCTTCCTCAACCGTCTACCGAGATATCGCGGCTAAGCTTGACCCTAGCCTTAATACACCGCAGAGTGTTGCCCCCCTCATCAGCGGCTTGCTGCTGGTTCGATGGAGCTGGCCGACGATTTTCTGGTTCCTGGCCCTGGCGTCCGGGACCGTGTTCCTCTCCGTTCTCTTCTTCTTGCCAGAGACGTGCCGCAACGTGGTGGGAGACGGAACACTGCCCACGAAATGGCCGAACAAGGTCATCCTGCCATGTTTGAAACCACCGAGGCCACGCCAGTCTGCCGGGTCCGCTGAAGCGGCCAAGCCAGTTCGGAAAAAGATGATTACGCCGCTGGAAATATTCATGATTTTCAAGAACCCCGGGACAACACTGTCGATCCTCTGCTACGGCCTGTTTTACACCATGTACTCTTGTCTGCAGACTTCATTGTCGACCATCTTTGTGGAGCAATACCGAGTGTCCGGGCTTGCAGCAGGGTTGTCGTACTTGCCTTTTGGCGTGGCTTCGATGACTGCGGCAATCTTTGCAGGTAATGTGGATAAGTCGTGATTCAGTACGCGTTGATGAGGTGCCAACATTCTATCTATAGGCAAACTTCTAGACAAGGAGTATGCAAGGGTGGCTACAAGTCAAGGCATTACGCTGGTCAAGGGCCGGCTAGACGACCTGACAGACTTTCCGATTGAGCGCGCAAGGCTCGGAGTGACCAAGTACGCCGTCCTTCTTTGCGTGCCTTGTATTGTCGGGTACGGATGGGCATTACAATATCACGCCGTACGTCTACGTCTTACTGAGCTCGGCCACCCTCTCTACCTGCTTACCTTTTGAAATAGCACATGGCGGTCCCGCTCGTTTTGCAATTTCTGATTGGCTTCACGACTCAGGTCAACTTCACGGTGAGTACAAGAACGAATCACGACGCACGCCGAACGGGGGTACGGAGCTGACGACGGAGGCGCAGTCGCTCAACGCGCTTCTGGCCGACTACCACTCGGACAGGACGGCGACGGCGCAGGCGGCATGCAACCTGTTCCGGTGCGAACTGGCGGCGGGGGCGCTGGCGCTGCTGGACGTGATGCTGCGCCGGTTGGGGCCTGGGTGGTGCTTTGTGGTGATTGCGGTGGTGCACGGCGTGGCGTTTCCGTCGGTGTGGGCGGTGGAGCGGTACGGGCTGGCGTGGCGCAGGAGCGGGAAGCAGGACATCGGGGGCAAGTGAGGGGTTGTCGTGGCTGATGATGAAGAATATGACGAGACGGATCGAAGTGACAAATGGTTGACAGCGGACAATGAAGTAGGGCCATCGAGTCGGGTGGTTGGGTGGGGGTCAAGAGACTGGCGGTAAACGGCTTGCCAACGTGTTGACAGGGATGTCGCAGTGGGCCGTGGGAATTTGTGAGAGCATCATGGCCATATAATAATGGATTATGGCAGCTCGCAAACACTTGCCAACCCGAGACGGTGGCACAAAGGGACTGCGAGATGGTGCCGAGAGAAGTGGTGGCCTAATAATAGGCCAAGGATGAAGCCACCAAAATGTGAGGTAGTGAAAGAAGGAAGTGAAAGAAGAACCCTTGATCGGGGTTGTTTGTCGGCGGCCCACAGTTGGTGCCAGTGCCAGTGCCAGTGCCAGCCTGAGCAAGTTTATGAGGGGTGGTTGGAGGGGCAAGATAAGATGGTTGGATGGCAAGTTGCAGAGTAAATTGTTGCAGAATAAATTGGCAGGCAGAGCATCTGAAACTGGCAAGACGAAGAAAAATAATTGCAAATAAAATACCCTACGCGGTGCGGTGTCTGCACAGTATCGATAACTTTGCAGGTGACTAAGCCAAGGACACCTTGTGACGGGAGCGGCTGGCGAGCCTGTGACGCAATGGCCGGGCGCGTGATGTACTGGCCTCGACTCCAAACCACGGGGCTGGCAGGCTGCAGGCTACCTAGGTAGGTAGTTAGAGTCAACAACACCTCTGTCGCTTTTCCTCTCAATTTCTCAATTTATTCATTACTTGATTACCTAGTATCCGGTAACGTTTCAACAACCCCATCGTCCCTCTGTCCATTGCCCACTAAAATCCGCCCACTGGCCCGCCCCAACAGCGCCTCTCCGCCCCGCCTGCTCACGCTGTCACTGCAACTCGTGAGCCCAAAACTCGCCTGTCATCTTCAAGCCCATCTCTTCGCCTTGCCGTATCTAATCTCACCCATCCTTTTCCGCTTCCTTCTATTCTTTTTCCACCCATCCATCCATCCGTCCTTTGCCATCCTTCTTTGATTCCTCACCTCTTGCACACATCACCCTCGGCACCATAGGCACCATCCTGCACCAAGCACGCGCAGCTCGTCTCCGCAGATCGTCTTGCGCCTTATCAGCCCGATTAGGCGGGGTTGACCAGACCGCCTGCTACCAAGTCCCCCCAAGCGAACAAGCCAACGTCGCCCCCTCGCCTCGGCGCCGCGTCAACCCATCTACGCTCTCCCTATCGATAAAATAAATAAATCTTGGACTTGCTATCTCCGACATCTACTGCTTTTGATACTCGCTTGAACACCAACACCAGCGTCTCCGACCGCGCCGCCATCATGGAAGACCAGTCCAGCCCCAGCAGGCACCACCTCGGTCGCAGCGTCTCACAGCCCGAGCCGCGACCGAGCCCCAGCATATACCATAGTCGTCGCTTCGATGGTACGAACAACAACACGTTGCCTCTCGCCCCGTCTCCGCCGCTAACTCTTGCAGAATCATGGGTTGAACTCTCCTCCCAGCCCTCCTCCTCGTCCCTCTCCAGCGTCGACAACGAAATTGTCACCACCGGCCTCCAGGTCGGCAGTCCCTTCCAGCAGCGCCGGCGCCGACTCCATCCCGCCGCCCGCTCCCTGCCCCCGCAGCAGCAGCACACAGTCATCCACGCCGCCGGCGCTGGCGCCAGCAGCCAGGATGAGGACGAAGAAGAAGAAAGCGACAGCGATGAGGACCGCGTCATGACGAGCTCCGCCGAGAATATCCACTCCTCCGAGAAGGAACCCTCGGACGGCGACGACGACGATGATTCCGACGACGGCGACAACGCCACCACACTCGGCCATACCTCCAACCCGCCCGTCTTCCAGCCGCATCCCAACGCCTTTACACACCCGCCGGCCGGCCTCCTCGCCCAGCGGAGCTACTCGACGAGCTCGGCCGAGCACCCCCACCCGCACAGCTCCTTTCGACGCTCCTCGTACCCGCATCGACACTCCCGCGGTCAGCGCGGCGCCGCGCCGCCCAACTTCATGTCCCCCTCGGTCCGCGAGGACAATGACGCCGCCCTGCGCGCGTCCCTCACCACCCTCCTCTCCTGCGCCGCCGCCGCCCGCGGCCTCCCCAAGACCAAGGACGAGACGGACGCGCAACGCACCACCCGCACCGGCGTCGCCCCCAGCAACCAGCCTATGGAGCTGCGCTTCATGCCCGAGTCGGAGTTGCTCGCCGGCGAGGACAAGCAGCACCACCGCCGCCGGCCCTCATCCGGTGCTGTCTCGCCCAAGTCGAAGCGGTCCGAGTCGGCTGGCCGGTCAGGCGGCCCCCGACCGGCCAAGAAGAAGCGGACAGTCGCCGCCGCCGAGGCCGAGTACGCACTCATCTCCCCCACGCTGCTCAGCTGGGTCGTCAGCGCCGGCGTCGTCGTCCTCGTGTCGGTTGTCGGCTTCGGCGCCGGCTACGTCATTGGCCGCGAGGTCGGCCGCGAGGAGGTGAGGGAGGCCCTGGCTGCCAGCATCGTTGGCGGCAGCGGCGGCGTCAACGACACCACGTCGGCGGGCAGCGACGTCATTCGTTCCTCGGTCGGGCTGCGCAAGCTACGCTGGAGCGCCGTGGGCCGCAGCATCGTCGCTCAAGCATAAGGGCAAAGGGGACACACCCCGGTGTTATATATATTTATATATACACGCATGCGCAGAAGGCCAAAAATATCTGCGCCCATATGATGACTTTTATGCGCAACGGTACGGAGTTGGTTATATAATATGTGATTTTTTTCTCTTGGAGCTTTTTTTTTTCGGAGGGACATTGACTTGTTACATTCAACAACAAAAACCTTGAAATTTGTGGACATGGTTGCGGATTCCCCAAGGGACGGACAATTTGCTTTGATGAAGCAGTACAAGTGCGCTGCCTTGTGCAGTGCTGGTAGTATTATCAAGTTATATATATATATTTGAATCGATGAACTTTGAGTTGGACTTGGAAAGCATCAGTGAGGCCTTGTTGGTAGCAGATGATTTTTTGACGTCAAGATGGCTACTTGCTGCTGCTTAAACTGAATGACCAAAGGGAGACGGCCTCTCCCTGCCTTCCGACGACGTCCTGGTATTAGACTCTCGTCTCTCCTTTGTGCTATTGTTACAGATTACCTTTGAATCAAACTGATATTAGCATCGCCAGCGCCACCTCCTGCTCTCGATTCGGAATGTTGAGCCGGGGGCACCGGCCGGTACTGGGTTCGTGCTCCACGAACACATCCCGTATCATCAAATTTCCTTAGTTTTCAGAGCAAACACTTTCTCCCCTTCAACTTTTGCCCGTAACAAATGACACCAAGAACAAAGAGATGGCCAACAATATTCTATTCTCGTCGTAGGCGACATCTTCTGGGTGCAATCTTTGTCGGACTCTGGCTAGCCTCGCGATGATTGGAGGTGAGCAAACACGATCGATGCGAATATTCATCGTCGTCTGTGCTATTTTTTTGTACCAAAGTAGAGTGAGCCAAGCCTCCCTATTAGTTACGGCTTTTTCGCTGACTTGACAGGGCTCTTCTCCATGGCGCCGAGATTTGGACCGTTGAAATTGGCCCGCGCTTTTTTCTGACCACGCCATTTGCGCCCACCTTGAAGTGTAACGAGATTGGGATGTGACATGAACGATTTGTGAGCGCTGATAATGATGCAAAGATACAGTACCCGGGGGACCCCAGTGCTGTCTTCGATGCCACCTGAGACAAGAGAAATCTGTGCCTCGGCCCTGCTCAGCCTGGGGACAAGGTAGTAGATATAAGGGGTCCGCGGTTTACGCACGTCCTGTTGGTAGCCTGCGCCGCTACAAGGAATTCAAGTAAGAATAGCGGAATGCATATCCGTGTTTGTGCTGGGCATGCCCCTCTCGTAGTTGCGATTCGTAAAAGATAGAATCCCGTGAGGGAAATATATAGTCCGGGGTGCCATGTTCGGTCTAAATCCGCACCCCAGCACGTAGCAACAACGTCGCCCGTGCGAGGCAGCGTCGCTGTTGCCCCTCAATCTAACTCTGGGACCTGATATCTGTAGCAATTTGTACTTTTTCGCCAGTGAGCGGGAATAGGCGTCATATCTCATCACATTCGGGCAGCCTTGAAAACCCATCATGATCCAAGACCGCGGCTTGTTCGATGCGAACCTTGCATATGGAAGGATGAGCTGCCTAGGTATTTTATGCTCAGTAATCCTGGTTCGGCCATCTTTAAAAGCTCATTGGTCTCGCGATTTATTATAATTCCGAGCGCCGCACGCCCCTCGTTGAGGATCGGCTTGCTTTGGCAAATACATACATAATTAGTTGGAGTACGAAAAGCGATGGAGCCGGTTCCCTCCAGTCAGCCGATGTTTGGAGCAACGACTTTTTTTCGTACTTTGCATCAGAACTGGACTTGACGTCGCGAGGAGAAAGCCTTATCTCGGCCAGTGCTTCAAGTCCGAGCCTGTTCCCTTGTAGATTCTGGAGGCTACAGCGCCGCAGGTAGTTTGTTATACACACGTGGTTGCTGGCTATTGTAGCCGGTGCAGTGCTGTCAACATGGGCTTTCCGCAGCCTGCAGTAACTAGTTCGTTGGCTTTGATAGTCAAGCCAAGTCGGCGTATCCGTTCGATGCAGCTAGCCTAGCAGCTTCCCCAGCTGCCCGACCAAGCCTGATTCGATGCCCGCCGGAGAGAGGCTGCAGGCGATGCCAGCGAATAGCTTCCGCAGATGAAGAGGCTGAAATGAAGCATATGCATGCAATTTGTAAAAAAACGGTTAAAGTTGCCTCGGGCCCAAGGCTGTACGCCGCGACCACCTCATTGGCGACCGACGATGTCGATTCCTTGCCGGTGGCGTGCTTGGTTATTAGTGTAAACAGCTGGCGAAGTCGTCGAATGGCATTACCAGCAGGGTGAGCCACAGGCGAAGCACCAGGGAGACTGGCAATTGGTTGGTCGCGTCAGTGTATGGGCCATGCAAGAGCAAGGTTCGGTGCAGAGCTGAACACCATGTATTACCGGGGTGTGTTGTGCCATGCTGATGTGTTTAGTAGTCCAAGTGGTGGCGAGTGGCAAACGTTTGATAGAATAATACTCCGTATGGACCATTAGTTAATCGTTCACGGCTGATGTATGCCGCTCTCGAACGCGTCATGAAGGGCAGCCATTGTCACGTTTGTCTATTCGTAGAGACGAGTCCGTCCATGGTCGTCAGACCCGATATGGATACCCGATACATACCTAGGTAGCTACTCCCTAGTGATAACTAGGTAGCTATGTAGAGTTGCTGGTCGTTGGAGCAGGTGCACCGTCTCGTAGTTAGTCCTGTACCTATACGTTCTGGTACATAACGAGGGCGTGGCGTCGAAATATCCCGGCACAGCTGTAACTAGAGTTGGCTCCATGCTCACGTTTGGGAAAGGTGCTCCGCCCGTTTGGGGGAAGCGTCGACTGAAAATGGCAGCTCATGAACCTGGTTCAAAAGGCCGCGGATGTGTAGTTATTAGTGGACCTATTCAGCACAGCTAGCTGCTTATTTTGGAGGGACGCCTCGCCAGCTGTTGCCGAAGCTTCGCTGTTGCCGATTCGAGGTAGATGATATAGCCTAGTGGTGACGTCCTGGTAGTAAAAGAAAATGTTAATAATAAAGGGGGGCGGGCCGAGTTTGAGACTCTTGTTATCGACTGTGCTGCCAACGCCAATGGCTGTCACGACAACCTGGAAATTGTCCCATCATCGAGACGCGGTTTCGTACAATCCCATCCTTGTTCACCCGTGCAATTTATGGAGAAGCACAACATCTTGATAATGAAGTCCCCCTCACTTCGAATTAGCCTTTTGTTCTTGCACCTCGACGGTCGTCAAGGCCATTGGCAATGCTAGGCATCCAAGTTCACGTCGATGACTCCGACGTAATGCTTTACTGGTTCTCTACCCTCCACCGGTGCTATAATGGACGGTGTAGTATGCCTGCGTTGAAACATGACGTCTACCGGGCGTACGCCTCTGCGCCGGCTGACGCCAATACTGCTTTGTTGCGGAGACTTGGCTCATCAGCGTTTTGCTGGCCTCGACACCAAGGCATATACGGTGGCTGGGGCAGAGGAGTAATGGCTCGGCGGTGCATACTATTTGTACTCGACATGGTTCCACAGCAAAAAGTGGCATTCAATTTATCAAGCTTTGCAGGGGTTTGTTAGACGCTTGTTCGCGATTTTTCTTGGCTCACGTCGTGATCGCGGTGCGGCTTCAACACGGGATGGAAGATGGCGTGTGTTGATGAAAAGGGCTAGGCAGTTAGTTCATCGGCAAACCTTGCTAGCTAGTCATGTTGTTGATGCCGTTGAGAGCTCATCGACAGTTGCCAGGGTCCGAGCTGGAATAGAGAAATAGAGAAATAGAGAAATAGAGAAACTAGCCACGACGCCAATCGTAATGTCCATCACGCGATGAATAGCGCGTCTTCGCCCGATGGCGTGGAGCGGCCTGTTTCGGGCTGCTGGACGCGTGAGTGGTCAAGTTGAATTGGGCCCATGGCCACAAATGCCAAAGCAACACGCTATCAAAAAGCTAATAGTGGCTTAGGTACGTCCACAATGGGTACAACCGCAGATCTGATTGATCGCTGGCGCGTGGTGGAGGAGTTGGTAATCGTGAAATAGGCATGGCGCGTAACGTTAGCACAGGAGCTGCTTATTAGCTCCAAGAACTAAAAGCCATCGAGCCAACTTCTATTCGTTGCTAACTGGACGATTCCAAGGCTGGAGCCTAATGGTTAATTCCTACACCTGTCTCATCAATCTTACTTGCTAGAGTTGAGGTGGAGAAAATCTGTTCCACGGAAGAGTGTGAAGCTCAATTGGGAGTGACACCGTCTGGATCGAGGCAAGGTGATGCTGGATCGAGGCAAGGTGATGATTTAACTCAGTGCTGTGCTCGCATAGACCATTCTTTGTATGACATACGGCAGCCACAATTGGATAAGCCGAGGGCGGCCCGTGATTTGATACGCCAAGTAACGCATGAGGTCGTGAGAGGGCTTGATGCGTACTTCAAGTATGAACAGCAACAAGGTCCGGGTCCTCCGAACCGAGAGGCGGCGGTGTCAAGCCAAGCAATGGCTGAACCAAGCGTTCGGTATCAGGTTTGCGTCTCCAACGCTAAATCCAATTCATCTCGGGCGATCACAATGGCAACGACGAATACTAGTGCACATTGTTGAAAGAAGCGCAGGACATTGCTTCAAGTAGTGACGACTGCGTCATCTTAGCCGTCCAACGTTGTAGCCATGTACCCAGAACACAGCAGGTGGCCAGTGAAAGAAGGAAGCATCACCAGGCGCCGTTGCGTCCAGAGTTTCTTGGCTCAACGCCGAGTGACGCTGTCCTCTGTACTTCCGAGTCCAAATGTAGAGCCAACGTAGCGCGGGGCGGCTGAATTTGCAATGCTACCCCGCCCAACTGTGCGTCTGGTTTCAAGTGATCCAAGACGGCTTAGAGTGCGGGGGAGCTCTTTGAAGAGCCAACGATATCGATTGGGCATTGATACTCGGTATGGCAATCTGCTTCTCCCAAAGACACTCCCAGCGCCCAAAAGGGCCGGTTGGATGATGTGTCGTGCATGGTTGTCCAGTCTCGTGCCTAGAGGACGGTGGCTGGCGGCTCCAAACCAGACGACACTTATTATTAGTGTGCCACGGAAAAAGCAATTCCCGCCATCTCGCAAGCCAGCGGACGGCAGTAGCTCATGATTGTATTGTGCAGATTTGTACACACATGTACACTGACTTGGCCGAGCAAAAGACCGGGCGAAAGGTTGGCGTTATGAGCTTGGTGTCGCGCTAAAACGGGACGGACCTTTGTCTCCAGTCTCTTTATACCCATTTCGATGGCATTATGAGACACTAGCAGCAAACCTTGAGGCCCATAGACTCGTGCTATTTGTGTACAGGAATGACTGTGTATGCATTGCTTGCTCAGGGCGTGTTGTTGGTCGGGTTAGGCTCGGTCGGCGATGGTCTAGTGCAACCCTGGAGAGAAGGTCAGCGAACGTTATATGAGATCTAGGTATCGTGAGAGAAGGTCGGCGGACGTTGGAAGAGATCTAGATCTCGTCATGATGCTACCGTTTATTTGAATCGGGGTTCAGATGGATGTCCATGCCGATCTACAGTTGGTAGATCAGGACACAACGTTGATGCAAGAGGAACAAACGAGCGTTGGCAACTGCCAGCGGCCAGCCGTTTGCCTTGGATAAACCCATGACTGGGTTGGATCCGCAGGTTGGTGCCGAGAGCTGCAACCGGTTCTCTGTTGAACAGATGCGGTTTCTTTCTTACAATCAGAATTGACAAGTTACATTCTACCCCTCTCCAGCCTTTTGCGAAGACAAGTCATCATTCACCTGACAATTGCTTCAAATGGAGGGGCTGGGCTTTACCGCCTCGTCTTCCCCTCCTCTGCGGCCCTCTTTGCACGAAAATTTTCCATCTCGAAGCTCCAGAGGCGCGGGGGTTTATGAAAAGAAAAATTCGAATTGGAGAAACGGCTCCATACCTATACTTTTGTTCTCCGGCAGGGTCTTGTATGTGGAGGATTTCCACCCCGAAAGCACTTTAATCAGTTAGTAACTAGCTACCTACCTGTAAATGAGCTCCGCTGGCACCACGTCGTCGCTTCTGGGGCTGTTCTGTGCGCCAATCCGCCGAGCTTGGTCTCCGCTGCTGTTGGAGACTTGGGGCAGGAAATAATGATGCCAAGAAATGACAGAGATATCATTTGCAGAAGCCTTAGCCGGGGTTCCGGGTTGTGTTCGGGTGCGTGGTGATCATGGGGACCTACGACTGCAAGCGATGATGGCATCATTGTGCTCCTTGCTCAATGGCTCGGCGCTTTCCTCATTTTACTAGACAGCAAGTCGAGCTGTCGACGCAAAGCTGCCGGGCACAAATACCGGTCGAAGATATAACCAGCATGTCCTCCAACTTGGCTTTACGCTAAAAAATACGCTGTGCAGTTCTCCACCAGTGATGAACCATACATGACCACTATAGCATTTAGAGAGCCCCGGTTGCCAGCAAAGGTTCGCTGCTTGTATCCGTAAACTGCTTGCTAAACAATAAATAACTATGAAGAGCAGACAAGTTCGAACTAGTTAGAGCCGCAAGCTTTTCTTAAGAACGGTGCTAGGCATCTCCACGCCCCTGGGGCGCGGCACGCCTCGGCCGCTAATGATGAGGCCTTGCCAATAGTTAGAATGAGAGCCTATTTTTTTCAATGTCCTCGTCACCAGCCCAGGTATGAACTTTTTTCTGTCCCCGGTTGCAAGATAGTTTCGAATATCCTAGTCAACGACTCCTTTCCGCAATATGATGACATATTATGGAGCCTATTGAGAGAGAGAGAGAGAAAAAAAAAGGCAGCCAAGGCTTCTCCGCCTTATGGCAACACGCATGCCTGCTCACGGAAACCAGCAAGGCATCGCCGAGGCAGTCTCCGACCAACTACCCAGCAGGGATGGTCGTTGGGATGATGGCTCCGGCGGCAAGCCTGCTCACACGACAAGCTAGTTAGCTTCATGTATCAAGCTGCATGGCGCATCTGGGCAAATCCTGTCCACCTGCGGCAGCGCCCCTCTCAGCCTGCTGTCAAACCTCTTTAAAAAAAAAAAGGTTGAGGCGTGGCGCGGCGGTTTCGCGTGTCTTTGGCGGTCATGGAGTGGTTGTTCGCGATGCTATTCGCTCGGCATGAATGGGGTCCCTTTCTTTTTTAGCTGGGCGCGCCTTTACACGAACGGTTGCAGAAAGAGAGCGGGAGCGAGGACCACTAGTCTCCAGCGTCATGACTCTTTTCCTTTCTGCCGCTGGCTTCCTTGTCTTTCCGTCTGTTCCAAGTCAATTGACCTGGAGACGTGTCTTCTCTGGCTGACAGGCTCCCCGCGCAATGTGGACTCGTTGTACTTTTTTTCATCTTCTCGCGCTTCTACTGGTAACTTGGATGACCGGCGCTGAGGAAACCCGCAGTCGATAATTGGACCAGGAGGGGCGGAAAGAGCGGATATCTTCAGTCCTCTTTTTAGGGCGGACAGGGCTCTGTAGCAAAACCCATGTCGATGAGAAGGACTTCTCCGTGCAGAAATATCTCGTGTGTCACTTTTGTGCTTGCTTCTTATGCCGTTGCTCGTCCGACAAGCCTCATTTATTAGGTCGGCAAGGATGTTCGCCAGTTATTGCCTCATGACCAAACTGCCCATGTCAATCTGCTCGGCAATCGGTTTGTCATTGAAACCAGAACCACGGCGTCATAGTCCGACAGACCCCGAGGCGAAGTTGCTTCTTTGTTGCGATGTCGCGCAAGGATACCTGTAAGATGCTATATTGATGGCGTCGGGACCAGGTCACGGATCCTTCTGCCAGAGGTGCTCCTTAACGCAACACACAAGTCTAGCCGTTTACCGCTGACTTTCCAACTTTTGCCGTCTGTCGCCCGTAAGAAACAGGCCTGAGAGACGGATGCGTCGTAGGTTCGGCGGGGAAACCACGAGTAAGGCGGCAATATTACTCTATGAAACAATGGTTGGGAAATCAGCCGGCTGGGGACATCGTCTCATACAAGTTTCTTCCATGGCTGGTCTCTGGCCTTTTTCCCAAGCAAGGATGCTGAGGCAGCGGAGCGCCCGTATGCACGCCGCACGGCACAGGCCCGTTGTACAAAGCTGAAGCTGGCGTCTTGAGTCTTTTCCCCCAGACAAGCCAATTCAATATGCAATTAATGCCATTGATGCCATTGGACTGTGATGCCTTTGTTTTCCCTACTATTCTTGGCATGTCTTTGGTGTCCGAAGAAAGGATTAACTGGTGGATAAGACCCTCTGGCTTGCATGAGAATCCTCAAGAGAAAGAGACATGGCAAAAAGCCGCATCTTGTTCAATCCTTTATGAAGAGAAGCCAGGGGGAGGGCGTGTAGTTGAGCGTGCCGGGGGAGGTTGGCGAGAGAGGCGCGGCATCTCCAAACGTCCCCAATTATCCTGCCACGGAAACAAGTGAGCTCCCGACTGCATGCATCATGACGACTAGAATAACGCAGCAAATCATTTCTCAGGGTCCGACAGAGTGGGTGCTGCGGGTGCCCTGCATTTGGGCGTGTGGCCCGTTTTGCCATGGACTCGACCCGTCGTCACAAACTTTTCATTCTCTCTCGGTTGGCTGGACGCTCCGGACCCTTGGTTTGCTCCTCTCTGGGCTTCACCGACGAGAGACACGGAGAGAAAACCCTGCCGCCCCAAAAAAACACACAAGACACAGGAAAATCCACGCCTCCTCCACGGTCAAGGTGCCGATGGACCCGCAGCAGGGCACGCGACTCGGTTGTGGCATCAAGTATCAAAAAGCGGAGGTCGCTTCACTATTTATCAACGATGGTCCACGGATTATGAGCATCGTTCGTGTGCTTGTGCAAATCTCCATTGAGACTGGCACAAATCGGCACTAACGTGGGCTCCCCCGCCCCGCCGCGGGTACAGCCACATGCTGGGAGGGGCGGCTGGTGCTGCGGAGGCGCTATGACGGTGCTCTAATTGGCCAGGCTGGGTCCAGAGGTGTCGTCATAAAGCACAACAGGGGCCCCCGATTAGGCAAGCTTCCAGAAGCGAGTTATGCAACCACTATAAAAAGACCAAGCCTGCACAACGCTGTGATGGCTGTATGCAACCACTATCGGCGCCAACGACATGCCACGACATGCCCCTTTTGACCCCTTTTTGTTAAACCCGTATCGAAAGCCGATATGCAGAGTTACTTCGGCTAAGTCGTTGTTTCTATTTGAAGAAAAGACGGTGAAGCTGTCCAGAATCACTGGTATTCCTCTCATCTCGGCTGTGAGGTCATAACCTCCTGTGCTCCTCGATAGTGGAACGGATATGTCGGTCTGTTCGCTATTAGTGACTACACTGTAGCGGTCTAATTGAAATAAGAAGACGCATTTTTTTCTTTTGCAAATCCTACACGCCCTCCCTCCTCCGCCGCCTTTGCTTCCACCGACGCATCCGACACGCTCAAGGCGGAGTAGCATCTCGTGTATGCTGTGGCCACGACTCCAGTGCCAAACCGTGCCCGCCAATGGTCATTGTAGTTTGATTCAAATTGATACCACTGCCGTAGCACAAGCTCGGTGGGACGGTGCCAGGTGGGTTTGACTACCCGCCGCTGGACCCTGCATGGTAGGCAAGAAGAAGAAAAAATAGAAAAGGCCAGCAGAGCGACGGCCCCAAAAGGTGGTACCAGCGGTGGGTTTATGGTGAGGTCGAACTGATGATGAGGCGCTCACAGTGTTACAATTCATTCCATATCCGTGTACAAATAATGCAAGGTCTCTATTTGTAATTTTAAAGTGCGTAGATGCAAAAGAAGAAACAATGTGCATTTTCTTCCACAGCATGTCTGAGACTTGAAGGACAAGTACGGCCTTGCTTACAATGGGATCGCGCTACTGGGGCCAAATGGAACCGCAACCCATTGTCTAGAATGCCTGTAGCGGCTAACGTCGACCACGGGGTAACCGCACGCAAACCCCTAACAACCGCACACGCTAAGGCGCCTATCCCTTCTAAGAAAGGCTAGCCTTAATATACTTATACTATTACTAGAAGATTATTATTCTAGGCGTCCTCTAGTAATTTTAAGTAGCTAATATCCTCTAACTAGCTCCTTAGTCTTAAGGGTGTATTAGCCCTACTAGCTAAATTAGCTAAAAATTTCTAATAAATTAAAATATAGTATATATATAGATACCTTCTACGCCTTTCCTCTTTAATCTCTATACTATACCCCTTTTAGCTATATAGTTAGTAGGGGTTTGTGTGTAGTTACCCTGTGGTTGACGTTAGGGTTTAGCGCTATGATTCTAGGCAGTAGATAAAAAGGAACCCTGACACGAAATCTGTTATTTTTTTTTTTTTTTTTTCAATTTCTTTTTTGCAAATACCCATGTAATTGATATTGCGGCACACAAGAAGAAAACGCGTACCCGCACTCCTGCATCAGGAGATGTGCTCTTTCTTCCTGCATTGGGCTGTGTGAGGCGCGCGATGCGAGGTCGTATGAAGGGGGAAGCACAGAATATATCTGGCCCTACATTGGGCGCGGGCCGCCGAGATGACACTGTCTTGAGCAAGCGCGCTCGCGATTTTTGTCGGTGCCACGCCCAACAAAAATGAACAGACGGGCATATGCAAGCACTTTAGCAAACTGCCGTGGCCAGCAAAAAGACGGCCGCGCGCGGGGGGGGGGCAAAGAGTGTCACAATGGCAAAACAGCAAAAGCCATGGCCACCCTCGAGACAGACACGTCATGCGTTGAGCCGATGAGAAACGCGGGCCTGTCCGATTTGCCCGCAACGAAAGAGAACAAGGCCAAAGGACCTTGTTTGTGACGTGCATAGCGGCCACTCGTCTCCTGCTTGGGTCACACGCACCATGCGAGAACTGCTGCCCAAGAGGCCCAGGCCAGCACAGCCAGGCCCACGAAACATTCTCGCAACGGCTTTTCCGCTCCTCTCTATATTTTTTTCAAGCAAGCGTAGCACAAATGACTGCTCCGTAACTAGTACAAACCCCTCTTTTGTTGAGACGAGCCGGCGTCGACTGATCGCGGCCGGGAACTCTTCTTGGCTTGTTGCACGGCCAAACTCAGGCGGTCGCGCTTGGCCGTTCAATTCCTTATGCCGTGCCCGGGCCGCACAAAATTTGATCAATTTTAGTTAGACCCGAGCTCCAGAGATCGACGTCCGTTTTCTTTTTTTTCTTTCTTAGTTGGCATTGTCAATTAGTGGACTCGTTGGTAGTGGTTTGGGGGGTGCAGCGGGCCTATCTGCAGGGCAGCTCTTTGTGAATCTCGAAAAGCTTCATATCATTGGCGTGGCAAAAACATGAGCTGCATATTGCTTTTAATGAGGTTTGACAGTAGTATCTGTGATCCATGGTTAGCGTTGGGCGGCAAAGCAGGGCTATGTTACCCGTATCCCTTCAACTAGCCGAACTAATAAAGATTCGGCCACCGGAGCATGTCTATTGCTTCCGCGTCCCAGATGGAGCGAAATAGCGGTAGGAAGGAGCTCTTTCATATTTTCATCATCGAAAACTCCAATTATGACATTTCCAGTAGTTCGAGCCCGCACCCGCAGCCATGGTATCGGTGCGGGCAGGTCTAAAATGAAGGACGCAGTGCACAGTCAGTGGCTCACTCTGTTTGCGCCGCCGAAATCATGCCATAATAGTAGCCAGTCATAATCGACCAAACACCAAACACCTTGACCAACCCAATATGTGCCCAGCTTTTTCTTGGATAATTTCGTGGATCCGCTGGCCGTGCGGTGTCGCAGGAGTGGTACTGGTTGGTCCATATGCGGGTGCTCCAAAGAGCAAGAAATAATAGTTAGTTAATACAGAGTACCTGTTATTAGTACGAAGCGACAGCTTGGTGGTTTCTCACCAAACCAATCGATTCGCTCAATTCCCCGATTCGACATGCACCACCTCAGCCTCGGTTTTTGTCCAAGAGGGGAACCAAGATTCGGAGGAGGCGTTTTCTACTGGCCGCCACGCCTGATGTAATAGGGAAGACCAGGAACCGAGAGATTACATTCATCAGATAACTAGTGGCTTGGAGCTTTTCGCTGCCCAACCTTGAGTAAGCACATCGGGGGCTAACTAGCATGAAATAATAATCATGTTTTTATTATATAAAAAAACAGGTTAAATTGGCGGGCATTAAATGCTACAGAGGCTTCGACAAATTCAACGGCCGTGCCTTGCATGCCGCACAGGGACTAGCCTTCGGCGTAGGGAGAGTGTATTATGTATTAGTTAGCGATGGTTACAGTTTAGCTCCCGTAGTGTTTCTTGCTTGGCGAATAAGCCGATGCTGCATAACAAAAGCACGGTTGCTGTATGCAAGGCGCGGAGGTGTCGAAATTAAGACATTAAGCAGAGACAAGGCTGAGCTTCTCTTATACGTATACCTTCTTTGTTTTTCAGCTTACTACGAACACAGAGTATTACTCCATAATTTGTGGTCTCGCCGCAGATCCATGTGAGGCTCTAGATATGTCTTTTGTTGTGTCTTCTTTCCGCCACAATCAATGGCGCTACATACTTGCGCTATCAGCAAGCAAGAGGAAATGGGAGAGTCGACGTGCCCTGCATGAGACGGAGACTGCATATCAGGCCGCGCGACTCGAAACCGGCTCTCCACGGACATGCTCATGCACGCCTGCCATCCAGCTAGCTAGCTAACAGAAACCCGGTTGAACGGGTGAGAATAGCTGGAGTGGCAAAATACATAATACAAAGACGTTCCGCATTGTGTCACGGCCGCCGCCCACTCCACCACGAACAAGTCTCTTCGACACACGTCCGGGCACAGAGCTCTCTCGGGAACGATAACTATCGCTAGCTTGAAACAACCATCAGTGCGCCGGCTGAGAAATAGAATAAAGACAAAAGTCGAGGCCGAATGACCATCCGGTTTTAATAATTATACAACCCAGAGCACCCGGCCGTGCCATCTGCCGCAGAGGAGCTCATCCGAAGAACCGCCTCTATTGATGGGGGGGTTTGTTGCCTGCGGAGCCCGCTACCAGTAGGCTGGAAACCAGGCCAAACCAGTCCAGTAACAATCCAGTAACAATTATTAAGGTCGTTGCCTCGCAAGCTCTCAACAGCCACTGTTGGCCCTCACGGTGCTGTTGTGTAACCTTGCGTTATTTGTGGTCTTGTGCTGTATGGATGCGGCGTCTGGGCAAGGCAAGTTTGCATGGCCATCACATAATAAAAAAAACAGAGATATGGTCAGCCAGCGTAAGCCAGTGTGCGTCGCAGCGGTTATACACGTTTATTTTTTTATTTTTATTTTTCATTTTTTATTCTTTTTACCACGGCCCAAATAGAGAGCTCTGAGACACAAAAAGGCTCGACTGTAACCATCTTGGTGCTCTCCAGCGAGGCGAGGCGTTTTGGCAAGGCCTCGGCGTCGTGCCCTCCCCTCAGCGGCAGAGGTTTGATTGGCCCTGGAGCAGCCCTGACTGTCAGCCCTCTGTCTCTGACTCTCTGCAAGGCGTTTCTTTACAATTTTTGCTGGTACACAAATACTTTTGCTAGGCGGTGGTGCATCCGTTGCGGAAAACGAGCGTACAAGCATGGTGATTGGCTGTCATTGCCCTGTCCTGAAGGCTTGCGGCTGCCTCACCAAAGAAAAGGTTGTCTGGAAAACCCCCAGTTGGCCTGCAACCCCCCATCTTGCCACTTGGCTTGGCTGTGGGATTGATATGGACTCGTCCGTGTGTGTCCGCATGTTGTGGTTGGTGCCTGGCGGGAGCTTCCATTGTCAGGCCGTCAAAGACGGGGTTTTGCTTGGCTACGCCATTTTTCTTGAAGCGGCCGAATTCCTGTAAATGGTTGCATCCTCGCGTCCTCTCTGGCTTCGGGCTGGCTGAAGGGGGCAGTGGCCGGGCTACCCTTCTTGGCCTTTGCTACACAATCTGCTTTCGACGACACGTGTATTGGAAGTCAGGGTCGCGGCATGGAGGAAGGAAGCTGGAGATGGATGGCGCCACCACCCAGTTCATCGTCATTATCATTTAGCCTCGAAGCATCACCACCAACCAAACTATCTGACGTCGGCCTGCAGGCCCTGGTGGTGCTGAAAATCGATGGGTACCCCCCGCCTGGTGGCCTGCGCCTGGCTGTGTACGGAACATCATTAAGCGATGCGGGGGGGGAGGGAGGGGGGGTTTAATCTCGTGGCCGCTCGGTTTTTGACTTTATTGGGTTCATGTGAAAATGCCCCTCCTCCTCCGTCCCAAGCCATGGAATGATGATGCTTCTTCTTCTTTTGTATGACCGCCGGGCGTCGGATTGATTTTCTCGGCGGTGAGAGGACCACGTGCCCCCGCGTGGCGACCTGTCAATGACCGTCTTAATTTATCTCGACGACGCGACGAAAGACTCAGAAGCGGCCTTGGCGAGAAGAATGTTTGCCCAGGTCTGGGATGAAGTGCGTGCGTGTGTGTACACTGTGTGGTCTCGGGCTCCTCTCCAAAGCAGCGGCGGTGCCGGCCCTCCAATACCGGCCCGGCTGGTGGTGGTCTTGTGCCAGCCACGTCGGGGGCACAAGAGAGTTTCCTCAGCCTCGCTCGCTACTACTAAAATTAGGAACGACATGGCTCGTGTGCTGTTGTATCGTTGAGCCACCAAAGGAAGAGAGAGGGGGCGTCGTGCTCGCGTTTTACCAAATATTTAATCTCTTTCTTGTACTCTAAAATCCGCGTCGCCAACTATGTGCGAGGGCCGCGATGACTACAGTAGGAACTAAGTTAATGATCTAAAAAGCAGAAAAACGAAAAAAGAAAAGAAAAAGAAAAAAATGCTGCAGGGGTACGAAGCACGACACAAGATGATGAGATGGATCGTGGATAGAAAATCATTGTTTTTGGCTTACTTTGCGGATACACAGATACACACGTTTGGAAGTACGATCCATGCCCGATCTACCGTCAAGACCCATTTCTGCGCAAGGTGTTGAGAGGCAAGGAGGGAGGGCGTTTCTTATTAGAGGCAAACCGTGCCGCATGGCTGGTTTGCGAACAGGTTTATGCGTCTCGAATGTGTGCTCAAATCCTGGGCTAGCTCGAGTGCGTTTGTGAGGTGATTCGGAACTAAACAAGGGTGGCCGCACAGGCCCGACACCAACGGGAAGAGTGTCTTTCTTGCTTTCTTGGTACTGCAAGATGGAAGCATGATTGGGTGTCTGTGTCATCAAGGAAGAAAGCAGATGATGCTAACTAACTACCTCGTATACAGCTCATCATGTCGAGATGAACAGCCAGCAATGGGGGCTGGGACGGGTGGCCTGGAACGGTGGCCTGGAACGGCCGCCTGGCAGGTTGAGGGCAGTTGTCGGCTAACCTGATGGAGATGTTTGACTTTAAAGGTGTATTTGTGTATTTGTACACAGTCGTGAGCGAACTAGTGATGCAGTGTGCCGTACCGGTACATTGGGGTCTTGGTTCGTCTATTCGTGACGTACTCGCGGGTTGCGGAAACTTGCATGCTAGACAAATCGGACGCGACGAAGAGATAGAGGTAGCGTACGGGATTAACAAGAAGAGGAAAAATAGAACGGCTAGTGTGAGAGTTCAGGGTGGACGCGGCAACCCGCGTCCTGGTCGCGCGAAATGGTTTCCCATGTACATATTAGATGGGATTTCGAAACTCGTGCTGGCTTTGTGGGGCGCATCAAGAAGAACAAGGCCCAGCTAGTTAGCGAAACATGGTTGATATGCTACATTTGTAGGTAGTTATGGATGCATAAAATCTACAACACCGGGCTATTTTTTTGTGTAAATGAGACGGAGACATGTGGTGTGTGCAGCGACCAGCAGCGTTGCATAAAATATCGAGAGCATACGGGAATGAATAAGATGCAGGCCACTGTTTTGGTCAACTACTGCGGAAACGGAACGCGCACTGGAAATAAGGTTGCCTAGGCTGGAATTATGAGATGTGATGAAGGAAGCTTGTCCACGACCGAGGCCGGGCAACTCACCAGCTTAGAGGTAGGCCAGGCGAGATCCGAGTCCACCACTCCCTACCACTGACCACGGACTACCTACTGCAGCGTCGCGCTGGCAAGACTCAGCGTGTGTCTGTTTGCGGTGCCTGTTTTATTGATCATCGGTGGTCGCGTGGTGTTTTTTTGGCCCCCTCTCTCTACTATGAGGTACCTACTGGCGTCGACCTGTTTGGCAACAAACACGGCGCGCGCGAAACCACCGGGTCGCAAACAGGGCCTCTGGACAGCGCATCACAACAGAAGCGCAGTCACCCGAGCCGGCCGAATCGTCGTGGCATTGCGTGGAAACTTCTACCACCGAATTGGGCGATATATACGGCTAGAAGAAGTAAAAAGAAATGTACGACACGAATGTTGAATTTCATCGTGGTATATCATTGGCTGCTTTGTCTTGCAAACGCAGAAAGCTTGAACCATCTCTTTTATGCGTATCCACTTAATCTTTCGAATCTGGCTATGCAAGCATAAACCACTCTCGATTGTTTTAAATTGGGCAATTCTTTTATTTTATTCCTGTGCTCGATTTCCCCACAAAGTCGGGCCAGCACAAGCCACCCCAAGCCGAGTCTGTGTTACGGGGCGCGGCAAGCGTGCAGTTTCGAAAGAGGCAAGGACATTGTAAGAAAGATGGAAAGAAAAAAAGGACATGTCATGATTATTTTCTCTGTATCAATCGCCATCCCTACTGAGTTTTGTGAACTGCAAGGGCCAAAGTTCGAGACAGCGAGAGGCTAACGTACTCGACAAGACACCTCGGCAAGACGCCCAGCCGTTTGTCTCGACTCGGGAGGGAAAAATCTACATACGATACTGATACGTATCTACCTTTATTAGTGTGGTTACTCTTCTCTTTCTCTCGTCGAGTGATGTGGTGTGTCGCGTCATTTAGCGTGGCAATGGCAATTCGTACAATGAAGCCACGAGAGATGATGGGAATGAAAGCCGTGTAAGAGGAAGGCTGTAATAAGGGAGACAGAATGCCATTTAGCAGCCAGAGTTCCTTGTTCCCATTTCATTTCCCAATTTCACCGCTGTTCCTGGCCCTTTGTCTAGCCCATCTATTAATTTTTTTTTATTGCTACACAAAGCCAGCGGGTGTCTTGTGCTTCCCGCGGCGGGGAAGCAACTTGGGAAAACAATGCGTGGTTGGAGCGCTGCTTGGATAACGATTTTGAGGGTGCACAAAGTGCTTGCACAAGGCCACCCGTGTTTGTGCCAACCCGCAGCACTTTAACCTACTCGGCATCATCATCATCGCCAGACGCGCCTCACGTTTTTTTTTTCTTCCCTGATCAGTGTCAAGCCTCGCCCCTCTCCCCCTCTGGGGGCGTGCAACATCCGCGAATTCCCACCCGCGTTGAGAAGTAGAAATTATAAAAAAATTAAAAAAAAAGAGACACCAGAGCAAACACACACCTCCCCTCCCCTGGACCCCCCTGTTGCAGTAGTGCCCTCTCCCCCTCTTCCCAGCCCACACGCCAAAAAAGGGCTCCAAAAAAAAAAAAGGCTCCAAGCAAGGACGAGCGTTGTGTGGCCCGCCGCCGCTTGGGGGTGGGTGCTAACGTGAGGCAGGCAGGGGGGGGGTTTTGGGACGCTTCGGTGGATGCTGTACTGGGCCGGTACTGTACCTACCTCAATGCTGTGGTCACCACCAACTTCTTCTCTTGCTGCTGCTGCTGGCTTCGGCTCGACCTACAGGCCTCCTACAGCGCGTCCGTGGCGCCCAAGCGGTGCTCGACGACGCTGTGCGGCCCTGATTCAACAAGCACAATAGGCCACAATGCAGCCGCATCCAGGCCTGTATCGCCTCTGCTACACCCACCAAAAACGCCTTTTCCTCACCCGCGCGCCCGCCTGCCCACTCATCCCCCATTATCTCGTCGCACCGCAGCTCTGTGCCCAGCTTGTGGCCTGCTTGTACCAGCTCTACGCCGCGCCCCGAATAAAACTAACCGCCTCTCCGCTGCCAGTCCGTCCTCATCGCCTCCGTCCTCCTCTTACCTCTCTTTTTATCCCACCTCCCCTCCTCCTCCTCCTCCTCTTCTTCTCCTCCTCGTCCCCCTCCTCCTCATCTCTCGTCCATTCGTTTTCCTCGCCGCCATTTTTCTTCCTCGTCCCTGACCCCGTCACAGCAGGTCGACACCCTCGCACAGGAATCTGGCCCTCGGATTGACGAGATCCTTAAAAGCCGCCCCTTCCCTCCTCCACGACTCTCCCTCCAATCCAACCCCTTGGCAGCATCTAGCTTCAACCACCTCCCGTGTAAAAAAGAAGCTTCCCAGCTGAGCTTTAAAGAGAAGATCCACATCTTCTTCTTCTTGTCCCCGAGAAAGTCCTTCAACGATACCTTGATTGGTATTCCGCCTCTCCTCTTCGCTCTCATTAAGCCAAGCTAGTCTTGCCTTGCCGCTCGAGTGGCAGCCGCCCAATTCCAGTCTCTCGACATAGGAATTCGATCCACTCTTCCGCCATCCACCGCAAACCTCCCTTGACTTGCGTCCATCGACTCGCTTCGACAAACGATTCGATTTCTACCCCTTCCCGCGACTAGTCGTGCTAGACGCTCCTACATTCGAGCCTCTAGTCGCCAGCTAGTCTCGAGCTTCTCGACAGCTTCACCGGTTTGATACAACCCCTTCCTTCGAGAAAGCCTCACGAGCCCCGACCTGCTCGTCTCTCTATACCCTCCGTTGGCCTGTTTTTTTGCTTTGACTAGCAAGAAAAACTGCCTACGCCAAAAATTCTCTTGCATGTCGTTGCATTAGTGTCCAATCATTCTTCTCTCGCGTTTCCCTCCGTCTCTTCCTTTTTCAAGGTTTTGGGCCAACAGTATGTGCAGACCTTCTTTCTCGCCGCCACTTGATCTCTTCTCTTCAGCCACGCTCCCAATCGCCATCCTTCAATTTAACCCCCGCTACCATACTTTTCTGTCCCTTGACTAATCTCCAATTGTAATATAGTTGCATGCCGAGCACCCTCCTCTGCATTCTTCAACTCTCCACCGTCGCGGTCGACTTCAATCCTGTGCACTACACTCTGGGACACGTTAACTCGTTGGTCCCACCCACTGCACAATTGTCTCAATCTCGATTGTCTCGTCCCTTCTACAACGGAGCTGGTAAGCCTGCCCTTTTCTTTTATCCTGCTGGCACATCATGCCAATCGATCGAAAGCTTCCCATGCCAGCCCACCCCTACTATCCAAGGGAGCGGCACGCCAGGGGAAACTTGTTCGATCCCCGCAATTTTGCCTCTGCCAATGTCTTTAAACCACCGAGATGCGGTTCTGCAGCGCCGACTTGACTAACCGAACTCTTCTATTCTCTAGAGCCCTTGTGTCCTTTAAACCGGCCCTTATCCAACCCATTCGTCTCTCTCGACTCGTTCTTTACATGGTCCTGGCAACTCTTCCCTCCATCAATCTTTCGTCGACATTAGTCCCACGCTCTTTATAATATTCTAATTCTCTAATTTCTCCGACAACCGGCTCTCTCTTTATCCCGGTAGCTCGACTTTCACTCTCTATACAGACTTCGCCCACCCAAGATTCCTGGAGAACCTACCAGCCATTCCTTGTCCAACGGCATTTACCATCAAGACACAACCCACAACGCCGTATCTTATAATCTTCGATTATACATCCTGCTTCTCCGTCTCTTGATCACGGGAAGCCCAAAAGTCCTCTATCCGCAACCATGGCTTACTCTCGCCACGATGACTCCTTCTTCATCGAGTCCGACGAGCCCACCTTTGACCGAATGAATGCCCGCTGCGCCGCCAAAATGATTGCCCGCCAACGCCAGGATATTATTGCCAGCGAACTCTCAAGACTCGCCGGTGAAGAGTACCTAGAGGACATTATGGAGCACATGGCCGACATGGAGGTACGAGGCCTGGTCACCTGCTCCTTGACTAGCGTCTATCTCGGACCTATTAGCTAACACTCGTTACAGGAAGAGACTCTTGCCGATGCTAACCTGATCGACATGCAGCGCGAGGTTCAGTGGTTCATGAGACCCTACCTCATCGACTTCATCATCGAGGCCCACGCCGCCTTCACGCTGCTGCCCGAGACTCTCTTCCTCACCGTCAACCTGCTGGACCGATATTGCTCCAAACGTGTCGTCTACAAGCACCACTACCAGCTTGTTGGCTGTGCTGCCCTCCTCATTGCCGCCAAGTATGGTGACAAGAAGGACCGTGTTCCCCAGATCACGGAGCTCAACAACATGTGCTGCGGCCTCTACGACTCGGGCATGTTCACCCAGATGGAGATGCACGTTCTCAACACCCTCGAGTGGGCCATTGGCCACCCTACCGTCGACTTCTTCACCCAGCTTATGGCTGCCGAGGAGCGTGACGATGCCGAGGTCGAGCACATGGCTGCCTATCTCTGTGAGATTGCCCTATACCACCGTGACTTTGTCTCGACGAAGCCCTCGATGATGGCCCGCGCCTCCCTCGCCCTCGCTCGTGCGATCCTCGGCCGATCCGAAGTCAACGATCGCGAGTGGGTACACCCTGAGAACGTCACTCTGGTCGCGCTCTCGGAACACCTCAGCCAACCCTCGCCCACATTAGCCCGTAAATATGCCACCCCTGAGCTGTCTCGTGTTTCGCAGAAGCTTTCCGACTTCATGGCCGATCAGGCTGCCCGAGCGCGCCGCGCCGCCGACCCCCCCACGCCCCCCATGGAGATGGCTGCCAAGCCTTCCGATATTTACAGCACTCCTCAGAAGGGCCACGGCGCTCCCCCATGCTATCAGGGCTACCTTACGCCTCCCATCACCCCCGATGGTGTTCACTTTGGTCACGGGCAGACACAAAAAGATGTCTACTCTGCGATGCCGCCTAGATGCCCGGTTACACCCACACCGCATCAAAATCAAGGGTCAGTGTACGCGGCACAGGCGCAACGCGGGTATGCGAGCCAGCACTATATGCAATATTGAAGCATGATACTGGCATCTAGCATTGCATACAGCATGGAAGCATCGAGGTGGCAATGCATCAAAAGCACCGAGTCTCGTACCGCACATAATATCGGGACCTGGCGCAACATATTACTCCTTCATTTTCTCATTTTGAATTGCACGCTTGCATTCAAATGGTCTCTCTCATTTACGTCATGGCATTTAGCGACTTTGTTTTTTTTTCATCATTATTTTCCGCCCTTTGCTTTTTCCAGTCGAAGCTTCGACAAGAAAAGAAAAAAAAAGCGTCCGACTACAAAAAAATCTCTGCGACATTTGGCCGGCTGGCCCTCAGAGTTGATTTCGCATGTTACATCATTTCGCACTTTCTGCACCATTTTCTTTTGGGAACATGAGCCTCCACGGGCTTGGAGCATAATGGCCCTTGGTGGAAGTTGTTTGGGAGGATTAGACTACAAGAAGGTCTGGCCAGCCTTGCTATGGGACACCAGAATGGAACAGCGGCCAAGGGGAAGAAAAAGGATACCCAAGTGTTTGGTCGCAGCCGGCGAGAAGGATGCCGAGGGTCTCGTCAATGCCTGCCATTTTTTTTATTTTTTTTATTTTCAAAAAGGCTTGCAGATGCCTGCCTGGCACTTGTTCAACTGGGGGGCGGCTAATAACTTAGAAGCGGTCAATGCAGCGTGGCATGCATGGCCCTTGAGACAAGGGGTGCCTGGCCAGGAGCTGCTATTGACGAGGGGGCAGAGCCCCGGGTTCAATGTATGGGTAGTTGTAAAAACAGGCACAAAGAAGTAAAATACAACCTTTATCAAGGGCAATCAATTGGTCTCGTGCGAGTGAATGTTGCAGCTATTCTTGTGCCAAGATGGAAGTTGATAGCGTGGACGCATTGGCGACTTGTGTGGCGTGTGCTGTCATTGGCGAGGGCCCTACGAGCTATGGACGGAGAGTGGAGGATGTAATTTCGGCAGCGCTGACTTTTTGATGAGCCGGGCACGCCCGAAAGGAAGCTCTGACGGCCTGATGAAGTGCTCATCGATGAGCTGCCTTGGGTACGAAACAATGCGCGGCTTCGAAAGGCTACGTTGCGCGGTTGGCTGGTGCTCACGGCGCGTGGCTTGACGACTTTGGATGCTCAAGCCACATACATTCATCCTTGGCCCTTGGCCTTGTTCCATTCAGCAAAGTGTTTCCCGCTATACGTCCAAGTGGCGGTAGGACAACAGGAGAACAATGGGATGGGTGTGCCTGCCGATCAAGACAAGAAGCTTTAAGAGCATGGCGTTTTTCTAAGCTCGCGACGCTATCCCACGTAATTACACCGAGGGCTGCGGGGATGTCTTGTAGGAGAAAACTCGATCGTGGCGCTTGCTGGAATGGTAAAAAGGGGTGGTGGTGTGCATGGTTGGCAAGGGAGAAGAAGGGCGGCGCGATAACGGCGCGAGATAACGAAGTGCGACTTTCTTTTGGTGATTCTTTCAGGAGTTGCTGGCTCTGTGGTTGGAGGACCCGTGACGGTTCCAATATAGGGCTAGGAAATTATACGAATATACGATGTAGGGTAAATGTATACGACGCGATTCGCCATTGCTGAAGACGGATTTTCTCGCGATTTCCTACTCATCATCTCCCGTTGGATGTTTCTTAGCATGGTAGTTGGAAAAATGCTTCATCATTTAGAGCAAAATGTTAGTCGCCGTGTTCTTGCGGCTCGTTCGTTTCGGTCCTCTTCTGCATTCCAGAACCGTAAACTCCGTCATTCATACCCCGTCCCCCTTGCTCCGTCCCGCCTAGCCAGGAACCAACAAAAAGACGAGACGAATAACCCAGAAAATAGGGGGCCATAGGAATCCATCTTGGGTTAACCGAAGCGCAAAAGTGGAAGGCTGATATTTTGACAACAAGAATTGGTCAAATGATACAGGCGATACAGGCGATACGGGCGATACAGGCGATACGGGCGATACAGGCGATACGGGCGATACGGGCGATACAATAGGTGTTATTATCGCGGATTCAAGGGCTAGAACGACGCCTGAACAAGTCAACAATCAATGCCGCCGGCATCATCATAGCGAATTTATCAATTCCAGCCATCGTGGCAGCCTCCTTGATAGATGCAATCAATACTCGTTGAGAATTGACGTAACTAGGTACTAATTATCCCCTATAAAACTTGGTGGCTACGTGGGTCTATACTAATTCGGTTTAGCTTGTTGTCATTTGACCAATTCGTATTGTCAAAATATCAGCCTTCGCAAAAGTGGTCGCAGGTACTCCATATTCTTTCCGCGCAGGAATGATAAAGGTGTCACGTTATAGTGTTGTCTATGCTTACGATTTGTAGAGGCGTTATACGTATACGTAGTTAATTATAGCTAGAAGAGGTTAGAGGAAAGGTAACTTAATATTCTATATATTCTAATTAGAAAGGAGGGAAAACTCTACCTTATAAGGGTACCTCTTTTATAGTATAATTTATATAGGAATTTAGGTACCCTGTTAGGGTATGGTTTTATGAGTGCTTTGGGCACCATATCTACTCCACTTATTGCCTCTTTTACTCCACCACCTCTCAACAAAAGGACGGCTTACCGGGGTATTCCCATCGAGTTCATTTTAAAAATGGGCTCCTTTCCCCGGCTGCAAGGGATAGCAAGGTTCAAGATGCATATCTCGGCGTGGCCTTTTTCCTGGGGGGAGTTGACATGAGGCTCTCATGATACGTTGCGGCCGTGGCGTTGTGCACTTGTGGCGCGCGGGCGGTAGTTCTAGACGTGCCATTTCAAGTCGCGAACCTTTATACCCCCGGCTAGAGGGCTGGAAAAAAAGCCGTGTTTCTAACGAAATCCGCAAAATCAAATACAAATCCCCGAAGCCATCGAGACCCGCGTCGAAGCTCCTCAATGGGAAGCCCAGGCCTTGCCAGAACTGTCCTTTTGCTTCTCCAGGAGAACCCTGCGTGCATGGGTTTTGTTCTTTCTCGTTTGGCTCCCCCCCTTTTCCTTCCGTTGCCGCAAGACTCATCGTGTGGTGGATGTTGTGTAAAACGAAACAAATTTCCTTGCAGAGTAAGGATTGGGCCAATCGGGCCGGAGCAGAGTGCAATACCTGGGCGTGACTCACGCGCATGAATTCATTTCAGTAGTTATATATATCGGGCAGCGGAGATCTCTCCATGGCGACGGGTTGGGCTGATGTTGTCATTCAACTGCTAAGATACATGACGAGCGTTGCATGAGTTGGCAATGATGATGCCATCACATAATGCATAGTTGCAAGGAAACGAAATAGCGAGGTGACGTAAACATGGAAGTCCTGCAGTCTTCCAATTCGGTCTGAATGAGTGAGCGTGCAAAGCTATATCATAATTGCTGGCATATAACATGGCAGGACCAACAATGAAACAATGTCCACAGCGTTGGTACATGATCCAGGCTCCTATAAAACATATCCAATATAATACCCATCCCAGACTCCATCTCCTTTCCAAATTTCAGACTACTTCTCCCCCGTCTTTGCCTTGGCCTTTGCTCTCGCCTTGGCCTCGTCGGCGGCGACCTCGATCTGCGCGAGGCGTTGCATGACCAATTTGCGCGCGCGCTCCTCGTCGCCGTCGGTGCGCGCCATGGCCTCGCGCAGCGTGGCCACGTACTTGGCGTCAGTGCCGTGCAGGCGGTCGAGCAGGCCGGTCGGGCTAAAATTCTCGTCAAACGCAAAGTGGTGAAAGTCGTGGTGCAGGTTCGACGGGAGGCCGGGGACGTTGTAGCCGGAGTGGGCGCAGACGGTGCTGAACTCGAGGAAGAGGAACGCGAAGCACTGCTGCGACCAGTGGTGCGGCAGCAGCACGGTGCCGAGCGCGTTGGGCAGCAGGTTGGACAGGACGTGCTCGGTCAGCGTGCAGTACGTGGCCGCGAGGCCCACGGGCGCCGTGAACTCGTGGTGCTTCTTGTGGAAGCGCGCGTACAGCGCCCGCGAGTGGAAGGCGCGGTGGATGTAGTAGAAGCCGGCCTCGGCGCAGCCGACGTCGAAGAGGAACGTCGCCACCGTGCGCGCCGCACCCGGCACCGCCCCCGGGTGCACCGGGCTCGCCGGCAGCAGCAGCGTCACCAGCGTCATCGGCAGCGCCCCGCACACCTGGTTCCGCAGCGACACGAGGCAGATCCACGCGTACTCGCGCGCCGGAACCCGCACAAACGGCTGCGTCTTGTACCGGAACAGCCACCGCGGCCGGCCCGTCAGGTCCGCGAGGGCAAACACCCCGCCCCACACCCAGAAGAAGACGGACGTGATGGCGAACGTGCCCCAGACGTTGACGGCCGCGGCGCCGTAGGTGCTGTCCAGGTACGCGTACAGCGCGTGCGCCGTGGCGGACCGCTGCCAGAGCACGAAGAGCGCAATGGCCACCACGTTGACGGCCTGCGAGCCCACGCGGCCCCGCGCGACGGCCGCCGTCGAGTACGCCCAGCGCTGCGCGTGCGGGATCGGCTTGCCCTGGAGGTCGGTGGGCACGAAGCGGCGGGAGGCCGGGGTGAGGATGGTGGTGGGTTGATCATCGGCGGCGGAGGACCGCGCCGAGACACCGGCGCTTATCCCGGTGTGGATCGCCGTGCTGGACATGGTATCAAGAGCTGCAGGAGGAGGGAAAAGGCGTGGGAAAAAAAGGCTTGGAGATTGTGCTCTTGGTCAAGATTGACGAGAGTAGTAGAAGAGGGCTGGACAGCTGGGACGGAGGGATACTGGGGATATATACTCGATTCTCGCACAGGCGATTCGGACCAAGAAGCAAGAAGTCGCCCCGGCTCCGTTGAGCTGCCTCTGCTTTCTACCTCCAGAGGGGGTAAAGGGTTTTCAGATAAAATAGCTCAATTGCTGCGTTTGCTTTCGTTTGTTTTCGGCTGTATTTTTTTGGTGGAATACTTTTGGCACCTGAATGTATGAAAATGCTGTTCAGTTCGTGGTCACATCTCGCCCTTGTTCGTGGTGAGAACGTCGGCCTTCCCCAGGGAGCCCACCCCCGCCTTCGGCCGCCCGGGGGGGTCGCTGTGGCGCGCACGGGATAAGGTGGCAAAGGAGAAGCTCCGCTAGCCCATACGAACGCGCCACTCAGCGACTTTGCTGACCAGTCCCGTCCCATTGCCTATTGCAGGAGGGCAAACGGAGCCGCGGCAACAATGAGTTCAAGTGCCTGCATTTGCGTCCCCGGTGCGGTTTTGGTGTACTTGTGTAGCGGTGGTACAATCACAAGTGTCGTGGATTTGCATCTCGGCATGCATGGGTGTAGAGGTTGCCGAGTGTGAGTTTATGCCGAAAAACTCGTGTCAGGTTTTGAAAAGCCCAAGGATGGGGGGGGCTACAGATGCCAGGACGGGTTATTCAAGAGTGACCACCGGGGCGCGGGGTGACGTTTTTGTCAAGAAGCTTGGGAATACATTGTCTGTCTTCATAATTAGTTTCACCACTCGTGGCCAAGCACTCGTGGCTTGCAACACAGCAAAGTGCCCAATGTCTCCTTTGTTCTGGATTCAAGATTGTCGAATGGATGATGTGCTCACTCTTTCGATAGACGGATAATGCCCTTGAACGTTGAGCTGCCCATAGTTCGGATAGAGACCAAATAAACCGTTCTAGCCGTCAACACGCTAGAGGGGCCGAAGCCGAACCAAGAGAGCCTCTCCATCATGAGTGTTTCTCAGAGTTGAACAAAGTTGTATGGTCCGTTGAAACCTACCTATAAGCCTCGCTTGCAGCCCGCGGGACTTGAAGTGACTTGATGAGATGCCCTCTTTGCCCTGCTATCGCTTGACAACCCAGTTTCGGAGAGCGACCGCGCCGGGATAGTTTGGTGTAACCGCAGGCGGTACTGGAGGTATGTATACAAACGCAAGCCTGCACTTCTGGTTGCGGAGGCCTTGTTGTTGCTCGAGAGTTCAATTTGATACCGATCTGGAAATTATCACATTAGTCAAACTGGCCATGTCCCACGGATACCGTGTCACCAAAAAACATCACATGCAAAACGGCCGAAATTTTAGAACTTTTGTAATTCAGAAGGTAGCCATGAAATGTCCCAGGCGCCCAACTTCCTGACGTTAAATCGTTTGCCCTATGAAATTGGCCAACCATCGTGCATATGAAACACAAGACATGAATCGTTTGGACTCCCGTGCACCACAGTCTCCTTCCTTCATGATATATCCCCTCACATCACGACGTCACCCCGTGATGGAGTCTCCCATTCTCCGTAACGCTTAGACGCGCTTGGTCTCCTTGAGCGAGTCGGAAAACTCCTCCAGCGGGCTGCGCAGCAGCTTGGTCTCCTTCCACAGGTTGGGGCTGAGGAAGCCGTAGGTGTTGGAGACGGCGACGAAGCAGGCCTTGAGGGTGTTCTCGAGCGTCTTGGTGGAGCCGGCCGACGAGGTGTAGGCGTCCTCGACACCGGCGAGCTGCAGGAAGCGCTTGACGGCGGGGGAGGCGACGAGGCCGGTACCGCGGGGGGCGGGGATCAGGCGGACGGTGACGGAACCGCACTTGCCAGACTCCTTGCAGGGCAGCGAGTGAGGCTGACCCAGGTTGTTGCCCCAGTAGCCGCGGCGGACGGGGATGACGGAGAGCTTGGCGATGATGATGGCGGAGCGAATGGCCGTGGCAACTTCCTTGGAGGTCTTGATGCCGAGACCGACGTGGCCCTGCGAGTCACCGATGATGACGACGGCCTTGAAACGGGTACGCTGACCGGCACGGGTCTGCTTCTGGACGGGCTTGATCTGTACGTTTGCAATGTCACGTTAGCACTTAGACTCCCCAATTTCTCGTGTTGAACCCGTGTGCCGCGAATAGCAACTCGTCGCCTCGCTGCATGCCACTCTGCCATAAAAGGCCGTTTTTGTCGTCCGCAGCGAGTCGATTGTCCTAATTTCGCACATGGGGCAGAGAGTTGTTGCGCACCTTCATGACCTCGTCCTTGAGGGAGTCCTTGAGGAAGTGGTCGACAATCTGGTACTCCTTGATGGGCAGGGAGTGCAGGTAAATCTCCTCCATGCTGTTGATCTTGCCGGCCTTTACGAGACGGCCGAGCTTGGTGACGGGCTGCCACTCCTTCTCCTCGCCCTTGCCGCCGCGGCGACCACGACCACGGCCGCGAGGGCGACGGTCGCCGCCACGTCCTCCGAAACCACCACCGCGTCCACCGCGGTCGGGAGCTGCTCCGCCACGGTCAGCCATGTTGTATGATTGTTGTCGTTGGGGGGGAGAGTTGTGTGTGTTGGTGTTGTTGCGCAGGTCACAATGGAGAGCTCGCGATGGGAACTTTTCGGCTTCGCTTGGCGGGGGCGCTCACTGGTGCACGCACACACTCCGTGGTGGTTTTCCCAAATTTTGGCTGGGTCGTGCGGTCAAGGTTAGCGAGCCCTAACTAACATAGAAGGGTGTGTGTGGGTACCCGCACGTTTGTTCTGCCTCGAAATTGAGGCGAGAAATAAAACGACAATGATCTACGCTAAGCCCAAAATGGTGGCCAGTTCAGACTCAGCCAACCAGCCAACACAGTGTCCAAACGGCTCGCTCCATCCAAGGTCGCACTATGACAAAAGAGTGTAGTTGAACTGTAACTGAACTAAACTTTTTGCGAGTTTACGTTTAGGTGTTTTGAACTCCATAGTTGTGGTCAGGTTTACTACTGCATTCTGTGCTTCAAGTTCAAAACATACATGTAAGATGGTCCGTTGAGGTTCAGATCAGATTGGTGGAGAGTGTACTAGATCGATAGATAATCATACATAGACTTGCGTGTGAGACGTGTTCGAAGGGTATCCCGGCTGTTTTCCGTATTATACAGCCTAAACTGATCAACTCTACTCAGACTTGAGAATGAGGTTATCACTGGGTTGCACCCGCTGCGCCCATTCACTAGAGAGTGTTAGCTAGCATTCTCATCCAGCCATGTTTATAACACTTACGTCCAACTGCCGTCATACACCTTTCGTGATTCTGGAGAGCCATAGTTGGCAACCTCGAGAGCAGTTTCAATTACACAGGCCGTCACACCGGTTCCGCAGCTGGAGATGATGGGCTTGCTAGGGTCGATGCCCTTGCTTGCCAGGATGCTCTTGAGCTTCTCCGGCGACGGGAACGCCTTGGTGGCCGGATCAAGCAGCTCGCTAAAGGGCAAACTGATAGATCCGGGCATGTGGCCTGAGGATAGCCCTTCGCGCGGCTCGGGTGCCTGGCCGGTGAAGCGTCCATGCGGTCGCGCGTCCAGGATCTGCACACCCTCGGCGCCCTCCTTGTTGTGGTCCAGCGCAATCTCCTTTGTGTGCTCAAAGTCGGCAACCTTGGCATCATCGATTTCGGGGATCGGGTACGGGCAGCATTCGACGCTGTACAGCTCGCCCGACTCGGTGGGATAGCCCTCGTCCACCCAGAGCTTAAAGTTGTTGAGGATGTGCACGTTTTGGTGGCCAAAGATTTTGAGGGTCCAGCCGACGCGGGGTGCGGAAAAGATGCCGAGCTCCTTGGTGTCGTAGACGACGAGCACGTCCTCCTTGCGGATGCCGAGCTCGCTCATGGCTCCGGCGAAGCCCTTGGCGTCCGGCAGCATGTGTGGGTAGGGGCTGCGCTTGTCAATGACCTTGTCAATGTCGAAGAAGCGTGCCTTGGGTATGCGCTGCTCGCGGAATGCCTGGATGCCCGTGCGCTCGTCGTTGGGCAGGAACCACGAGGCGCAGAGGGGGATAACGCGCGCGTCTGTGCTGATGGGGGAGGGCGGGTTCTTCTGGAGCGCCTCGCTGAGCTCCTTGGGCGTGACGAGGTACGAGGAGAAGTTGCGACGGCGGCAGGCGGCGGCCAGGCCGGGGCTCAAGGCCCGGGGGAGCCCGGTCCGGGCAGCCCGTCCGACGGCTACAAAGGCCATTGCCAGGACGCGAGGCAGCGGCCTTACAATCGTTCGCGACCGGACACAGCGGAAGCTGGGTGATGGGTAAGGTAGGGAGCTTGGTCGGGATGATGGCGGAGCTGGCTGGCTGGCTGCTGTTCGGGCGAAGCGCCAGCGGGGGTGGTAGGTCAATTACAGCAGTGTCGGTGAATGTCACGGATGATGGTCACAGCTTGCAGTCAAGGCGAGGAGCAAATGGTGGTTTGAAATGGCAATGACAGATGCTGAAATAAAATGGTAGGGTCCAGACAGCGGGGAGGAGGTTGGCGTCACGGTGATTCCGCGGATGCGGGGAGCTTGGGCCAGTGGCTGCAAGCAAGCTCCGCAAGCTTCTGACAGTCGGTCGCCGTTGTCGGTCAGTCTGTTTGGAGGCGCTGAAGTGCCAAAACTGCGCTAAAAGACGGCACTAAACCTGGTTTTAGGGGTCATGAACGCTAAGACTCCACCGCCGAGCGCTGTTCTGTCCGCTAAATATTATCTGGGGCCATCTGTTGGTGACGACAAATCACCACCAAGACACGCCAGGTCGCGTCTTCCCTCAGATTGTCAGCAACACCACCCAGCAACATCACCAACAAACGGGTTCAACTTTTTGCTCCAACATAGCTTTTCCTACAACTTCGCCACCACATTACAGTGAACATATACCCACCCATACGCAAATAGTGTCATGTCCTCGTCATAACCCCAACACAGCAACAGCAAACACCGCCATGAAGGTGACCATCAAGGAGTGGAATGCCGTCGCCACTTGGCGTTGGGATATTCCCGAGGACGATGTTTGCGGTATCTGCCAGGTCCATTTTGACGGAACATGTCCGTTGTGCAGATACCCGGGTGATGACTGCGCACTATGTATGGCCCATCTGCCAACGTTGAATCGTACCATCGATGCTAATCAACACACAGTATCCGGCAAGTGCGGACACAACTTCCACATGGTAGGCATTCCTCGTGCAGCTCCTTGACCTCGTTCCTCTGTACTGACACCACACCTCAGCACTGTATCATGGAGTGGATTAAACAGGAGACCTCGCGAAAACAGTGTCCCATGTGTCGACAGCGTAAGCCTTCTCTCGCGAGTATGTAGCAAACGGCTACTGACTACTTCAAATGCAGCATTCGAACGGGTTGATCAGAATAAGGAGACGACGCCGCCTCGCACAGACTAATGATTCATGACACAATTCCCAAAGCATCGCGCATCAGTACTTCTGTCATCGCCAACGCGATTGTGCATCTCGTCATTCCCATCTAAAAATGCACTGATATATACAAGAGAAGCCAGCTGTGAAAGCGGCTCGCTATGCTCGCTATGCTCGCTACAAAACACCAGAAAAATGCAATATGCCTAGATGCGGGTATAACTTCCACTATCCTCCCTCCTGGACAAACGCCCTGGATCATGATGCGCGTCTCCACTCGCCGAAATCTCTTGATTAATCGCCGTGCGGACTTCAATGCCCTTAAGCTCAATCTCAGACGAGCTTCTGCCGTCTCTCGGTACCGTCCGCAGACCCGGCATTACGTCGCCGCCGGTCGTCCCGCTGACTGTGGTGCGGATGACGCTCATCTTGGTGTGCTTGCCGAGTACTGACGTATCATACATCCCGGCGTAGCCCGACGTCTTTGCCTTCCTAGGGCGCAAGCTCTGAAACAACGGTGCAAGCTGTGGCGCGCAACCACAGATGACGGCAAACTCGTTCTCGAGCACGGTCCATATACTCTCCAGTCCGCTCGAAGCTGTTGGGACGTTGTCAGCGGCCGTCAAGGTGTCATGGATAACAAGATCAATGGACTTACTTGAGATCTTATCCAAATCGAGATAGAAGAACTGAATAGTCCTCAACAAGCTGAATATACAGACGCTGTTGTCTTATTAGGTCGCTGCATCGGATGCAAGGACGTGATAGACTTACACTAGACCAATGCCCAACACGCCCGTCATAGCAATCTTTTGCTTCCTACGCATCTGCGACTTCCACAGCGTCGGCATGGGGATGACGAGGACCACGAAGTCCGTCACCATGCCGAGCACGCCAAACACAATATTGCCATTCTTGTAGCGGTGCCGCGACATGCAGTGGCCGTCGCGGCCCGACTTGTTCCAGTAGAAGGAGACGGGCGTGCACGCAAACGTGGTGAAGAAGATGACGCCCAGCGCCCACAGCACCGAGATGACGGCGACGACGATGAGGGCCGTGTGAACCGAGCGCTTGAACCCGACGACGCGCTGCAGAAAGAGGATGATGGCGACCTTGCAGCACGCGGTCGAGCCCGCCCAGAATTTGGGTATCAGGAACGAGCCCTACAGGGAAGATGATGTTAGCGGGGGAAGAGATGGGGGGGAACAAACAGGATACTGGGAAACACCGTACCAAATTCAGTAAATGTCTTTGCGCGCGAGGTATTTGCCGCGCAGGGATGCCCATACCATTATACGCCTCTAAAGATGGTTCGTGAGCAACAAGAAAGAAACAGTTGGGCCGCGAAAGGGCAAGGTGGACGGCCGGGACAACTCACTCAGCAGCACAGAGGCAATGGTCCCCCACATCAGCACGACGCCGACGCCCATGATAACATCCTCGGCCCGAATCTTGCACGACGAGCACCGCGCGACGCACACGCGGAGCACAAAGACGGCTGAAGCGAGAATACCAAACGTCAGCGAGACGGCCGACAGCGTGGTGCGCCAGTGCTCCGCGTCGGGCAAGTCGGGCATCACCGTCGTCGGCGCCGGCCTCGTGCGATTCCAGTGTCCCTGGTGTGCCATTTTTTTATTCTGTTGTTGGCTCGCGGTCTAGTGTTGCCGACCAATATTGCCTCCGACTTGTTTTTTATTCGTAAGCGGTCTTGATAAAGAGCGTCGACTTGTTGAAGAGGTGGCGCCGCAACGCTTTCGTCCCATATAAGTTCAAGCTTGTTTCGAGGTCCGTCTTGTTGTTCTATGTTCATGTTCGTTTTTATTTATTTTCACAACTCGCCTTGACCGGAGACGAATCAAGCTTGCCGAACTCTCCAGCACCGAATCGACGCAAACATACGGGCTTTGAATGAATGGGGGAACCAAACAGAAGAGGGAAAGTGGCAGATCGCTTACGACGGGCAAAAGCCTGGAAGCCTATGTGGTGTTACAGGCGGTAACTAGTGGGCGCGGGCTTCTAATATGACGGCAGCCGTTCGAGCCACATGAGACCTCAGTTCGGGGGTTAGGGGGTCAGTCAGTTAGTTTCCCATTGTCTCTGCCCCTGCCGACGAGTATGTACCTTAAGGTAGCCCTGCAACCGAATCCCACGCTACCTGCGGAGATGGGACGAGCATGGGCAAAACTGCATATTGCCAGCAAACAAGCCAACGAGCCCCCCTGCTCGACTCAAACCGCCGTGTTGGGTTAGTTGGCTGTTCTGTTCACCTCCGAGCGGCCGGCCCATCCTTCCAAGGATGCTTCTAGACTTGGTGTAACTGGGCTGGCCGCTAAGAAAGGAATGAGGGACAGAACAACGTGACAAGTGGAAAAGGCCGCTCTTCCCGTGACGGGGACGATCTGCGGAGTATATGAAAGAAAGAAGTGAGTACAACTCAATTAAAAAGGCTCGTTTAACAGAAGTCATGATGCCTCCTGCAGAGCCTTCGCCATGTTTCAGATGCTGCGCAAGTCCGCCCTGTGCAAAAAGGATATGCACCGGGGTTTGGGAAAAACTACTAACAACAGCCGAAGGACTTTCTTACCAATCTTGCGGAGCGTGCTTCCCTCTCCCGTTAGGTTGTTGGCGATCCATCCGCAAAGCCCAGTGAGGCAGGCCTGATTGTTCAGCTCAAACGGGGCCATTCCACGTCCCGGTATTAGCGGCTATATTCAATTGATGGGGTTAGGGTACATATTCGTACTCATGAATGGTTGGCCGCAGAAGGCAGAAGGCTCAGACACGTACCATGGCGCAAAGCGGTCAGGAAGTAAGCTTGGGCCAATGAGAGCCCGCTACATAGTTCTCCTGGGGAAAAATATGACAGGAACAAGTTTTTTGCTGTCATGTCTCGGTGCCAACGGGCAGACAATTTTAGCAGCCTCGCCTTGTCACCCAATCGAACCCCTGATGATGGGAAGACTATTTTCGAAAATAAGATGCTGGCTGAGCGAGACTCTAAATAGATACGGAGTACTCGGTACTTTTTCAGGTACGCGGAACGGTGACTTGCGCCGTTCCCGTGAGGTGAAGACATTTGTTAAAAAGCACAGGGCAAGCAACTGCGATGAAGAAAAAAACGGTCGTTAGACAGTATGCAGTATTATTAGGATGTTGTACACGATTTGCCAGTGCCGACAGGCCGAGGCACAACGGGTGGCACATATACCCGCCCAACGGTATTCTCCTCCCTGACCATGTCTCAAAAAGCTGAGAAACGAAGCTATTGCCGAATTGTAAAACTGCCCCGTTCTGCTGTTGTTCTTGGAAATGCAAGGCGTGGTGCGGCGGCACTATTTTGATAGCTCTTTCTTGACGCTGCAGATCTTCGTCCTCCCCCTAAGCGGAAGCTGACACACGCAAATATGAACAGCCGCGCCACTATTTAGGGGATTTCCACACCACCGTGCTAGAGTGACAAATACGTTAAAGTCTGGGGCAGCGACTCCAAGCTCATGGGTCGTGATATACGGAGGGGAGGTGGGTTCTTGCGCGGGCGCGCCTTCAAAGCCACCGACGGAAAAACCACCGAATTTCGGTAAATTAGTAATAAGGGATATGTACCTACATAAGACGGGCGCAGCAGCGCCTCAACTAAGACTGTGACGAACGCACAGCTAGGGTTTCGGGGTTACACAACGGCAACGGGCTGGAAGCTGCAGGCGCCTTTGCCCAGAGATTGGCCGGCAAGACAGCAAATCCAGCAGTAATTGCGTCAACGCTTCGTGGATGCGTGTGAGCTTGCTGAAAAGATCGGGGCTCTCATGTTGGTGGCCACGGCGCTGCGTCCCTCTATTCATGCGTCCAAAACTTGATATTCAGATCATGGTGATCATGGTGATTGAGAACGTAGTCATCTAGATGCCCCCGAGGCGAGCTGTGTCTCGGCAACAATGTGAACAGTGTCATTGTGGATCAGTGAATATGTTGGACGATGCCGAGATGTGTCTCGGTAAAGAATTTGGTCAGACGACGAGGTCGCCGCCGTGGTGAAGCCCGACACCGTTATGAAGGACAGGGTAACGTTAGCTTTCATCAGCGGATACCAGTTTATTCAGGTGGTTACGGATCGTTCACAATGCCGTGACTTTCCAGCTCTCTTGGTTGGAATAGGTTGCATACCGCGAGGGAATGCTTTGTATGCTTCTGTCATGCACACGAGGCTGCACTGATCAACCGTTCCGTTTACCAGCACATAGTCGCAAACGGCCAGCCGTCGATTCCGATTACCCGGTTCCCATTCCGAATTGGCCCATTGCCACTCTACCCTGTATTGTTTATCTTGATCCTGGCCATCAAGCATGGCGCGGGCGCTTATGTGAGGAAGCATGTTTCTGTGGAAAAATCGTAATCTCGGTGTTTACGTACCTCTCGTGAATTTCACATTGTGGCGTACGCTGTTCCGTACTCCGGGGTAAAGCCAAGGAATTCGGTCGAATATAAGAACGGGCGCGTGTACTGCTGCCACGTAGTTAGATGAAAAGGCGAACTAATCAATGATGCTACGGTGCAACAGTGCTGGCCACTGACGTATTGATGTCGTCCTCGAGCCAACTCGAAAGCAACGGCGCGACGACGGATGCACGATGGTCTAGTGACTTGCCCGTGGTGGTGTCGGAAGCCTCAGCCGTCGCGTTCTGTGGCGTGAAGTGGCGCCGCGTGTGTGTGATATTATGGTGGGTAAGGTTACTGGTTTCCTTGGGAATTTCTGTGTCATGGTTCAAAAGGCTGGGGCATCGCTAGTCCTGCAGACTCGTCACCCTCGTCGCCCAACTTGCCCCCTTTCCGAAGCTGGCCGCGCGCCGGGTCTTGGGCAATCGGGTAGCCGGTGCCAACCTAGCAACCTACATAGGTCGTAGCCAGTGGGAAAATCAGGTTTGCCATCCGGTGAATGGGCATCGCCACCGGGCGATCCTCGGAACATACCTAGGTACATAGGGGAGTGTCTCGAGAAACAGCGATAAGGTCGCGAGGACAGCGGACGCGACAGCCTCCTGTTATCACAGGGCGGGTAATCGGATGCCCTTTATCGGACACTATCTGGAGATGGAAGGTTCACCCCAGAGTCTAATCTGTAGGTAGTCGAGATAGAAAACCGATAGGAAGAGGCACGAACGCTGATAGTGATGATAGAGGATGGATCGCGTGGGCCTGTGCACAGAACAGATGGTGCGGGGAACATCATTGGCCCGGCGGCCGGTCATCGCCACGGCTGATAAACCTCACTGGCCCGACCTGCTTTGTCTGGATTCCTGTTACGCCATCACCCCACTGTTTTTTGCTTGGACTACTGCAAGTCTGCAAGATACGGACGCTTGAATACCAGATTAGGAACATGGTGGTCGCGGGGTAGGCCAACCACGCGGGGGGCGTGTGCCGTAGCTCGCCCAGGCGATATCGGGCCCGGGCAGTGCTTCCGACGACGCCATCTCACGAACCTGCGACCACGCCCCCGATACCAGGCGGGAAAGAGAGTTTCCGTATGGCTATTTGAAAGAGCCGTCCCCTCCCTCCCATCGCTTCGCTTTGTTTTGATTCCTCGTCAGTCTGCCATTGTTTGTGGTTGAATCCGGCCACTTGTACGTGGACAACATTTAGTGCAGGCATTAGATTGGCATCATATCAATATCGTCTTATACCAACCACAGCACCAACCATGTCGGCGCTCGCCCCCGTCACCACCGCTCTACGCAAGCAGGCCACCAGACCTCTCTACAGATACTCGGGTGTCAGATGGCACGATAGCGTGCGATATCTCACCGGCACCACCACCGCTGGACCCTCTGTCCCCTCCAGTCCTGCTATCCCAGCTCCCACACGCACAGCTCTCTCCCGCCTGCCATGGCTTACACTCGTCCGTTCTGCCGCCCTCACCACCATGATGTGCTCGCCCACCATCCTCAAGCCCTCCATTGCCGCCCTCGGTCTCATCACACACCCCAAGATCAACCTCTTCAACCCTGAAGCCAACCCTCTCCTCAACACACTGGTCCGCCACGCCGTCTACGACCAGTTCTGCGCCGGCACCAACAAAGTTGAAGTGGCCCAGTCGATCCGCGACTTCAAGTCGCTCGGCTACCAAGGCGTCATCCTCACCTTTGCCAAGGAGATTGTCCTGTCCGAGGAGGAGCGCGCCGAAGCCGCCAAGAACCCGGGCCAGTACACCCAGGCGCACCACGACATGGTCGCCTCATGGCGGGACAACTCTCTCGCCTCCCTTCGCATGCTCCAGCCCGGCGACGTGCTCGCCATGAAAATCACCGGTGCCGGCCCCATCGCCATGGACGCCCTGCAGGCCCGCGCGCCCATGCCCCGGGTCATTGACGACGCGCTCACCGAGCTGTGCGCCGCGGCCAGGAAGCAGGGGTCCCGCCTCTGGTTCGACGCCGAGCAGCAGTCGGTGCAGCACGGCATCGACGACTGGGCGATTGAGCTGATGCGCCGCTGGAACGGCGACGGCCAGGCCCTCGTCTACAACACCATCCAGGCGTACCTCAAGGGCGCGCGCGACGTCGCGGACCGCCACATTTCCGCCGCCGCCGCCGAGGGCTGGAAGCTCGGCATTAAGCTCGTCCGCGGCGCTTATATTGAGCACGAGGAGCGCTCCCTGATCCACGACACCAAGGCGGACACGGACGCCTCGTACAACGACATTGCCGACAAGCTCATCAGCCAGCGCCTGCCCGCGTCGCTGGCTGCCGACCAGGCCTTGTCCTTCCCCAAGGCCAGTCTCATGCTCGCCACGCACAACGCCGATAGCGCGGCGCTGGCCACGGAGACGCACCGCGTCCGCATCCGCAACGGCCAGAACACTTGCAAGCTCGAGTGCGCGCAGGTCGCTGGCATGGCCGACGAGCTCGGCTGCGAGCTCATCATGAACTATGAAAACACGCTCGCCGACCAGACCGCCGCCAACATCATGGCCCCCAAGCCATACAAGTGCCTCACCTGGGGCTCCGTCGGCGAGTGCATGGGCTACCTCCATCGCCGCGCCATTGAGAACCGCGGCGCTGTCGAGCGCACCAAGCACATGGCCGCCGCGCTCCGCAAGGAACTGTGGCACAGGCTGTCTTTCAACTAAGCGGCATTCAGCCCTTGACTACTTTGTTACGACCCTCTTGACAAAGGGAGAATTGCATATACCATCCTGATTTATAGCGAGCATTGCGTCGGCATTACGATATAATATTAATTGTAAATAAAATCATACCAGAATACAAATCAACAAGTTGTATATCCATGAGTTTCTATCTTGACATTTGCATGTTCTCAAGTAGCAGTACAACGCATTTCCAAAGTGGCAAGCATTACGTACGGGATGAAATGAAATGTAGTCATAATGATGTCTATGTTTCAAGTATATGATATATGCAAGTCTTGTAAGTCATGTTGTACAAAATGTCACAGATGGGGGGAAATGGTCTTCATGTCCCTTCCCGGCTTTAGTTAGGCGTCAGGCTTGTCCGACTCGAGGCTAGACAGCAGCGGGGAGTTTGCCTTTTCATCCGCCCACCATTTCCGGGGCAGCTCAAACGTCGAGGTGATGCGGCCGTACGACATGCCACCCAGTTGTGCTACCGGGCGCAGCTTGTCCAGCTCGATGTGACTGGCCTCGTCGTTGGTGGCGTCCTCGCGGACCCAGAAGCGCGTGGCCTGGATGAGGACAACGCCAGCCGCGCTCATGCCCGGCTTTCCGTGCCCGAGCTCCTTGGCGTCGACGACCTTGCCCTCGACCGAGAAGACGGACTCGTGGACGCGGCTGGGCCGGACAGTGGCCGCGGGGGCCTCGTGCAGGCCGGAAATGGCCCACTCCGAGACGCCGTGCGGGGGGTCGAGCGACGTGGCGTTGACCGCCTCCATCATGTTCTCGGACACGGTGTTGATGACGCACTCGCCCGTGTCCTGCAGGTTGCGGAACGTGTCCTTTGCGCGGCCGGGCCGCGACGAGAAGCCGACGACAAACGTGGGCGGGTCGTGGTCGACGACCTGGAAGTAGCTGAACGGCGCGAGGTTCTTGGTGCGGCCGTCGGCCGACACGGTGCTGATGAAGCCGACGGGGCGCGGGGCGATGCCCGACACGAGCAGCTTGTAGTTGTGAATCATGGGCCGGTCCGTGGCGTAGGGGTCAACTTGGCGGTGTGTCCACGACGGGTTGTAGCCCAGCGCGCCGTCGCCGTACTGCCAGTCGGGGCTGGGCTGCTTGGTCACCTCAATGGGCGTGCCGGCGTGGTCAAAGTCTGGCCGGCGGGCCTGCTTGGCTGCAAAGTCGGCGGCGCGGTCCACGAGCTTGTAGCTGGCCTCGGCCTGCTTTACCTGCTCGGCTGAAGCGGTGGCGGAGCTACTGCTTCTAGAGGCCGTCGTGGCCGACAAGACAGCTCGGTGTCTTATTGAGGGCAAGGGCCTGCATTGGGGCGACAAGGTCTCGTGTAAGTCGGTGGACCACGGGCGATGCGTGGCAGCGTCAATTGGGGGAAAACGACGAACCTGGTGAGGGACGCCAACAAACGTGCCGATTTTGAGACGGCTGGCATTGTGATATCGCGACCCCTCTGTTCGCTGCAAGACTAGAAAAAAATAACTAAAATTCCTGCATCGTCTCGCGCGATCGTGATTTGTGCCCACGTTGTCCTTTTGTAATGGATCACATTACTCATAGGACCGTCATGTTTTCAAGACATCGGACAGGTCACCCGAGGACCGTTCCGACGCCGGAGTCCCATAATAAACATTGGCAGGGCGCATGGGTGGTTCGGGGAAGCGCTCGTCTCAGTGCTCAGTGGCCGAGTCTGGTCTGGCTGTGCTTATGTACATAGGTACCTCCCTTATCTTATCGGCAGGTTGCAGGCAGTCGGAGCCAGTTTGCGACAACCACGTATCAACCACATCAACCACGCACCACGTTGCCAGTGGACAGATCGTGATGAAGATTCCACCACCATCACAACTTGATTGCCTTGTCTTGGATCCAATAACGATCGTATGTACCCATACAAATGCATGAGAAGCAAACAGAGGCAACCAACCAAAAGCCTGTCCGCGAACAGGCCAAGTGGGGATTTCTGCCCCCAAGACCTGGTACGGGCTCAACCGACGCTCCTACGTAATAACACACTCGTTTTTCACTGCAAATGGTGTGCGATTGCCCCGGAAGACGCTGTCCGAAAGTATCGACTTTCCCAGGCTTCTGCATCACATCGCGACCGACAACATGGACGGTCGCCCGTCACCTTCCGGGGTGACCAAGAGGACGGGGCCAAAGGTCTCGAAAGCGTGGGTGACGATTCCGACGGCAGCTTGCCGCACCCCCATCCGTCGCGGCGTTCCGAAACATGAGCTCGGCTGACCAGGATTTTCTTACTAGATGTGAACGATGCAGGGCTATGAAGGTCAAGTGTAGCGGGGAACAGCCCTGCAACCGCTGCGCGAGACAAAATGAGAGGTGCTACTTCATGGCCGAGTCTAAACGGATATCAATCTCCGAAAGGTAAGGAAACTCTAGCCAACACACAAGACAACACACAGCAGCTATGCATGGCCTCGCCATAGACACCGCCGCCGCCGTGCATAACTCGGCAACGCTGGACCCCCAAGTACTGACAAAGCTGGTACCGTCCAGATATCTCCGCGAGCTGGAAGGCCGCAAGTCGCAGGAGGATCGCATACTAGATCCCGTCGCCGCGCCGCGCAGGCTCGATGTCGATGCCCTCCTCACGCAACCAAGTCCGGGCACTGCGTCATCGCGGGCAGCGTTCGGCTTGCATCCTCGCGATGTAGCCCAGAACAATGACCACCACCACAACCACGGTCAAGACAGCAATGGTCGGTGTCCCATCCCGTCCGCTCCGTCCTTGCCTCGACTTCTAACAGCACATACAACATCAGGGCCAACACCGTCGCTGGCTCCCGACACTGGGCGTCTATCATATCATAGCAGCCATGGCAGCAGCAGCGTAGATGACAACAACAGCATCGAGCCCTCGTTCATGCAGAATCCCCTCGCAGACAATGACTACACTTTCACACAAATGAAGGGCAGATTCTGTAAGCACGTCCCCGCGTTTCTCCGCCTCTGCGTTACACAAACTGACTCTTGCCTGCCGCCCCATGTCAGGGTACATGGGACCGTCGTCGTCATGGTCCTTTTGCCGTCGCGTACTGACGCTTCTTGGCCAGCACCTCCCCGACCAGGGCTACGTCGCCGACCCGGGCCACTTTGATAGCGGCCACAAGCTCAGCTGGAACCCGGTGCCATGGGAAGAGACGCCCGACGTGTCCAACCTGCCGCCGCTCGACTACGCACTGCTCCTCTTCAACGTGGCCAAGTTTTACCTGGGGTCCATTTTCTACCTCATCGATGAGCAGGACTGGCTGCGCAACCTATACGAGCTGTACGATGACCAGTCGGCCAAGGCGGCTTCGTCACGGCACTGGTATGCGCAGTACCTCCTCATCCTCGCCTACGGCAAGGTCTTCATCACCAACCAGAGCAGCGCCGAGGGCCCCACGGGCCACCAGTACGCGGCCCGCGCCATGGGCCTCATGCCCGACATGTCCGGGCTCGCGACCGACTCCATCACCGCCGTGCAGGCGCTCGTGCTAGGTGCCGTGTACCTGCAGTCCATCGACATGCGCGTAGGTGCGCTGCAGCACATCTGCCACGCCCTGCGCATCTGCATCATCGAGGGCTGGCACCGCCACATGCCCATCGAGGTTGTCGGGGCGCAGCACTCGCAGCGCTGCAACCTCATTTTCTGGGTCGTGTACAAGCTAGAGCGCGAATTTGGCTCGCTCATGGGCGCGCCCTCGTCGATCCGCGACGAGGACATTACCGCCCGCGCCCCGTCAGACCTCAATGACTGCTTCGACGCCCGCAACATGTCACTGCACGTCCGGCTCGCCCGTCTCGTCTCGCAGATCCTCAACGCCATCTACGGCGTCGGCCAGCGCTTCGACGGCTCCCTCGTCACCAACACACAGTCGGTGCTGCGCGACCTCGCCCAGATCTCGCGCGACGTCCACGCCCTCCTCGAGTCGCACTTTCAGGGCTCCATCAGCAAGGCCTCGCGCATGGCCGTCCGCCTGCTGCTCTCCTACCACCACTGCGTGGTTCTCACCACCCGTCCCGTCGTCATGTGCGCGCTGCACATGCACATCAAGCGCACCAACTCGATTGTCACCGGGCCCGTCATGCTCTCCACCCCCGTCGCCTCGCTGCTGCAGTCGTGCGTCAACTCGGCCCAGACGGTGCTGCGCATCCTGCGCGTCATTGGCGACGAGGACCTGCTCGAGGCCTTTCTCCCCTTTCAGCTGGAAGACGCCTACTCCTCCTCGTTTGTCCTCTACCTGGTGCGCACCATCTGTCCGTTCCTCGTGCCCGACGACGACCTCTGGGAGGAGAACATGCAGAGCGTCCTCGACAAGATGATCTCCAAGGGCAGCATAGTAGCGCCCGTCCGCAAAATGGAGCTGGCTCAGCTCGAGCGCTTCATGAACGCCTTTACACCCCCAGCCCCAGCGGGAAGCAATTCCCGCGGCGGCGGCGCTCATGGTGACGACCATCACATGTCGGAGCACGGCCCGGCGCACGACGACAACCTCGACACACCGCTGACGCCAAGCGTCGTGGCCGACGACCCGGGCTGGGACCTGTTCCAAACGGACACCATGATTGGCATCTCGCCGGGCGAGATGCTTGATCTGGCAGCGCAGCTAGAGCTCAACAACCCATTGCTTTCTGCGCTGCATGAATGAAGAAAAAATAATGATACCTGAAGAATTTGATCAAAATGATCATCAAGCGGCAACGTTGTTCCCTGTTTGCACATGCAGTCATGACGATGCATGAAAAGTTTTTTTTGGGTTATTTTATTAATCCAAGGATGCTTGTGTTTTTGGATATGCTACAACGTCTTGAGTCTATTTAGCATGCTGATGATGTTTTGTCTAATACCATATACCCATTCCAATCGCCTCCTACGCTCTCCCCCGTCTCTTTGCAGGCCATGGACCGCCGAACCGCCGTCTAGGCATCCGGCACATATACACCGTCCTTGCAGAGGACGACAATCTTCTTGAAGAAGCGGCGCCACTCTAGCGGGTCGCCCTTGACCTTTGTAAAGCGTACGTCGAGGACCTCGGTCCCGTCCGGCAGGGCCTGCCTGTGGACCTGGATCTCGCCGTGCAGGCTCTGGTTGCGGCCGTCCACGGCACGGACCTTTATGGTGGCGACCGAGTATCCGTACAGATTGGGCGTGACGGGCGCGAGGGGCACGTTGAGCTGGTGCAGGGCGTCGCTGAGCATCTGGACGAGGTGCGCCGGCGGCACGTGGGAGAAGAAGCGCGTGAGCGACTCGGCAGGGCAAATGTCACGAAACTGGCGGGCCTGCTGCGTCAGCGTCATGGAGGGGCCGGGCGCCTGGGAGAACTGCGACATGGAGGGCTCGTCGGCCAGCGTCTCGAGCATCCGGCGACGGCCGTCGTTGGCGGCGCCGCGGGGCGGCAGCGAGGCCGAGGGCACGGCCATGGACCGCAGCGCAGGGCGCTCAAAGTCCCAGTCGGTGTCGACAATGGGGACGTCGGGCTGCGTGGCCGCGAAGCGACCGGCATTCATGCCCGAATCGAGGTCCATCTCGTCGGGCATGGAGGACGGGGGGCCCTGGGAGGGCCGGAGCGGCTGCTTGGTAAAGTCGATGCGGAGATTCTCGAGCATCTGGGTGGCGAGGTAGATCGGGTCGGCGACGCGACCGTCGGCGTTGAGCAGCGGGTTGTGCCGCGTGTACCAGGGGTGCTGGCGGATCTTGGCGAAGCTGAAGCGCTTGGCCGGATCGACACACATGATGCCGCGTAAGAGAGACAGGGCTTCCGGCGGGACGCGCTCCCACAAGGCATCCGTGCTGTGACCACCGGTCCGGAGGTATTCTGTAAACTCCCAGCTGTTGGACGAGGGCTCGTCCCAGGGCGTGTTGCCGACGAGCAGCACAAAGAGCACGACGCCGCAGGACCACACGTCGACCAGGTCGGGCGCGTACTTGCCCGTAGCACCGGCCGACTTCTTGTCCGGGCGGCCGCAGGCGAGAATCTCGGGGGCAATGTACGGGGGACTGCCGCACAGGGTGGCGCTGAGCTTGCGCTGGCCCTTGTACTCGAACATGGTGGCCATGCCAAAGTCGGCGAGCTTGAGGCTGCCGTCGGCCGAGAGCAGGACGTTTTCGGGCTTGAGGTCGCGGTGGGCGACGCCCTTGGAGTGCATGAAGCTGACGCCGCCGACGAGCTGCAGGAAGTAGGCCTGGGCAATGTCCTGGCGGACGCCGACGTCGGCCTCGATCTTGTCAAAGAGGTCGCCGCCCTCGGCGTACTCCATGGCGATCCAGCGCCAGACGGGGTCCTCGCCCGAGGCGAACCACTCGATGACGTGGGGGTGCTGGCCGACGTGGGAGTGCAGGGACACCTCCATGGCGAGCTGCTTGGCCGACACGCGGCCGCGCTTGACGGCGTAGCCCTTGTGGATGAGCTTGACGGCGAAGACGGGCGTTGGGGCGTCGAGGGGGATGGCTTTTTTGATGCTGCATTGTTGCCAAAGGGGGTCGGGGGCGTCAGTTGTAGGATTGGGATTGGATGGTTTACAGGTATGTGTGAGAGAGAGGGAGCGTACGAGGCATAGGCACCGCGGCCTACCGTCTTCGAAATTATGCGAAACGGTAGGTCGTTGGGCAGAGGGTCGAGTTGTGACTGGGGGGGGTAGAACGCGGTTAGCATGCTACATTGAGGTATTGTATCATAGGTAGTTTGTTTTTTAAAGAGTTAAAAAAAATTATAGGCGATTTGGTCTTGAACGGGACGGGTGTTGTGCTACTGGAAGAGAGGATGCCAAACGGCGGGTTGTGGTGGGGGACGGGATGCGGGATTGGTGTGCAACTCACCATGGCGCCGGCCGGTGATGCCGCAACGGCGGCGTTGAAGCAACAGGCACGAAAAAAAAAACGGCAACAGAAACAAAGGCGTTGAACGAGAACGATTTCGGGTCGTGCGAAGTTCGAGGGGGTTCCAGTGGGGACGTGACGTGTCGTGTCGTGTCGTGTTGGATGTCGTGCGTGCGGTGTACAGATTATCGTTGTGTTGCCCTTGTCGTGGTTTCGATTCTTCCGCGAGCGGTCGCGTGGCGGCGCGTCCGCCCGCGTAAAGCTGTTTTCATCAGAGGGAGGGCCGCCGGCCAACCAAGCGCTCCCCCTTGTTTTGGGGGGGGGGAGGCTCCAGTGGGCCGGCCTGTAGCGCCGCTGTAACTAACGCCCCCCCCGTTGCTGGGCAATGCAACAAACCACCAACCAGGGTCATCTCGAGCTTGCTCCACCGCCTTTGCTTCGAAAGCACCTCTTCTACCCTATCAAAAACTCTTGGAATTTCCTTTGTCAAACGCGCATCTTTTTTGCTTTGTCGTTTTGCCCACCACGGTTCGCTTGGTTCTCTTTCTTTTGGCCAACAAGAAAATATAGCAAATCGTCTTATCCACGCCTCCCATCCCCGGCCGCCTACGCTCGTCCTCCTACGCCCCGTATAAACCGACCCCCTTGGCCGCCAACCCACCCGCATCGCCCATCGCAACCCTTGTCCTTGTCGCCGGCCGCTGTTTCTTTCCTCGCTCACAAAAGGCAGAGCATTGCCCGCTCCCAGATCATTGTTGCTTTCTTCTTGCCCGCGTCTCTCATAGCTTCCCGCCAGAAACACTCTCCCACGCCGGCTGTGTTCCCAAAGTCCTGCCAATTGTCTCTCGCCAACAGATCAACCAGCCTGTCCAGTACTAAAAAAAACACCACAATCTCTCTATCCCACCTCTCGCAAATAGACTTCGCAATGGACAGCACCCAAAGCTCTGCTCCCGGCAGCGTTCAGGCTGCCACGCTCAATGCCTCGCGCAAGGGACCCGACTCACAGAGCGTCACCAAGCGGTAAGTCGGAACGCAAGACGGTCGCTCCCTTCTAGCTCCACGCTGCCAACGGGACCAGCTTGCTAATCAATGTCCCGTGTGCAGCTTGCAGACGGAGCTCATGCAGCTCATGACATCGCCCGCCCCCGGCGTCTCCGCGTTTCCATCGGCCGACGGCAACCTGCTCGCCTGGACGGCCACCATCCAAGGCCCGGACGACACGCCCTACGCCGGCCTCACCATGAAGCTCAGCTTTGCCCTGCCCTCCAACTACCCCTACGCCCCGCCCACGGTCCTCTTCACGACACCAATCTACCATCCCAACGTCGACTTTTCCGGCCGCATCTGCCTCGACATTCTCAAGGATAAGTGGACGGCCGCCTACAACATTCAGACTGTCCTCCTCAGCCTGCAAAGCCTCTTGGGCGAGCCCAACAAGTATGTGTTTTTTTTGTTTCCGGGGCCAATGTGCCTTTCCCATCTCTCTACTTGGAGAAGGTTTGTGCTAACATGATATGTAGCTCCTCTCCGCTCAACGGCGAGGCTGCCGAGCTTTGGGATAGTGACATGGAAGAGTTTAAGCGCAAGGTTTTGGCTAGACATCGCGACGTGGAAGAGGAGTAGGTGGAGTTGATGGTGTGTGTGTGTTTTTGCATCACGATGGCCGCATTTGTTTATATGGGAGAAATTTTGGGAGTCTTGGGGTCCTTTGTTACTTGGAATTCCGCGCGCATGGTTCTTGGTTTGCATCAGCATGAGCGAGTTTGCAGGAAGACGGTGTGCACTGGTTGCCAACAGGCCCAAGGACTGATTGTACAATGAATTGTATTCTTCGTTATCAACATTGTTTCGTCTTTCTCATCCATGTCAACTACCAAACACCGACACACACAAAGTAAAAACAAACACTCGGCTCGTAGTGTGATTTCACAGTTCATCTGTTATTGTTTTTTTTTGTTTAATCAGCGTGAAAAGCTACAAAAGCCGGTTGCAACTCCAGAATGCCATGCCCAACCGAAAAGAAAGAATCCATTTCCGAAAAGAAAAATGTCTTTTATTCTTTTTTTCATTCTTCTTCTTTCCCGTTCAAGAGTGTTTTAATTTTTTCGTGTCCCCTCAACCATTTCCACATCGACCCAAAGCAGGCGACTCTTACTCCTCAACCAGGACGGTGTGGAGACCCTTGGGGTTCTTGACGTTGACAGCCTGGACGTAGCTGTACAGCTTCTCCTTGGCACCCTCCTCGTCGTTACGTCGTCGGGAAATGCGGACGCGCAGTCTGTAGGCGACGCCCTTGACACCGTTCTCCCATACCTTCTTGTTCAGGGCGGGGTCCACGCGGACATCAGTGGTACCCTGTGTGTATCATCGGTCAGTAATTTCGTTCTCGTGGTCGGTCCGGCAGTGCCGCAACCAAGTTGTGGCCTCGAATCTCGCATGATTGGTGTAGAAACGGTTCGCAACTTGGTCGGTTTGTTCGGATAAAGGAATGGGTTCGTACCATGGCCTTGACGGCAAAGTCCTTGATCTCCTTGATGGCGCGGGGGGCACGCTTCTTGAAGGTGACACCATGTAGCTACATCAACCGTTAGCCTTCCTCCGTTCCTTGTATATCCGCCTGCGCGTCCCATGTCTCCGTTGTCGCGGCTCCGAAACAGAGACATTGGCGCGTTCGCAAACGACGTACTCTCTTGTGCATGTGGATGGTGTACTCGCGGGCAACAACGTCCGCAATGGCGGAGCGCTGGGCCTTTCCGGTTGGCTTCTTGGACGACATTTCTGTAACTGACTGTCAGCGATGCGTGGTCGCGGGCAGGACCAAAAATTCGATAAAAGGGCGATTGTTCAGGGGTATCGAGTTCGAAAGGAGCAACGATGGGTATGTATGGTGCAAGAAAGCTTCGAGGTTGGGAAGAGGTTTGGCGTTCGTACCTATATCTCGTCTGTTCAAGGTATCTGGGCGGTTGAAGTATGTCGAGGGTTGGTCGGGTTCGCAAATTCCGCAAAATCTTTGTGCGTAGGGCAGGCTTGGAAAACTGGTGGTGGGTGGGGAGGTAGCGAGCCAATCAGGGCCATCGTCGCTGGGCCTGGAGGCTGCTAGTCACGTGCTACTGTACGTACCTTTTTCAGTGTGCTTGTTGCTTGCCCCTTCCGAGACGGCTAATAATAATAAGTCAATCGTCGAATGGGGTCCGTCCACAGGAGCTGCCCCAGTTCACTCAAGTGGCTTTGATGCCAGTCGACCTTGTTATTTGATGTGTCCCCAGCGCTGCATTGCTTCCAAAAACTGGTGACGAGTCCAATTTAAAGCACCGGCCTGGGGGAAGGTGTTGCAAACAACGCCGCCTCGTATTTCGTTGCCGGTCTTTGTTTTTCCTCTTTTCACCACTGTTTATCTCCTTGCGCTACTTTACCAGCCACGCCTAATCTGCCAATTCAAGGGGAACGCGAACGAGCTTTTGTGAAACGCCTCCCTCAACTGCGTTTGCTCGCCCAGTTTCCTTTCAGCCCAGCCATTTCTCACCGCACCCGCAAATCAACCTTTGAAGAGCCGACAGTCCAAGATTCCTTTTCTAACCACCTCCGCGAGGTTTAATCGCCTGCCGCTGGCTTTTTCTCCCCCGCAACACGACCTCATCCAAATCTCTCTCGCAAGCCCGTCATGGTGGCCCGATGGAGCACCATGGGCGCGCCGATGGCGCAGCCAGATCTCAACCGGAACCGACTACCGACGCTCTTTGAAGTGCTGAGCAGAAGAACGCTACCGCCGGTAGATTTGTTTTCATTTTACATTTATATGCGAGACCAGCAGCGGTCGGTGGACTATCTGGACTTTTGGTACGACCGTTCCTTCATGCTTGGGCTCAGAACATCGCCCTGGGAGTATATAGCTTCCAACTCGACAACAGCAGACTAACACACGCTTTCTCTAGGCTCGATGTTGCCCAGCATATGTCACTATGCCGCCACTACGTCCGTGAGCTGCGACGCTCCGTGCTCGTCGCCACCCCAGACATGGAGCGCGTCGGTGGCGGCGCCTCGAAGCGGTCCTCAACAATCCTCGACCATATGGGCGACCTGGAGCCCCGGCCGGCCGGTCCGACCATGTACGCGACGGAAAAGGAAAAGAACCAGGACGCGCAAATGTCGGCGTTTCTGCGCGAGGAGCAGTCGGAGCGCGAGTCGCCGCACACACCCGGCTCGCACCGGCCCAGCCCCATGACGGCGGCCAGTGGCAGCAGCGCCGCGCGCGACCTGACCGACTCCCACTCGCCCGCGCACACCGTCTCGCGGCAGGACATTCGGGCGTCGGCGGAGAAGATTCTGTACACGTTTCTACTGCCCGGCGCGGAGCGCGAGATTATCCTGCCCGGCTCCATCACACAGGACGTCATCAGCGCCATTGAGGAGCATGGCCGCGACGACCCCGAGGTCTTTGACACGGCCAAGGACTACGTCTTCCAGGCCATGGAGCGCGACGCCTTTCCAGGCTTCCTGCGTATGAAGGCCCTGGGTAACCTGATCCCGCCCACGCTGGTGATGCGTCTGATTCTCGGCCTCGTGGCCATGTTTGGCGCCTTCTGGACTGCCTTTGTTCTCATATTTCTCAACAAGAGCAGAGCCACAAGATGCTGGGTACGATTACAGGAGCCTCGTGACGATATTTTTACTCGCCATTGCTGACACTTTATTAGGTTATTCTGCCATTTGCAGTGGGCGTCTACTTTCTCGCCTCATACCAGTACTCACTGGACCCCGTCATGGCCCTCCTTGGCTTCAGCGAATACACGCCTTTCAACTTTTCGCGCATCCGCGAACCCTACGTCCGCACCCTCCTTGTCAAACGAGCCTTTATTGTCCTCCTCGCGACGACGCTCGTTACAGCCGCTTTATGCGTCTTGTTCATCTTTGTGCCGGGCAAGCGGCTGTGAGAGAGAATGGCGCCACAATGACTATCGAACCACAGTACATAATATAATACCCGCGACCTGTTTTTATGCCATGAACTCGCTTGCTATTATTTTCTGGCAGAGTGCCTGCTTCCAATTGTTATCTTTTCTTTTCCATTATTCCTTTTGACGACCGTTATGAAGAGGGGGGAGAGGGGATGTGGAGATGATGTTAATCCTAGACGGAGTGAGTTTGATATTGATACAGCAACGTCGGGGTCGAATCAGGCTGGTGCTGTCACCCTCTATTATATACCCCAATAGAGGACCTAATCAACATGTACGGCCATAGCCGAGTGACCAATCTGGATCCCGTCTGATCTCCGAGCGATAACCACTCGAGCGCTCAAATAGTAGCTGGGTCGGTGACGACCAACGAACTCTGGGTGCTGTACGTTCTTTTTTTGTTAAGCTCAAGTGCTCTTTTTGTCATTTTTCTATAGCTAGTAGATTCACAACGGGGGCTTTCTTTGAATATCTTTAAAACCATGCCCGTCTAGAAGTCGGGTGCAATCCAGTGGTGTTACAGTGAGAAGCAACACCTTAGTTGGGATATTGGATAGCAAGCTTGCCGAGTCCAGAACGACGGAAAACAGAGGGGAGCCTCCATCTTCAAGTGTGCAAATAAGAAGTCGTGTGTTTATATTCATGTAGTATATATCATTACAGCACCGTTAGGTGCAAGCTCGTTGATGTTAAAAATAGGCTCTCATGGCTTTTCGCTCCTCGTCTCTATGCTAGTCATCCACTGATGTATCCCTCCTTCCCTCAAAAAGCAAACCCTTCTCGTCGTCTCCTGTCCTCCTTGGGCAGCTTACATCTTCCTCTTGCCGGCCCTTTTTTTGCCGTCCTCGCCCGAAAATGGGCCATCCACATCCATGTCCTCGTCCGTCTTGCTCTTGACCGGCGTCTCCAGCATCACTCTCTTGCCGGTGCCCGCGCGGCGGGGCATCGGTTCCTTCCCGCCGCTCTTTTTCTCCATCTCGCGAAAGTCGGTCACGGCCCTGGCCATCTTGTTCGCCGCCACGTTCTCCGCCACAGCCCGCGCGGCGGCCCCTTGTCGTACCTGTTCCGTGTGCCTCTCCACGTCGTCGATGATGGCGGCGCAGCGGTCCGACCAGGCGTGCAGCGCGGCGCGCATGCGCGGCACGTCCTCGTCGGGCCGTAGGTCCCGCAGGGGCGCGACGCGCGTGACCTGCACGCGCTGCCGGGCCGGATCGAGCTTGGCGTCGAGCAGCCCGGCGTAAATGGCCGTGGTGACGAGCACTTCCAGCTCCCGCGGGGCGTCGAGCCGCAGGGTGCGCAGGAGGTCAGCGTAGCTCAGATCCGCGCGGCGGCCCGAGGCGGCGAGGGACAGCAGGCTCAGCTGCCGCAGCTTGAGCCGCTGCGCATCGTTGAGCGGTGGCAGGCCGGGTGTGGTCTCATACTCGGCGTAGGAGCCGTAGGAAAAGAGGCGGAGGAGGGCGAGGTGCGGCGCGAGGTCGGTCGGGTGCGCGGCCGCGAGGGTCTGGAGGGCGGGGGACTGTAACAGTTCGGCGAAGATGTAGGTGTTGGGTGCCGAGGTCGCTCGTGAGATGAGGTCGGCGGCGGCGCGGGGCGAGCTGGCCGATTTGGAGAGGGCGATGAACGGCTGGCAGACGGCGGTGGGATGTTAGCTATGGTGATGGGGAGGGGGGAAAGGAGCGGGAGTCGGCGTGGTTGGAGCTTGATTTCCTACCTCGAGTGCATTCAACGCTTTGGTTTGCTCCATGATGGAAAGATGGGAGCTAATGTCAAGATGCAAAAAAATGGCAAGGCAACAACAGCTCCTACGTTTGGAGGCGATCGGATTCGAGGTTGCTCGTTTAAGCGGGGCGCGTCTGCCTGCCTGCCTGAAGTGACGCGGGGCAGTTGCCGGGATCGCTGGCAGGGTTAGCGTGAGCATGTACTGCTCAATCAGGCGAGATGTTGGTGATGAATGGTATACAAAATTTAAGGATAACTTTTAGAGGGAAAGCTTGTTTGGGTTGGCGTGAATGTACTTTACTGTCTGCAACGGTAGGTCTGTGGACTGCGGAGTGACCTCTGTTGGCTTCTCACACTGATGCGCTTACATGGCCAGGCCTTCGTTGGCAACCAACCGATCATCAATCAACAACTCATCCCGATAGAAAACAAACAAGCGAGAGGAGACCAGCCCCACGATACATGCTCGCCCGAGTACAAACAGGACAGAAGAAGCTGGCTAGACGAAGCTTTTGCACCTTGAGGTTTACTACCGGGTAGGATGCTGGGTGTTTGAAGCGATTAGATCGCGGACTAACTACCTATGTACTAAATGAGCCACGGGAGGGTAACAAAGCAATATTGTCCAGACATATCTTGGCAGTTGAACTTGGCAATAACGTCGGAAGAACCTCGTGATGCTTTTATTACCGAGCTATTGTTGGTGCCGTTCGTGGCCGAGCACCCGGGCGCACTGTTGGCACGGACAGCGGCGGGCGAATTGCGCTGCGGCCGCGTCGCTCATTATCAGGCCAGACGCAGGTCTGTGATTTCGGTACACCCACCTACAGGCGCACAATGATGCTCCGATATTGCCGTTCTCAGTAATAGGAAGCGGATGGCCGGATTGGCATTTCTCACGGTTCGGCTTGCCGCGTTTGCCTGTCCATCTCGGGGGTGGCGCTCGCTGATGCGGCACATTTGAATGTGGCAAGGCAAAGCGGCTACAATGGAAGAGCAAGTTACTGACTGGCATTACAGCGACGACGCCGAGTTTTGAGGCCATTTTTAGCGGATAGGGACACCAAGAAACCCAAGAAACAGCCCTGAAACGTATCGCCCTCCACCACAGGCCCGACAACCCGTCCGCCCGCTCGCCCTCCCCTTTTTGCTTTACATGTGTTTTGGGATCATTTCGAGATGAAAAAAAAGTCAAACACGGACGGTACCAGATTCTGGCTAAAAACTGGCGTCATCGGCATGGGGTGAGTGGTGATGTGAAACACCAACGAGCTACAACAGCCTAGTAGGCGATTAGGCGGCGCTAGCTGCGATGATGTGCCCTGAGGGCGAAATTGGCAGTAAAACGGCTGATTTGTTTGGAAAACAAGGGGAAAAAATCCCAAGAAGCAAAACAGCACGAGTTGGAAATATCGAGGAGAGGAATAACTAATACCTACCTACCTAGGGAGTGGGGATGGGATTGCCGAATTGTATATTATGCATCATAGCCCCCGAGTAGATGCCGTGCTCTGGTTTCCACCCCGTCATCTCGCCTTCTTCTTATTATATTATCAGCTGCATCTCTTGCCGACGCTTATAATAAATTAATTACCTAACCAATCTCGCCGTCAACGCTAGGTCCCTCGGCCACAGTACCACCGCCCGTCCAATTGGCGAGCACACGGACAGTTCACTGTTCCCTCGATTCGCAGGCCACACGTTACAACCGAGCGACTTTCAACCGAGCGACTTTCACCAAAGCCTCATACCACCACCTATCTTGGCGGGGTTGGATGACTTGGATGACACTGCATGGTCACAGTGCATATCTTCAAGGCTACCCCTCTGTCTAGTGGTGCGATTTTTGCAGATTTGGTTTCTGCGCTACAGTACGAATTACTTGGACAGCCTCTCGCAACGGCCTCATATTTACCTCTACGGGACACTGTGGTAACATTATATCCTCCCACACTTTCTCTTGTCGAATATTTTCTCGAATATTTTCTTGGCCCGGCACTGGCAGAACCAACGCCCTGCCCAACTCGTTTTACTTGCTATCCTCTGCGCGGGTAGCTGGCCTCTCAGAATTCCTTAATAATTCCTTCCTACCTACAACTCAAGGCGAAACCGCCCCCACAGACCTGCCGCAACTTCCGCTTCGTCCGCTGATAAATTATAAAGCGTCGCATCAGCAGCGTTTGTCCCCCCGGTCAAACAAGGCGCCACATCCTGCACCGACCTGGGTTGCTGGCTGTGTTTGCGTTTGCCTCTTTTTCCGACATCTCCGGATCAACACTCATATTTCTCTCTTATTCATTTCTCTCTTGTTCATTTTACCATATTCATATACCCCGCGACTCTGACGGCTGCGCCAGCCAGCTAGGTGCTGTGCACGAGGGCCTTTTTTTTCTTCTTTTTTTCCGGCTTCCAGTTTGGCGCCCAGGATGGCTCCCTCACCCATTCAGATTCCCAAACGGGAGACCAGCCATTTGTCTGCGACCTTGGCTTCTCCCGCCACAGCACACATGGCCACAACCACGCTGCGCGTGAGCGGTATGACGTGAGTTCATTCCCCAGCTGGAGAGACTGCTTGACGGTTCCGACTTGGCTAGCCTGCGCCAAAGTCCAGCGTTGAAGCATCATTGTGCCATACTAACCCTGGTCCTCTACAGTTGCGGCGCATGCACATCGGCCATTGAAGCTGGCTTCAAGGGCCTCGAAGGCGTCGGCAGCGTCTCCGTCAGCCTCGTCATGGAGCGCGCCGTCGTCATGCACGACCCGGCCAAGATTTCTGCCGACCAGGTCCAGGAAATCATCGACGACCGCGGCTTCGAAGCAGAGGTCATCGCCACCGACCTACCCAGCCCCGTCGCCTCCCGCCACCCGAGCGTCTCCCTCGAGCCGAACACATTTACCACGACAATTGCCGTCGAGGGTATGACCTGCGGCGCGTGCACGTCGGCCGTCGAGGGCGGCTTCAAAAACGTCCCCGGCGTCCACACCTTTAGCATCTCTCTACTCTCCGAGCGCGCCGTCATCGAGCACGACGCCAGTCGCCTGACGGCAGAGCAGATTGCCGAGATAATAGAGGACCGCGGGTTTGACGCCGAGATCATTGACAGCGTGCGGGTGGCCCCAGCGGCAGATCAAAAGGATGAGGCGGCTAGCAGCGTGGCCACAACGACGCTGGCGATTGAGGGCATGACGTGCGGCGCGTGCACGTCGGCCGTCGAAGGTGGCTTCAAGGGCGTCCAAGGCATTTTGAAATTCAACATTAGTCTGCTCGCCGAGCGAGCCGTCATCACACACGACGTGACAAAAATCTCCGCTGACAAAATCGCTGAAATCATCGAGGACCGAGGGTTCGACGCCGCCGTCTTGTCGTCCGTCTTTGACGTGCAGGATGTCGGCACCGGCACCACGACAGCTCAGTTCAAGATTTACGGAAACCCGGATGCCACGGTGGCCCGGGAGCTGGAAGCCAAGATTCGCGCACTTGCCGGCGTCAAGTCCGCCTCGCTCAGCCTGTCCACCGACCGGCTGTCCGTCACCCACAACCCGTCCGTCATTGGGCTGCGCGCCATTGTCGAGGCCGTCGAGGCCGAGGGCCTGAACGCGCTGGTGGCCGACAGCCAGGACAACAATGCGCAGCTCGAGTCACTTGCCAAGACACGCGAGATTACCGAGTGGCGGACGGCATTCCGGGCGTCGGTCTTGTTCGCCGTGCCCGTCTTCATCATTGGCATGATTCTGCCCATGGCACTGCCGAGCCTGGACTTTGGCAAGGTCTCACTCTGCCCCGGCCTCTTCCTTGGCGACGTCATCTGCCTGGCCCTCACCATACCCGTGCAGTTTGGCATCGGCAAGCGCTTCTACATTTCCGCGTACAAGTCGGTCAAGCACGGCTCGCCCACCATGGACGTGCTCGTCATCCTCGGCACGTCGTCTGCCTTCTTCTTTAGCGTCTTTTCCATGCTGGTCTCGATCCTCATGCCGCCGCACTCGCGGCCCAGCACCATCTTCGACACGAGCACCATGCTCATCACTTTCATCACCTTTGGCCGCTACCTCGAAAACAGCGCCAAGGGGCAAACGTCCAAGGCCCTGTCGCGCCTCATGTCGCTGGCGCCGTCCATGGCCACCATCTACACGGACCCCATCGCCGCTGAGAAGGCCGCCGAGGCCTGGGCCAAGTCGGCCGACGCCGCCACGACGCCGCGTACCCCACGCGCCCCCGGCGCCGAAGGCTCCGCGTACGAGGAACGGTCCATCCCCACCGAGCTGCTGCAGCTGGGCGATATTGTCATTACCCGGCCCGGCGACAAGATTCCCGCCGACGGCACCGTCGTCCGTGGCGAAACCTACGTCGACGAGAGCATGGTGACGGGCGAGGCCATGCCGGTGCAGAAGCGACTCGGCGACAACGTCATTGGCGGCACTGTCAACGGCAACGGGCGCATTGATTTCCGCGTCACGCGCGCCGGCCGCGACACGCAGCTCAGCCAGATTGTGCGCCTCGTGCAGGACGCGCAGACGACGCGCGCGCCCATCCAACAGGTCGCCGACACTCTCGCTGGCTACTTTGTGCCCACCATTCTCGTCCTCGGCCTCGGCACGTTTCTCACCTGGATGGTGCTCTCGCACGTGCTCGCGCACCCGCCGGCCATTTTTCTGCAAAACGCGAGCGGCGGAAAGATCATGGTCTGCGTCAAGCTATGCATCTCAGTCATTGTGTTTGCCTGCCCGTGCGCGCTCGGCCTGGCCACGCCGACGGCCGTCATGGTCGGTACTGGCGTGGGCGCCGAGAACGGCATCCTCATCAAGGGCGGCGCGGCGCTCGAGCGCACCACCAAAGTGACCAAGGTCGTCCTTGATAAGACGGGTACTATTACTCACGGCAAGATGAGCGTGGCGCGCATGACGCTCACGCCTGCGTGGGAAACGACCAACGCGACCCGCCGTCTGTGGTGGGCCATTGTCGGTCTTGCAGAGATGGGCAGCGAGCACCCAGTCGGAAAGGCTATTCTCGGCGCGGCTAAAGACGAGCTGGGGCTAGGGCCCGAGGCTGCTCTCCCTGGCAGCGTCGGCGACTTCAAGGTCAACGTCGGCCGTGGCGTCGTCGCGCAGGTCGAGCCCGCGATGTCGGCCGACCGCACGCGCTACCGCATCGTCGCCGGCAACCTGCGGCATCTCAACGACCACGGCATCCCCGTCCCCGAAGACGCCGTCGAGGCCGCTGAACAGCTCAACGTGCACGCCGCCAAGAACTCCACGACCACCAGCAAACCCACAACCACCAGTACTGCCGCCGGCACGACCAACATCTTCGTCGCCGTCGACGGCCAATACGCCGGCCACCTCTGCCTCGCCGACACCATCAAGGACGGCGCCGCGGCCGCCATTGCCGTCCTGCACCGCATGAAGATCCAAACCGCCATCGTCACCGGCGACCAGCGCTCCACGGCGCTCGCTGTCGCCGCCGCCGTCGGCATCCCCCCCGCCGACGTCTTCGCCGGCGCCTCACCCGACCAGAAACAGTCCATCATCCGCAGCCTGCAAGCGCAGGGCCATGTCGTCGCCATGGTCGGCGACGGCATCAACGACTCGCCCGCGCTCGCCACGGCCGACGTCGGCATCGCCATGTCGTCTGGTACCGACGTCGCCATGGAGGCGGCCGACGTGGTGCTCATGCGGCCCTCGGACCTCATCTGCATCCCGGCCGCGCTCGCCCTCACGCGCAGCATCTTCCGCCGCATCAAGCTGAATCTCGGCTGGGCCTGCCTGTACAACCTCGTCGGCCTGCCCGTCGCCATGGGCTTCTTCTTGCCGCTCGGTGTCCACATGCACCCCATGATGGCCGGCTTCGCCATGGCCTGCTCCTCCGTGTCGGTCGTCGTGTCGAGTCTGCTGCTCAAACTCTGGCGCAGACCCCGCTGGATGGACGAGGCGGCCGCGGAACGCACCGGTGGGCTGCGCTGGCAGAGAGGACGCGGCGTTGTGGGTTGGGTCAGGGAGATGCTGCTGCGTGGTGGCCGCGCCGGAGGCAAAGGTGACGAGGGCTACGTGCCGCTGCAAAACCTGGAGACGTGACGTGTTCAACGTCTTGTATAGATTTTCCTTTTTTCCTAATTGTCACGTATACCTCTTTTTGTTTGTTGAACATGGAGTTCGTTTTGGGTGTGGCTGTTGTTTTGTCCTTGTTCATGGGTCCTTGTTCACCTTGGGCAGCACTCAAAATCGCATTTGTAACTCCTTTCTTCGTTTGAATCGGCATAGCGGTACGCACATATATTCCATCTAGCATCTACTTGTTACAGCAACACAAAAAAAGCATCATCAATATTGACCCTGAGCAGCAGCAGAGATGTGATCAAGTGTTCTTGTAGGCATTATGTATTAGTTACTAAACGAGCTTTCATTGTAAAGCTTCAAAATTCTATCGTGGTTTCCCTCTGGACCCATCCCTCATTCAAAAAAAAAAAGCCTTGGCGATCCCAATAATATATACATGTACAGCTCCTGGGACCCAGGAAAACCCCCAGATCCGTTTACACTTGCATCCTGTTTACACAGTCTATAGTCTAACTTGGTTTAATCCCTGCGCGTCCAGCGAATCTTGGCAGGCTCCAAAGGGCGGGAGAAGAGGGAGGTGTAGTCGGTACCGATAATCTTGTCGCTGCCGTCGACATTGGCAAACTTGAATTCGCGGACCGTCTCGGCGACAATGGTCTGTAGCTGCACATTGGCAAACTGCTCGCCGATGCAGCGGTGGCGGCCGGCGCCAAAGGGCAGGTACGGCGAGGCAGCGCCCTTGCTGACGATGCCGTAGCCGTAGTCAACCTTTTCCTCCTCCTCGTCGCTGCGGGCCGTAATGGTCGGAGCGTTGGACGAGCCGGGGAGCCAGCGGTAGGGGTCCCAAGCGTCGGGGTTGGGGAAGAAGGACGGGTCGCTGGCGCTGACGCCGGGCGCGGCGAGAAGGACGTGCGAGGTCGGGATGACGTACTTTGTACCGGGGACGGGCAGAGGCTGCTTGACGGCGCGCATGATGGAGTGGATGGGGGCGTGCAGGCGCAGGGTCTCCTTGATGATGGCCTGGTTGAGGGGCAACTTCGCGAGATCCTCGTACTGCAGGGGCGGGAGGTCGGCGCCGAGGGCCTTGACCTGCTCCTCGTAGAGGGCCTCCATGATCTGCGGGTTCTGCGCCAGGCGGAGCATGATCCAGGAGCTGGTCGATGACGACGAGTGCTGGCCGGCCATGAGGAGCGCAATCATCATGTGGGCAACTTCGTGGTCGGGTACGGGCGTGCCGTTCTTGTAGCTCGAGTTCATCAGGTGCTTCATAATGTCGAGCTCGTGGTCGTCGACGTTGGCGCGGCGCTCTTGGATGGTGTCCATGTAAATCTTGGCAACGGTGCGCTGGGCGTGGTCGCGACGGCGGTTCCAGGGCAGCGGCGCCCAGTGCAGCATAAAGTTGATGGGCGTGAAGCCCATGTCGAGGTCGTGGTAGAGGGCGGCCAGGGACACGTCAAACTTGCGGCGGATGGCGCTGCCCTGGAGCGCGTGCGAGGCGGTGAAGATGGTGATTTCAGCCATCTTGAGAGGCACGTCGACGATGCCGGTGGCGCCCTTGAAGCCGGCGTCGCGCTTATAGTACGAGGTGACTTCGTTGGAGATGATGGGGACGTAGGATTTGAAGGCTTCGGTGGTGAGGGCAATCTTCATAAACTGCGGAATGCGTGTTAGCGAAGTGGTCGCCGTGGGCTGGGCGTGTGGCGCAGTCGTACCTTTTTCTGCTCCATGAGCTTGGCGTTGGGGCAGTCGTAGACGACGTCGCGGCCAAAGACGGGCGTGGTCAGGACAGTGTAAATTTCCTCGGCATTGACGTCCTTGAGCTTGCCGTTGAGGATGAATTCGTTGCCGGCGGGGCCAACGGCGACGGTCGTCTTTTTGCCGAGGAGGATAAACGTAAAGACGTCACCATACTGCGCAAGGATGCGTTAGCAAGGGAAAGAAAAAAGGAAGGACGAGTGCAGCAGAAGAAAGCTCACCTTTTGGCGATTCAAATGGAAAAAGGTGGGAGGGTCCATGCCGTAGGTAACGGTGCTGCCGATAAAGGGGAACCAGTGGAAGACCATGGGGGGCTCATTCTTGTTCTTAAAGAGGATCTGGCCGGCGACGTTGAGGACGACGGAGAGGGCGATGAAGCCAAAGACCAAGATGGCGGACTGGATGACGACGCTTTGGGCCTGGAGCTGGTGCACCAGCGGGTGGTTCGCGGCGACCTGGAGGACACCCATGATGGCGGCGGCAACGACTGTTTGGGGGCGGAATCGAGGGGGGACAGCAGGGAGGAACGCAATAAGGGGAGCGACGGATCGTAGGGAGAGGAAAACGAAACAAGAGGTGACGGTGCAATCGTCGCTTCTTGTATGCCAGGAGGAAAAGAGAAGGGACGGGGAGGCGACGCTTTGAGCGAGGGATCTGGTAACCAATTTGAAATCTTTCGAGAGGCGCAGGGCTTGGTGGAGACTTGCAGCCGCTTTCCGAATACGAATGCGATGGTCGTGACCAAGACTACAGCAAAAGTCCATACCTGAAACTTCAAGAGCTCTTTTACTCGATTCAACAGCTAGACTATTCCATGACAATTCATATTTCTAGAAAATCTGTTGGTAGTCGAAAGCGCATTGCGCAAAGGTTCTTGCCATCAGGAGCCACTGAGCGACTGGCAATTAATCAGTTCCCTATTGGCCGATGCCCCGCAACCAACTCTCGCGTGTTTCGGTCCCAGGCGCTAACTTGTTACAGAACCGCCCGCTCTCGGCTCAAATAGGGGCGCTTGCCTTTGGACCAACGATGAACAAAAAACATGCGACGGGGCATCTTGGAGAGTCTGATATGTCTGATGTTTGTGTCCAGTATTGTCGGGCTGTGGCACTTTAATGGGGCGTTGGCCAATAACAGACATTGTATCTCGGTTTTATTGTATCGCATCGATAATGCGAATAAGAATAATTAGGTCGCCAACATGAACGAAATGCAAAGTAATCGTATTTTCGTCTTGAAAGAAACTATTGATTCCTCTTCGTATTACAGGCAATCACACCACAGAACTGCCTTTCCTGGATTCCTTTCCAAGATAGGACTCTGAGCGGCGCTGCCCATCAACCGAGCCCCCCCTCGATCGAGCCTGAGGTGCATAATATTCAAAGCCTACGTTTCAAGCAGGAATGAAAGTGAAAGTCTTCGCAACGGCACGCCATAGCAGCATCTTCCAGAATCGATAATGTATTTACCCGCCACGCACTAACACGCCACGCACTAACACGCCACGCGCCGCCATCGCCACTACCGCTGGCACCATTGCGATTGAGCCACCCAGAGCTTCTCAACCCACTACATTACTCAAAGGGGCATTTTTCCTGCCTTCAAGGGGCCTCAAGGGATACACACGTAAGAATACTAATTCCAACAAATTCTTCCCGAATAGATAATATAAATGTAGCTATTTAACTTTCCATACTTGCACTAGTAAAGTGTCTTCACTTCGAAAACCTTCCTCAGGCGAGGCTCGCGACCCTAGCAAGAAAACTCTCATCCTCTTAGCACTACTATATATAAAATAGCCAAGGTGAAGTAAAATTGTGCGAAAAGTAAAAGTAGCAAGAATAGCCAAGGTGAAGTACAATTGTGCGAAAAGTAAAAGTAGCAAAGGTACATTGGCAAACCTTCTGGGCGTAAAAACTCTCTCTCCAGACACTCACATAAGGCAGGGCATTCCCAATCCTATCGTGACTTGTAAGAATACCATGACTCCAGATAATACCACCTTGACAAACAAGTATACCACCTTTCGAGACCATTATACCGCCTTGACACACAGCTATACAATGTCTTACCATACTCGGCCAGAGCAGAACCAGAGCCTGACAGTATATCAACACCCCCAAACGCTGATCACCTCCGACGTTGAAATGAAATTTTCTGACGACGAAAACTTCTTCTCTTACGATGATACGGTTACCTGTGACAATGATATAGTCATGACTGACGTTAATACGATCAAGACCGACAATGCTAACGTGCTTGATGGGGATATTCTCATGACTGGAGCCGATCAAGTTATAACTGAAGTCGATACTATCATGACCGAAGCCGATACTACCATGACTGACGATGACACCCTCATGGTTGATCCTCATACCATCATGGGTGATGCAGACTACCTTGATATCGGGGGCAATTTCTATCTGACATTTACATTCGTCGCAATTTCTATCTGACATTTACATTCGTCCCGCACCCTTGTTTCCACCCCAGCTCATAGCATGTACTTAGAATCAATTATTAATTTCACATCTATGCTTCTTTGTACTACAGTACTGATAAATATTCGTAACTCGACTTTCTTGCCGTGTCTGTCTGCGAGTACAAGGTGTTGGCGCATGATGGGCTCCGAGCGCGTGGTGGAAATACCCCCTTCTAGGATAAATACATCGCGAGGATAAACTCTACAATAGTTGTTAAAAATTGTAACTATACAGGCTTATCAAGTTTGAGAGCCCAATTTCTCATGAGGACTCCGTATATAGGCGGGATGAGCCGCGTTCTGACAGATAGACAGCACCAACCCGCCCTCGCATCAAACCCACCGTGCAAGACAAGACGTGCTCCTACCCCATAAATTCCCAGGTACCGTCCAGAATAACGCCGTTTTCCACGTAAAAATCTTGAAGCCTGTCACGATACGGCCTCGGGGTCCTCATCCTTGCGGCGACTTGGGGGTGGGGGTGGGGTCGAGAGAGCACTGGGCAGAGACTCAACGGACAGTAGTTGTGCAGAACCAGATTTCAAAGCAAATATTTGGAGAGCGTAACACGGAGCTTTTGTTTCAAAGGGACAATGCCCTGTAAACACGATGCTGTGCAAGGATCCGGGCCACGGGGAGAACCAGTGTGGTGTGCAGCAGCCGAGCCGTTGTGAAGCATGCATATCAGCAAGCACGTTTGGCATCGAGTTATCGCCATGGGTCCCTTCTAAAACCACGGTGGCAGAGGGCGCGAGACTCCCTTGATTGGTTGCTGCCCGACCGATCCGCTGGGCAAGGCTGCCAACCGTTGGCCAGCACATCTGTGGGCAGGCAGGCAGGCAGGCAGGCAGGCAAGCTTGCATATTCGTTTCCCCAGAAGCCGGCCAGGCCCAGATTCTACCCATCAAGAGGCAACCTCGCGCGCGCCCCTTCTTCACCTTCCGTCACTCGCAAGTTGGCGCGGGAGGCCCAACAAGAGCACACCGCCCGGGCAGCCTCCGGGAAACCCCGCCCGCCGCCCACCCGAGCTGATGTTTTGATGCAACCACAACTCGATGGTTACGGCAAAGAACATCGCCTTGTACGCCGTTGAACGAGACTGAATCACGGTCATTACTTGGGCGGTTGTGCGGTGAGTCGACTGCACGGTCCGGCGTGGCCTCTTGTCAAAGACGCTCTCCCTTTCCATTTGCCATGTAGTTGCCCTTTTGCCTCGAATCTGCTTATTATAAATAGGACTGTCGTTTCTCTTCTCGAATGACAATGTTTTTTTTGCCATCCATCTCGAGTTTGAAAAAGTCTTCAAGGGGTACCTCTTCATTACAAAACTACCCCTTCAAACAGGTCATTTCTGTCCCCAACTTACAATGGCCTCCAGCGCCAACGACTCGGTCGTCACCGACTGCGGTTGCACAGTCCAGTGAGTTAGGAGCACTTTTAGTAGTGAGGAAACGTTTCATGAATTTAAAAAAAAAAGGAAACTAAAACAAAGAGTACAAGATGCGGCCAACCCGCCTCTAGTGTCGGGGCTCAGGACCTGCTCCGGGAAGCGCGACTCGGTCTCATGATGGCATCAGTTGATGCTCGTGTCGTTGCCCTCCAGGCGAGGCAATCGTACATTGGAGCCAGCCAGTTCCTACGAAACACGGCCAGGGAGGAACCGGAGCCTGCCAATGAATCGGATTACCTCGAACGCGACCAGAACGAACGCCGATGAGATTTAGAATTGGCATGGACACTTGGGATTTGAGTGGCAATTGACTTACACAGTTGGGCTCTGTGTTGACTAGTATCCTTCTCTGCACCACGCATCTGGCATTTGCCCGAATCTATTGTGATATGGTCTTCTGGCAGACTCGAGTGGTAGCTCTCCCCATTTATATAAAAACATTTCTATGGCATGTCACTTATTCACAATGTTCGCCCGGCTCTGCTAAGTTCTCGGGTGGTTATAAGTTGATTCTTAACTGGCCACTAGACACCACACTGTTTGAGAACACATCCCTTGGCAAGAGTCGTTGTCAATAGTTATTTTTCAAATAGCAAGTGGTATATGTCTAGTACAGTTACAGCCTGCGCCTTCCCCCCCTTCCCCATGTACTCTTTCAATCGAATCATTCGCAACTCCAATCCCACCCAATATTACAAGCTATTAAATATACACAATATCTTCCCTTGTATCAGAATGACCCCATCTAGTCCTCGATATCATCATCGCTCAGCACCAGTTTCTGCGCCAGCATGCTCGTTACAGCGCCTGATTTGATGCCCTGGCGCTTCTTGCGCGGACTCGTTTCCTCAGACGGCTTATCCGTTGCCCACGCCTCGCCCGTTGCCATACCGGCCTCTTCGTCCAGGTCCTCTTCCTCGTCGTTGGAGCCGGCAATGCCGCTGAATGAGACTATTTTCTCCAGCTCGCGCATCGGACCGCTTCTCCGCGCGCGAGCAATCTGCGCCGTGTAGGGGAGTCTCTCGAGTAACAACTCTCGGCGGGCGGCGCTGCCCAGTGATAGCATGGGAGTGTAGCTGTCGTCTTCTGCGGTGGACTCTTGCCGTTTTGTTGAGGACATCTGGCTGGCTTGGCTCAACGGCGTGGCCAAAGAGGCGAGGGCTGGGGCGCGACGGAATGCGTTCGCGCCGGCCGTCAGTTCCTTCGTCGCAATCTGGTCTTCGCCTCTGAGTAGGCGCGAGGACCACACGTCAATGAGGCCGCCAATCTCCTCCTTCGCTCGCCAGAGCTTCAGGCTCGCGGGGTAAAACATCTTGAAGGCGTCGGTGCTTCTAGCCATGCCTATCGTTTTGCGCTTGACCGGGTTGGGGAGCGAGAAGAGCATGCCGCGAACAGCCACCTCGAACATCATTTCGTCTTGTCGAAGCATGTGGTTGCCTGAGTCTCGGCCAGCAAAGCCACCTCGACCGCCAAAGAAGACATCCTGAGAAGGACACATGAGATCGCTGAGTGATAGATGCTCGATACATTCGTTGACGTAGTCCATCGGTGTAGAAAGATCCATCGGGCCAGTGCTCTCGCAGGAAAGTATGTAATTCTCATGCAGAGCCGAAATAAAGGTGTGCGTGTCTGTCCCCGTTTCTCCAATCAGAGTGTCGACTGATACTTGCGACTTTTGCGGTCGCGAGTGTTGAGATATGTACTTGGGCAGGATTTCTGCAGCATCACCGGACGCCCTTTCCTCTCGTTTATTATATACGACTTTACCAACAGCGTGAAATATGCCCAGACTCGCTTCACGCTGAGAAATCAATTCCAGACTGTCTTGCTCGCCCTGCGTCAGGCTGATGCCATCTTTGGTGCTCTTCTTCTGCTTCGTAAAGGCGACTTTGGCGCCCCAATCAGCGTCTTGGTCTCCTTTGAGGCACAGAAACTCGAGGGATGAAATGGCGCTACGGACATCTCCGATTTCCCCCAGTTTCTTCAAGACCATCGGACCGGGCGTTCGGCGCCGACCTGATTTCCTTGCCTCCTTCAGAACAACAAGCTCCAACGCCTTAGCCAACAATGAAGGGGCAATGGCATTAAATTCAATCACACCGACGCCAGGATGGGTTAAGATTTCAGGCCCCAGCAGACGATGCGCTGTTAGACTGTCAGCAGATGCCGAGGTTGTCGTGAGTAGCGTTTCCGAAATGACCAGAATGACCGGCTTGATCGGCTCCCGCCGCCCGGGTTGCGAAAACATGGACAATGACGGCACATGGCTGGATAGAAACTGTAGCAGCGCTCCTTTAAAGGATGACAGGGTGGAAGAGGATCTGGAAAATGTGTTGGGAAACTCTTCGATGAGCATGATTCGCTTGTCGTTGTCCGCGTTTGCGTTTGCGTTACTAGGCGCATTTGAAGTCGGTGACGGGCTGTCAAGGTCCAAGGCGCCAAATTTGCCTCCACGGCCAAGAAATTCTTGGAACTGGGCTGATGCTGACACAAATCCGGTACCTGCATTACCGACGGGGTTCCTCCACTCGAGAAGCTCGTAGCCCATTTCCTTGGCTAGCAGACGGACCGTCGTCGTCTTACCCGCTCCTGCTGCACCTTTGAGGATGAGCAGGCGTTGTCGCATCCTGCCGCTGACCACTTCATCGAGCCATCGCCTAACATCAGACACCTTCCTCTTATGTACTGCCAACTCGTCGAGACTACGTGGGCCGAAACGCTCAGACCAGGGGCGGCGGTCGTCGTCGTCGTCGGTCTTGTTCGGCCGCGGTGGCTTCAAGAATCGCTGACTGGACGTCGTCGTGTCCAGTGACACAGTCTTCCCCAAGCCTCGTTGTCGTTTGCGCGCAGCATGCTGACCGACCAGGCTCGACGAGCTCGCCTTGAGGTCCGAAATCTCGTCCTCTTCCGAGATGGGGTCGCTGATGATGTCGTCGAGTGGCAGCGCCTTCTTGTCGTCACCCCCGGACGGCGGCGGCAGGGCCTTGGACGTGCGCTGCGCCTGTTTGGAGAAGAGCAGCTTCAGGTCGCCGCTCTTGCCCTTTTCGTCGCTACCGCGGCTCGCGGCTCGCGTCTTGCGGGGGCTGGCGCTGGACTGTGAGTTCTTCCGGGGGCTGGTGCCGTTGCGGGATGTGACGGCGCCACGGCCTTTGCTTGGGCTCGGAGACGCGGTCGTGGTCGCCACGCGTGATTTCGTGGGAGAGCTCGGGGAAGAGAGGAGGAAGTTGGTGAGAGTGTTGGCGCGCGAGGGGGGCGGCCCGTCGTCGTAGTCCGCGTCGTCATCGTGATCGGGGTCCGAATCGAGCGTGTTCCGCCGGCGGCGCTTCGCTGGCGGGGCCATTACCGTGAATTGGGCATCGGTAAGGTGTGCTGGCGATTTAGCATGATTCAATGGCCGGTTGTGCTGGTGTTGGGGCTGTAAAATGTTGGAGATGGGAAGCATCAGGCAACACTGGTCGATGGGCACTGTGCTAAGCTGGGTCTGGCCCACTCAAACAGGCGTTCAGCTCCAGAGAACAACTCACTGGTATTGACCAAGTACCTAGCATATTCACGGATGGGAGAGTATTGCATTTTGATTTTTATTATTTTGGAGTGTTTTGATATGTTCAATCTGCCCACTCTGTAAAGTTGTCTACAAATGTAAGAGCAGAGCGTAGGTATAGATCGTCGGCGTCACCCCACGTTGATGCGGCTTCCCTAATGGCTCGAACGGCTGCGAGAAATTAGTACTATCCCTTGCGAGGCCAAGACCATCATACCTTTGATGTAACTGGCATCTGCCAAGTAAGGGCCGTTTATCGCCTTGTCGACAACGTGCTTCCAGGTCCGGCCGCTTGTATCTTTCTCAATATTGGCTGGGTTCGGCTCAGGCCCTCCAGTCAGCAAGCAGACAGCAATGGCCAGAAGCCACCATTGCCGCAGCAGAGATACGTGGAATTTAGCGGGGATATATGGTAAGAGAATACGTATCGAGTTGCTGGTGGCTAAGAGTTGCGCTGTGAGAAAACTGAAAGACTTGACTCCGGACGATGCAAACAGAGCTACCGCAGTCTGTTGCAGGTCTTGGAACTGCCTTGTTGCATCGAAAATTTGCCAGGCGTTCCAGTACTCTAGGATCAGTTCTTCATGCTGTGAGAAGAGTGATTCGAGACTATCGTGCTCGTCTTGCCTTACAATGCCCTGAAGTCTTTCGTCTTTTGCCAGTCGCAAGATGAGTTCTTGAAGAGACAGGGATGGTGATGTTGAGGGCTTGGTGTAGCGGGGTTCGTCGAGGTACTTGTGCAGCGCATTGTAATGGATGCAGGTGAGACTCAGAGCTTCCATGGAGAGGGCCCTGCTCTTGATTTCATAAGCCAGTGCCAGATGGTTGAGGGGATGGCCAACTAAGCCGAGTTAGAAGAGGCTCCAGTAATGGTTGTAGGGTAGATTGGTACTGACATGCACCGATCAGACAGTTTATTAGTGGCTTGTCACCGTCCGTCAAGACGTCCTGCATTTCTTGCTTCCAGTCGTAGGCAAATTTGAAAGCAAGCTTGTCCTCGTAAAAGTCGACAAAAGCGCGCTGGTAATTGCGGTCGCCCACAAAGTCCTTCCAGTCCTCGTCGATAACCTCGGCGGGGGATGGGGTCCAGGGCTCCAGGTCCTTGATCTGCTCATTGTAGATGTTGTCGAGATGGTTCTCATTGGCGCCAAGAATATAGGCCGCGCAGAGATTGTGAGAATTGACGTTATTAAGCTGCAGGTTCTTGTACACCACGGCATAGTTGACGTGGTTGGCCTTGAGCAGATGCTTGAGCAAACGACCTCGGCGGTCTTGGTCTGCCTCGATGTCTTGCACGGGAAGCGCCTCGATGGCGACAGTCGTTGCGGCGGTAGCCTCGGGCCCAGACGTGGACACGGGGCCTGATGAGAAGGACAGCATGCTAGCCATGGTTGGCGACGAGGTTGAGATTATAAGCTGCGAGTTGAAACTAGATTGTAGTTAGGTTTGTCAATGCCAAAAGGCCGGCGTTGTGATGTTGGGACAATGTGGGGGCGGGCCGAAGCTGTCCGGTTTAGTGGGATGATGCGCCCCAACCAGTGCTGAATGCAACTAAAAGCTGGCTTTAGCGCTCTGACGGCGCTACAATATCCAAATTAGTGGCAGTTAGGTACGTACCTCAGTGGCTTCCGCGCTTCGACCTGACCAGCAACCTCACTCTCGCCTCCCTCAACACTTCTGCTGCTCCATTGGTCTATCATGGCCAACGTCGAGCCACCATCCAAGAGCAGTATTCTCATCTATGCCGAGCTTCTCACAAACATCCGGCAGATTACCGTCAAAGTATCTCTGCCTACGCCTGCCGACCAGACCACTGCGGCTGAAATCTTAGACGACGGACGCAAATTTCGCGTCAACCACAATGGGGTCACTGTCGAGGCCAGCCTGCCCACCAGCGCACCCTTGAAAGGACCGTTGCCGGTCTCGCATAAAGGCTCTCTTGAACTCACCTGGAGACTTCCACTGCAAGCTGCTCGCGTCCCCGAGAGGCAGTTTCTTCCCGAGAACCAACCGCTGCCGTGGTCAGCAGTGGATATCAAACCCCTGTCGCCAGTCTCTTGTCGAGCATGTGGCGCGCAGTTTATCAAAAATGAAGCAGTCGAGACGTGGAAGGATTTACCCAGTGAAAATTGGGCTGAAATGATGGAATTTTGGCATTGCCATAAACCTGTCGAACACCATCAGCCCGAGGATGGCCACCTGGAGCACCGTGGCTACGGCGCGGCCAGCGCCATTACCGCCCAGCCCGGCGTGGGATTCGTCGACATAACCTCATTTCTCTTTGCCGAGTCAGATTGCAGCTCAATCAAGGTATGAACCATCACTCCTTGACTCAATGGGGAAATAGAAGGTGGCCAAGTCAGGGCATCAGCCCCCCTAGTGTCATGGTCACCGATACAATTCCCCTATATCAACTCCTTGCCCTTTCGGAGTAATGCAGCGCTTCGTCAGAGTACCCTCCTCCGGGATGGGTTTCTGTGAAGGCGCATCCGGCTGGGCAGTCTCTTTTGCACCCATCAATTCAGAGTTGCGGATTTGCTGGCTATTCCTTGAGACACATTACTTACCATCGCCCTTTTCACGACCCAGCTCGATAAGCTAACGTCAATAGTTCTATTCGTCGAAATCAGCCGCAAGGTTTCATGACAGCGATAGCGCTATCAAAGCTACCTTGGAGGAAAAATTCCTCAGCATCAGTTGCAGCAATTGCGCCGCCGACATTGGCACATATAGCGTCCTTGCTTCCACGGTCGCCTTCTTCAAATGGCAAATCTCTTGCGAGGTATTGTCTCCGCAAAAGGCTCCTTCAAGCTCCGACTGCCTGGTTGCCACGCTTCTCTCTACAATTGCTCGGTCCGGTTCTTCAAAGTCTGTCGTCATGCCACGAAACATGACGTCCACAGATAAAGTGTCACGCCACTTGCAGCTGTGGGTGCTTAATAACAACGTCATTTTTACGAGTAACAATGACACGGCTGCGAAAGCTGCGGTAAAAGTGCTGTTTAAAGAGATTGAAGAAAAGGAGGCCCTCGACCTGGTGGAATCGCTGTCCAATGATGTTCAGGATATCAACTTCCCCGCGCCAGCGATACAGGTGGCGCGTCAGACCTTGACATCCAGCAAATACATGCTACCTCCCTCTGAGCGATCATTTCAGGAATGGCAGGTTGGTCTGCTCGAAAGATGGGTACCTCAACCGCCGGCTTGAGATGAATTGAGTTACCGTTTAATAATGGAACAAACCGAAGCGTGATCACGCATGTCGACGCAAAGATAACACAACTGACTCAAGGCGTCGTTACTCCTGCAAACCCCCATGCTGCAAAACCACGAAGAAGACGTCAGAGCCTCGGGAAGAACCTTGCATTAAGCAAACGCCGAGAGATCAAGCCAGCCCACTCCACAGAGTATTTGCGTCTTGGTGAGCGCTGGGCCATGTGTAACGCAGGTACACGTCCACTTGGCCATATATTCTACCCATCAGTCAAAGCGTAGCGACGGCACGCTCAGTCCACGTATAATGTTGGCTCATTCATTGTCAATATGGTATATAACGAATATTCCACACATCTAGCTTTCGGGACATCAAAATCCCATTTGTTCATACTCTCTTCTCTGCCACAGCACAGAATAACTCTGCAATTACTCTTCCTCAGCTGTCGCGTCCAAATTCTCGCTTGCGACAGCATGGATACTGGCGCATTCGAAATACACAATGGCTTTGCTGACTACTGTGCTGATCGCGTAGAAGGCCACTGCAGTGATGGAATCGAAAGCGCTGATAAAAGTGAGACTGGAGAGCACCAGGGTGCCGTACAGGAGCTGTCCAAAGTTAGGTATGACGGAGGATTTCACTACTACAGAAAAGAACACTTACGTGAACAGGCACGCCAGCGTACAAAGCTGCTGTCACAACAGAAAAAAACGGCGCTGGCCCAGCCGCTCGATTCTCCACGAGCAACTTCTCCGCAAAGACCGAGGGTGTAGCCTCGTTCCTGACCCACGATTTCGCTCTGCTCCCCCAGCCGAACTTTGCGCGTTGCCGGTCCTGCGCATCCGTTGACTTCTTTGCACCTCGGGCCGCCTCTGCTCTCTGCAAGTTCAAGCGCTGCGCGATCCAACCGCCCAGATGCAGAAGCACAACCGTTCCGTGCCACAGAGCGGGAAGAAAGACCACAATCGGCGAGAATGAGCACACGGTCCACACACACAACTGATACGTGCGATACGCACTGTTGGCCACGGCGGCCAGCGCCAGGATGTACTGGATCGCCGACAGGAGTGCCGCCACGTAGTTGCTGACGTCGACGCTGGCACCGGCGCTGAGCAATCGACCCGCCGTGTAGGGAAAGGTGCCACGGATTTGCTGGGAGAGGGGCTTCGACAAGACGGCAATGTTGCTCGCATACGTGGCTGCCTCGGAGAAGACGGTGGCTGGGGACGCCAGGCTCAGCAGCAGCGCGAGAACAGGCCGGCGGAGGCTAATCAGGGCGGTATCCGCAGGCGTAGGACTGACCATTTGCAGGATGGACGGCGCGAGGCCGAGAACGACGGCCGCAGCACTCAATTCGGCCTATTATGTGTGTACTGTTAGACAACTACTTTGTCTGTGAGTAGTCTACTAAGGAAGCTTGCCTTGCGAAACTCGGGAAACTGCTTCAACAAGCAGTCAAACACCTCATAGCTGATGTGAGTGTCGTTGAAGGTGGCGTTTCGATAGTTGGTAACGACCTCGTGGCAATTGTGCTCCAAGTAGTCCTTGAGCATGTTGTCCCAGGCTGGGAAGAATTGGTTGTATAGAGCTGTTGAGTGTGTCGCCTGCGCCGCCGCGGCCGGCGAGCCGCAGAGGCCGATGAGGAGAGGGGCTAGCCAGATCATGGGAGCAGCTTCTGAATAGAGGGTCGAGATGAGAAAAGGTTGGTATTCGGTTCGCTGATAATGGACGGCATTGGAACTCTTATGCTCGCGATTGCGATTCCGTTGTCTCGACCCGCCGTTGCCCATGGCCCCTTGGGCGATCAGTAACTCGAAAAAGAAACGCCATGGCCAGCCCGTCAGCAGGGACGCTGGTGACTGGATGATTTCCTGATTCCTTGGCTAAGCTTTAGTCTAAATCCACTGCTCGGCGGCTACTTAGCCAATGTCGCGAGGCTGGGAGCAGGCTTCAGCTGACTGACAAGGGGTCCCTGGGCGGGCCAGCCCGCTTGAGGGCATGCGCCAACCGTATGCAGACATGGCCGAGTGCGTTGAAATAATACTCAGTAACCACTCTCGGGGTTCGTGACTTGTAGCTTAAAACAGAAGAAGTGAGAAACAATGCTCAGGTTGGCGAGATGTTGTTGTGCGCGTCCATAAGCTCAGTTGGTTACCCTGTCTCCATGCACGTACAGTAGAGCGCCGATCTGGACGCCGCTTTCTTTCTTGGGCGGTTCGTCGTCACCTTATACCTCATTCTTCGAGGTAAAGGGCATTTTTGTATATAATTTCGCCATTGTCTGCCAAGACGTGGTCGCCTACTGCCGCACTCACGACTGGCTCTTTCCCTAGTTTGACGCATCTCTGACGGGCCAGCACATATCTCGCATATACTAGAGATTCTAACTAGCTAGACAGCCTCCTCCTCAGGCTTATACATGGTAATCAGAAGCTAGCTACACTCTTGTAGTTCTTGTTATTGCATTTCGTGACACTTGCTGCATGTTATTCTCTCCCAAATCCAGTGTTAGTCTCTTCCCAGCCCGAGGTTGCCACATACAGCAGTTATGATCAGCGGGCAAGCTCGGCACCATTGTTTCTCTACAGCCTTTCGAGTTTTATGAGTCGAGTTCGAATTCGATAGAAATCTCATGAAATTATGGTTGATAGCGCGGAAGATGTAGCGGCTGCCTAGATGCTGAGCTAATCTTGGGCTGTACTGTGGGGTTGCTGCCTGACACTATCTCCGACCGTTTGTATGTTCAAGTTTGACATCAAAGTCATCGTGAATTCCCATCCCAATCTTCCTGGGCGAACCCTTCCTGTCTAATGGTGCCTTGACACTGCATCAAACCATGTCGCCTCCTTCGGCCCATTATATCCCGGTCGGCTGTCTCGGTGTCCCCAGATCGGAAATCAAGCTGGAGGAATCGCTATGGCAGATGGATGACACTACCTGGAAGGCTTGTGTGCGTCCTAAGAAGCAGAGCGCGGGCAGAACGCTCGATGATGCATCGCAAAACGCAGTCGTCGTCTCAGCTCTCCAGGATGCCTTCCTTAACCCCACCACTATGCAAATTTGTTCGTACCTCTTTCGTGACAACTTGGCAGAGTTTGAATATAGAGTCTTGCCTCAATTCGATTACATGGTAGTTGTGCGAGTCTATCTGCTTGCCGATGACGCCCTGAGAGGATCTATTAACCGGTCTCAATTCAACCTATGCAAACTCCGCGGATACATTCTGGAAGCACTAGACTGCACTGCTCGAGCTTGGTCGGGAGAGGAGGCGCCTCATGCTGGTCTAAAGAGCCCCATTGAGAAGAACACCATGGGAGAGACCGAGTCGTCTCTGCTAAAGTTGTTCAACGATATTCCATCGCCAGTACCCGACCCCTCCATCATCAGCGACCCGTTTTTGAAGAATGTTGCGACCAACGTTCTCCAGGGCAATATACCCGGTCTTAAATCGGATCTTCTCCCGCACCAAAGGCGATCAACGGCATTGATGATTCAGAAAGAAGTCTGCCCCGGCACTGTGCTTGATCCGCGGCTTTCGCAACTGCTTGATCGAAATGGCCGCTCTTGGTACTTGGATCCCGTGGCGAGAAGCATCTTTCGAGACGCGAAATACTACGATGGCGTGTCCGGCGGAATACTGGCGGAAGAAATGGGAACAGGCAAAACAATCATGTGTCTTGCGCTTCTATTGGCGACGCGAGGCTTCCCCACGGAAGCTCCCGAAGTCTATTGGAGGCCAGCGGTGCCGGTGCGGAAGTCAGTTGGATCACTGATGGATATGGCAGCTGCCTGCGCAACTCGAACGTCTCAGCCTTGGATGAACTATTTCGGTTCCACTAAAAAGAAGGATTATCACGGAACTGCCATTGCCAAAGCGTTTAGGCAGAATCCCGACTTTTACATCCGACCCAACGCCTTGCCGAGAAGACGTTCATGGGGGGAGACGACGGGTGAGATCGACCCAGGGGGAAAGAAGATTTACCTCAGCAATACTAGCTTGGTCATCGTACCCGACAACTTGCTTTCACAATGGGAACAAGAAATTGAAAAGCACACGGAAGGTCTCGAGGTTCTGGTGCTGACCAAGACCGACCGCATCCCTGATGTTACAACTCTACTGGGATACGACATTCTACTGTTTTCCCTGTCACGTTTTCAGAGTATCGCTAGGGATGGGGACACCTCTGTGACACCTCTCACAAAGATACACTTTAAACGCTGCATCGTCGATGAAGGCCATGTTCTGGGCAATTCGAAAGTGAGCCAGAAAAGCTGCCTGCTGGAGGGTGTTGACGCGCTGCACTTGACTTCGCGCTGGATTGTGACTGGAACTCCATCCCGTGGCTTATACGGCTTATACGACCTGCCCGACTTGTACGGGACTAATAGACAAGTATCCGGTGACAGTGCTGCAAGTTCTGTGAGCGTGCCTCGTGGCCAGAGGAATCGCCAATCTTTGCTGGATCAGTCGTCGACGGAACTGGAGCGTAAGGATGTCGAACGCCTGGGAGCCATCGCCGCACTGTATCTGAAAGCACGCCCATGGGCCAATTCGGCTTCAGAAACTGAAGACACGTTGGCGAGGTGGACAAAGTATCTCTATCCAGCAAAGAATGGCCCTGATGCGGCCGGACGATGGAACTGCCTCAAACTGACGATCAATTCGCTCATTGTACGTCACCAGCTGCACGAAGTCGTTGACCAGCTGCCCCCTGTGGACGCCAAGATTGTGCTGCTTGACGGATCTTTCCAAGACATGCTGTCTCTCAACATTTTCGCCATGATGATTATTTTCAACGCGGTCCAGTCGCAGCGAACGGACGAGGACTACTTTTTCCACCCCAGACAACGGAAGAGCCTGCTTCAAATTGTACAGAACTTGAAGCAGTCAAGCTTCTTTGGCGGGTCATTCTTTAATGCAGAAGAGATCGAAACGGCTGTGAAGACTGCCGAAGAATTTTTAGTAAAGAAGGAGGTCAAGACAAGCGCCGAGGATGAGGCGCTTCTCAAGACGGCCATTGACTTTGGCCACCTCGTCTTGACAAATAAGCTCCGCAGCCTGAGCTACCAATTTCACGAAATGCCAGTTTGCGTCACCGGATTTCCCGGAGCCGCTGGAAAGCACTGGTCTTTAGACGGGGAGGAAAATGACCAGGTTTGCACGTCTGCCAGAATGATGCTTGCTCTTCAAAAATTGCTTTACAAAGCTGCCAGTCATCCACAGCAGCTCAATTACTTACTCAACGGCGGCTTGGTGCAAGAAGGAATGCTGGAAAGAGAAAAGGCGCGTGCTGAAGCTGCATCTACTGGGGCCACTTCGAAGAAGCGTAATACACCGGAAATCTTGGCTGGCAACACAAAGCTAGGTGACGACAGCCCCAAGAAGAGCCGATCTCATGGGATTACTGGCGCTGACCCGGCGCCGGTGCTCACCGATCAAGCATTCTCTGCCGCCTTGGCCAAGACAGAACTTGTGTCGACGGTCTCTGCAAAGCTTTCGTATCTCATTGATGGCATTGTAAAGTACCAAAAGGACGAAAAAATCATCATCTTTTATGAAAATGAGAATGTTGCTTGGTATCTGGCCAGCATCTTGGACATGCTCCGAGTCAAGCACCTCATTTATGCGCGAGGGATCGAGGTGAAGAAGCGCGCGCAGTACATTCGCATGTTTGATGACGACGAGACATTCCGAGTGCTTCTGATGGACCTATCCCAGGCTGCTTACGGGCTGGACATGCACGTCGCCTCGCGGGTGTACTTTATCAACCCCGTGCTGGATCCGCAGGTGGAAAGCCAGGCGATTGCTCGCGCGCGGCGCATCGGGCAGCACCGGCGCGTCTCGGTCGAGACGCTGGTGCTCAGACACAGCATCGACGAGGTCATTCTGGATCGCAAGCAGCACATGACGCAGGCGGAGCATAGCAGCGCAAAAACGATTCTGGACGTGACTCTGATCAACAACTGGATCCAGAATGCCAAGATTGTGCCTGTGGGAGACGCCGGCCACGGCCACGCCGGGCAGATGGTGTCGCTGGCGACGCCGCTGCTCGTGTTTGGCAAGGGATCCGGCCGCCTGGCCAGCCCTGATGCTGTAACTTGTAGGGAACAGACGCCGGCGACTCCCGCAGCATGGCCGCCCCAAGCCGCGACGACGCCGCCGAGCGGACAAAAGCGTGAACGGGCCGACAGTGACGCCACGCGGGTGGCCATCATGGTGTCGAGACCGGCACAACGTGTACGATTCATAGACGATTCTCCTTTCAACTGAGGGGTACTAGAGGAGGGTATATTTGCGGCTTGGAAAGAGTGCTTCTATATTCCTGCATGACGGCGCTGTAGTCAAGAAATAGTCTCATGACCTTTGCGTCAGAGGCGTCGCTGCAGGGCCGCGTGCAGCTGGGCCGTACGAGCTGCAGCAATTACTGTGAAGTACAGCCATGTTTCTCTGCATCGCCCCGAAAAAAATAGTGACATGTAAGAAGAAAGATGTTTTAAACCGGGTATAAGCAGCACGACTTCTGGCGGCGATTACACGAACTAGCTCTAAACTTGGACGGGTGTGCGCGCAACGGAGTCGTCTCAGACGGCTCTTCTTAAGATTTAAAGGTTGTTCATATTGCGAATAATATCGACGAATCATGATTTAGATTTTTTCTGGCCAGTCGGTAACGACGGTGAAGTGTGTTGAATATTACGTACTGATTCCTGTTGAACTTGGTTCCGCCAGCGAGCTTATTTTAGCGCCACAGCGTCTGTTCTTCCTCACCTCCATCATCAGACAACATGGCTGACTTGGAGCTGTATAACCTCGACGAAAAGATACGGTGGGGCGATGAAATAGAGCGTCAGATACAGCGCGAAGCTAGAAGGGACGCAGACAGACAGCGCGCAATGATGCGGCAGCCCTTTCTCGAGGAGCGCCTACTCACGGACGATAATCCGCCCAACTGCACGCTGGCGGCGTTCAAGCAGCCGCGGCTACGCAAGTGTCCTTTTGCGTTTGACCAGCTATCCTACCTCGACAAAATAACACAGGACCCCGACCAGGACGCTGGCAAGTGTGACGGTGGCCTGGATGGCTGGAACTGGAAGGTTGACTTTGAGGGCGCTGTCGGGGGACCGTTTGTCCTAAAGCTAGTACGTCCAACGTCCCTATTCATAAGCCCCATCTCGTAGCGTTTTGAACTGTGCTGATATTCATGTACTAGTTTTGGGACTCTGAGCCCCCCGAACCACCATACTATTTTGCCGCGCAGCGGGAGTGCCAAAACGCCGCTCTCCTCCAGCAGATGCAGGAGGCGCTCCGACCCGCGACGGCGGACAAAGGCCCGGTGCGCATCTTTCCCGTACCGGAGAACAGGGCGGAAGCGCGGGCGAACCTTATGGCTTTCTGCGACGAGCAGCGTGCGGTGCAGAAGCAGCACGACCGGCACGAGGATTTCGCAGACGTCACCTCGATGCCGCGGCTGCGTCGGTGCTACGGCTGGCTGCGGGTGACGGGCGCGCAGCTCCGGGCGGCGGTTCCCCGGCGGCGCTGGCCCGAGTGGGTGGACTGCGGCGAGGTCGTGCGCGGACTGGACCCGGGCACCGACGGGGAGTACCTGGCCGTGGTGTACGAGTATATTGAAGAGGGCGACAACGTGGCGGAGACGATGCAGCAGACGATTGATTTTCTGCACGATGCGGGCTTCCACTATACTATTTGCGCCATGGCGCGCAACTGGAAGAGCTCGATGCTGGTGGACTTTTCGGACATAATCCACGTGGGAGGGAATGGATGGTGTAATGTCAGGTTGTTGGAGGCGAAGCATATATCAGCGGAGGGGTGATGATTTGGATGCCTGTAGAGGCGGCATATATTACCGGAGGAATGATTTGGATGCTAGATTTTCATTCCCTTATGTAATAAGTCTCGGTTGTCCGCTTGTCTTTTGGATGCAACTATACCAATATTGTTATATCAATAGAATGATGATATACATTGCCTAGCTATAGCACGGCAACGCGGCAGAAACCGCTGCGGGGAAATAGTACTGGTATTCTTTTGTAACGGAAACCGTCGGTATCGCTCGAGTAACTTATTATTAGAGAACAAAGAGCAAGAACCGTTTTGTGTTTGTGTAGAGATTTCATGATGCCGACCGTGGTTAACCCTACCTAAAAAGCCCAGTCGACCGGATTATACCAGTTTCCAAAGCAGGAGCTCGTCTTATAGTAAAGGAGATATACTTGATAATTCATACAATATTATTCATATCGTTTCTGCTACGATACAGCGGCGCATTCCACCTTGCGTTAGTAGGGGCGTGATTTGCTACGTCGACGGCAGCGGAGATTGACACCGAGAGACAACAGGTCACGCTATCCGCCACGTACGGCGGCGTTCAGTCAACGAGATGGCTTCTACTAACGGTAGCGTTCTTATCCAGCTTCTTCGAGATAGAAGGGACTAGGAATCGCTTCAAACACAGGAATCGCAACGCGCACAGGAGGGATGGTTTTCATCTGGGTAGGGAGGGCTAGGGCTAGGTGGTTAGCTAAGTCACCTTACTACAGTTTTTCCATCCCTCACAAGTTTATTGAGGTACTAGAAGGACCACAGAGTCTAATCAGCGTATATTAATAAATTAATAAATTAATAAATAAATTCTAACATGGCGTGCACAATGCTGCATCCCGTCAGAGGCTCCACAGGCGGCGACCCAAGATGCCCCGCGATTGCGAAATAAAATCGACCCCGCCAAAACTTTTTCCCCTCGCCGTGTCGCCTCACCACTCTCCCTCGTTGCCGTGCCTTTCCCGTCCTCTTTTCTTCTCAAAAGTCTCGTCTCGGGACAATCATCACCTTCAACATGGCTCCCGCCCAAAAGACTGCCATCGTCTCCGTCTACGACAAGACGGGCCTCTTGGACCTTGCCAAGGGTCTGGTTGCCAACAATGTCCGGATCCTCGCCTCTGGCGGCACCTCGCGCATGATTCGCGAGTCTGGCTTCCCCGTTGAGTGAGTCTTTTTCTTGGCCGCCCTTTTCATCACACGGCAAGCTTCAGAGAGCAAATCGTAAGCTGACAGAAATGCAGGGACGTCTCCGCCATCACAAAGGCCCCCGAGATGCTCGGCGGCCGTGTCAAGACGCTCCACCCCTCTGTCCACGCCGGCATCCTCGCACGCGACCTCGAGTCGGACGAAAAGGACCTCGCCGACCAAAACATCAACAAGGTCGACTACGTCGTCTGCAACCTGTACCCCTTCAAGGAGACCGTCGCTAAGCCCAACGTCAGCATCCCCGAGGCCGTCGAGGAGGTGGACATTGGCGGCGTCACCCTGCTGCGCGCCGCCGCCAAGAACCACAAGCGCGTCACCATCCTCTCGGACCCGGCCGACTACGCCGGCTTCCTGACGGAGCTCGCCAAGGGCGAAATCACCGACGCCAGCCGCAACCGCTACGCGCTCAAGGCCTTTGAGCACACGGCCGACTATGACACCGCCATTGCCGACTTCTTCCGCAAGGAGTACGCCGGCGCCGGCGACCAGTACCTGCCGCTGCGCTACGGCGCCAACCCGCACCAGAAGCCCGCCGCCGCCTTTGTCAGCGGCCGCCGCCTGCCCTTCCGCGCCCTTTGCGGCGCCCCCGGCTACATCAACCTGCTCGACGCCCTCAACGCCTGGCCGCTCGTCAAGGAGCTCAAGGCCGCCACCGGCCTGCCCGCCGCCGCGAGCTTCAAGCACGTCTCGCCCGCCGGCGCCGCCATCGGCCTGCCCCTCACCGAGGACGAGCGCAAGGTCTACATGGTCACCGACATTGCCGGCATCGAGACGTCGGCCCTCGCCCAGGCGTACGCCCGCGCCCGCGGCGCCGACCGCATGAGCAGCTTTGGCGACATAATTGCCCTCTCCGACGTCGTCGACGTGCCGACCGCCAGCATCATCTCCAAGGAGGTGTCGGACGGCGTCATCGCGCCCGGCTACGAGGACGCGGCGCTCGCCATCCTGCAGAAGAAAAAGGGCGGCAAGTACCTCGTGCTGCAGATTGACGCCGACTACAGCCCCGGCCCGACGGAGACGCGCACCGTGTACGGCATCAGCCTGCAGCAGCACCGCAACGACGTCGAGATCTCGGCGGCCAAGAGCTTCGCCTCGATCCTGACGCCCAAGGACGGCGTGGCCGTGCCCGACGCGGCGGCGCGCGACCTGGCCATTGCCACCATCACGCTCAAGTACACGCAGAGCAACTCGGTGTGCTACGCCGTCAACGGCCAGGTGATTGGCCTCGGCGCCGGCCAGCAGTCGCGTATCCACTGCACCCGCCTCGCCGGCGACAAGGCCGACAACTGGTGGATGCGCTTCCACGAGCGCGTCCTCGGCATCCAGTGGAAAAAGGGCGCCAAGCGGCCCGACAAGTCCAACGCCATTGACCTGCTCGTCAGCGGCCAGCTGCCCAAGGACGGCCCCGAGCGCGAGGCGTTTGAGGCCGTGTTTGAGCAGGTCCCGGCCGCCTTTACGCAGGAGGAGCGCGACGCCTGGATGAAGAAGCTGACTGGTGTTTCTGTCTCGAGCGATGCTTTCGTACGTGCATACCGCCCTACATTATGACTACTTTGATTTTCGGTACTAACATGGATGCAGTTCCCCTTTATCGACAACGTCTTCCGCGCTGCTCGCTCGGGCGTCAAGTACATTGCCGCGCCGACCGGCAGCCAGAACGACTCGGCTGTGATCCAGACGGCTGAGACTCTGGGCATCACGTTTGTCGAGCAGAGCATCCGCCTCTTCCACCACTAGGCGGTGTTAAAAACAGGGTGTGGGTGATGTGGGAAAATATGAGAAAAATGGAATGCATGAAATGACATGACGGCACGAGGGAGAAGGAGATGGAACATGACGGGCGTGAGATTGAAAATAGGACTGTGCTAGTATCCGTCTCCCAAAGGGACAGGACGAACTGAACAAGGCTGTTTGCATGGGAAGAAGACTAGTTTTCAACGTAGCAAAAGCAGTGATGAGCTCAGTATTCCCTGGTGTACCTCCCTGTCCTGTTGGTGTGTGCTCCTAGGTTGCGATCTAGAGCCACTAGCCATAGTCAAGGCAATAGAGTAGGGCTGCCGCCCTTTTTACGCGCCGGTATGTAGTAAGAAAGAATGGTTTCCGTGGACTATTTCAACAGGTTGCGACGGGCGGGATATTTATTCATGGCTCGAGACACAGCCGCCCGTCAAGGGGCGCGCGAGGGGCGATGACGCGCGAGGGAGACAAAGGGCGAGCTGCCCTCTGGAAAAAGGAGCCCTGTATTCTATCAGTATATAATTTGTACTCTGTATGCACTTCCTTTTCACTGCCGATGGTGCTCCGATGCGAACAAGGTTTCTTGTCTCCAATAAGCCTCCCCCTGTCTCTGACTGTCTCTGTCTTGTCCGCCAACAAGGTGGGATCAAGCCCCATTTGGACCCTGAGAGAGGAGGCTTTTTTCCCCTCCCTCGGTATTAGTCTTTTAATGGACGCGAGGCAGTGTCCGGTGAGAATGCGGTGCGGACGGCAGATACGAGGGCTGGCCCCGTTGGAGGCTCGCATCGGTGCTCTTGTTGTGAACCCCCCTCTTTCTTTTGAACTTGTTAACTAACTAAATTAATAATTCTAATAAATAACCAACTAAAAAGCACGAAATCTATCTGATCTCTTTGGCTCCACATCTTACATGCACTAGTTCTGGAGAATGAAACCAAACAGCGGGAAATAAAGGGGAGGAAGACTAGTTTGTAAAAAGAGGCTAAAACAAGCTGTATTCGCCACTAATAACGAAAGCGCTGCCCATCGGTACAGTAATTGTTGACTTTGTAATAATGAAAACTGTAGGCCGAGCTTTTTTGCCAATAAGAGTCGGTGCCATCTGTATCAACCTGTCGAGGTTTGGCGCCCGCCAGCCTGTGCTCCTTAACTAGCCACTAATAAATAATAACTAAAGCGCCGCCGACTGAGCAAAAAGCCGCCCTGGCGAGTCGCTGAGGAACGCAATGAAACGTATGAAATCCTGGTTCGTTTCTCTACGTATTATTGAATCCAAAGACATAGTTACAGTTGTGTCGATCTACGCTCCCCCTGCGACTCCGTCATTTCCCCCAAGTTGGCGAGTTTCTTTACAAGTGCAGGGTCAATTCCCGACAACTTATTGCCTTTACTCTCTCTCTCTCTCTCTCTCTTTTATGCATCTCAGTCTTGCCTGGACCAAGGTTCCAACCGAAACTATAAGCAAAACTGCACACCAACAACGCGCATCTCGAAGAAATTAAAACTCGAGTCTGCCGCCGGTTCTTCCCCCCCTGCCCCCCCCCTGCAAAATGAGCCCGGCGACTGTAGCTACGAGGCCCATGCACGCGCCAGCATGCGAGACGATGCCGGCGCTCGCCGAGTATTACGGCCGTGGCGGCGCCAACAAGACGACCAATAAGTACAGCTCCTTTCCCAGCCGCACGCCGTCGTCGTCGCTGCCTCTCCCCAGCACCGTCGTGCGATATACAACGCGCCCCTCGTCCTCGTCCGCACCGCCGCTTTCCCTCGCCGCCGCCGCCGCGTATCCCATGTACCCTGGCCTGCAGACGGCCGCCGCCACCCCGAACAGCATGTCCAGCACCACAAACACCGCCGGCACCGCGCCGATATCCAACCTCGCCCGCCGCCGCGGACAGAACCCAAGCCCTCTCAACCGCCCACGCAAAATCTCCAACACAAACAACGCCCGCGACGGCGGCCCCTCCGCCACCACCACCACCGGCCTCCGCCACCTCCCGTGCCGCCCCAGGCAGCAGCAGCAGGAGCCCAACGAGCTC
>NW_006271972.1:1652369-1713388 GCF_000225605.1 Cordyceps militaris CM01
AGCACGTTGCGCCGCTGATGCCGCGCGACGAGGGCGGCGCCGGCGGCGCGTTTGCGCTGTGGATGATGCCGTACCTGGCGAGCCGTACGCTCGTGCGGCTGCACTGGGACGTGGTGGCGGCGGGCGTCAGCGACGCCGACGACATCCTGGCGCGCAGCATCGCGGCTGGCGGGTTCCCGGCGCTGCGCACGCTCCGCGCGCCGAACGACCCCGAGGGCATCTTCCAGCAGCTGTGCCGGCCGCGGGAGAGCATCGCGACGTCGGCGGACCGTATCTGGGCCAACGGGGGGCGCAGCGGCAGCAGCCACGGACAGCAGCAGCGCAGGAGCGGCAGCGTCGACTCTGGTGGGCTGCTGCCGGCGTCTCGGTTTGGCGGCCTGCCCAAGTCGGCGACGGCAACGTCGCTCCCGACCGGCAGCAGCAGTTCGTTGACGGGGGTGCCGCCGCCGCACGCCACCGATCTGCGCGGGGCTCGTATCGCGGCGCAGGCCCGCCTGGAGGACGCGCGGCCGCGGTTTCGCTTCCGCGTGCAGGTGCACTCGGACGAGGGCGGCATGGTGGAGGAATTCGGCCTCGGTGGCTACATGGGCACCGTCGACAGCCCCGTGCGGTACTGCCTCGAGCCCGACCCGGGCTCGTCCGACGCGCGCGGCGGCCTCGTCGACGTCCCGGACCTGGCTGCCGCGCCGCCCGAGGAGGAGGACGACGACGGCGTGGCTGCGCTTGGCTGCACCGGCAGCTGGAACTGGCGCGAGGGCGCCGTCGTCGCCGACCGCAAGGAAAAGGAATCGTGGTGGCACGCCGAGCGTCCGCGGTGGGTACGCCCACGACTCGATAAGGGAGAAGATATACGCCACGCCGCGCGTACGGCTATGACGAACAAGGAGAAAAGTACAATTCCAGAATTAAGAATACCCATGGTTTAACGTTAGAAAAGGTACTCGCAGAGCAATACGAGCACTGGCTCTGCAGTGTGGACCAAAACTGCACCCCATCCCATTGGCCGAATCGCCACAAGATACCATCAGTCCTAGTTTTATTGTTTTTAGCGTATAATGGACAGCACTGGCCGCTGTTGTTTCTTCATCCTCAACGAGTCCAACACGTCCAAGCCATATCATGTGAAACGACATGCATGTAGAGATGATATGGGTCCAGAGCAATATTTCAGAGTCGAAATCCCTCTAGCATGGAAAATAAAATGCTGTTCCCGCGCTGAGTCAAAGTATCCAAATATGCTATGCTATATGTTCTACTAGATGAAAGAATTATGTCCAGATACGGAAAATTAAAACCAAATATCCAATCAAGTCGTCCTCGCTTAGAAAAAGAAGCCCTTCTTCTTGGGCGCCTTCTTTTCCTTTTCCTTCTCCTTCTCCTTGCCCTTGGTCTTTTCACTCGTTCCTCCAGCAAGGATATCATCAAACGTCGCTCCAGAAGTGCCCGCCAGCGTGCTAGGCGTGCCTGATCGTGGCGTGCTCATGCCCGCCAGGTTGGAGCCAGAAATGCTGCGACTGCTCATGTACGCACTGGGAGGACGCGGCCCAAGTGAGCTGCTTCTTTGGTGCGGGCTAAATAAGTTGGCTGGCGGGTCCATCAGCAGAGGTTCCAGGCCAATGGCAATGCTCGACCGGAAGGCACTGTTTGCACGAGAACGACCTGGCGACAGGTTGCGCGGCCGCGCTGCCAGTGGTGGCGTCCCCAGAGGCGGCGACGGTGTACTAGGACCAGCCATTGGAGGCGAGCTTCCGAGGATGCCGTCGCCGCCCTCGAAAATCCCTCGTGGCGGTTGGAGGGGGGACATGACTTGCTCTGGGGGTGCCTGATCCGCTCCATCCAATCCCTCCCACTGCTTTGCGGCAAGCCAACAATGGCTGCGGTGGTACGTGGCTTCCACACTGTACATGACAGCATCGGCAGAAAGCTCAACCACTCCGCCACCACCCGCTACCTCGTACCACATCTTGCGCACCTGGCCGTCCTCCGCCCACGGCGGTTGTCCCATGGGAGGCTGGCACAAAAAGTATTCCGTTCCCTCCGTATGCTTGAGGCCTGGCGCATCAACAACAAGCATAGGAAGCGACTGAAGGACGGCATACAGGAAAATCCAGTAGCCGATTCGCTGATCAATAATGTCCTGCTTCATCTTGCCCTTTGCCTCTCGGCTCTCAAATTCCTTGAACTGGTCCAGGAAAGGGAGCTTGATGCTATTGGTGTCGTAGTTGTAAGCCTTGTTTAGAATGAGAAGTAGCTCGTGCTCTTTGAGCTTCTTGTCGAATTTCGCTTGCTCCTTTGCAGACAAGTTGGCGTACGTCTCGTGAATCGATTGGACTGTCGGCAGCTGAGGCAAGTCGAATGGAATCGGGGGTAGCACAGGCGGCCTTGACCGATCGTATTCAGACATAATGTTCCGAATGGCCGATCTTGTCGTCTTTTCGGGGTCAGACGACAGCTCTGGCGTATGATCCATCACTCTGGACGTCAAGTCGGTTCTATCCACAAGCAAGTCGTACAAGGCACACATGTCCGAGTAGAGCATCTTCAAGACTAGTCGGTTCAAACCACTTTCCATAAAAGGGTTCTTCTTACTGCTCGCCTTGGGTGGCCAGCTGCCGAATGTAGATTTGTAGTAGCTGAGCATGAATGATCGCATTCGCGTAAATGAATTTCGCCAAGATTTGAATCGAATACTCCGCATCTCCGCAATCGAAGTCGAGTTGGCGATGCCCGAAAATATCGACGGAAATTCGAATTGTTCGAGATGATCGTTGACATTGTGCTGCCGGTGTACCAGGTCAATGTGTGCTCGTTCAAGACGTTGCCGGGTCTGTGGTGAAATTTTGTCGAACAGAGGAAGGCGAAGATCGATGATGGCGGAGTATTTGCCAGCCGCATGAGCAAATGCTTCATTATATAGTTCAACGTTTCTCATACGCTCGCCAAGAATGAGAGCCTCAACCGTCTTTTCGCGGCTGTGTCTACAGTCAGACAAGCCTAGGAAGTCGCAATAGAATCCAAAGCTCATATCAACAGCATTCCCGAACCCGGCGCTATCGATTCCAGCGAAGCTATATTCCTCCAAAAGGTTTGCAATGTCCAAAAAGGCCAAAAAGACGGTTGATCGTGATCTAGTGCCCACCAGAGGCTGGCCTGTGAGGAACGCAAACAAGTTGCGGATAGCAATGAGGCGGTCAAGTTCATTGTCACCACCCTGCCCAGGTGCGACCAGATGTGTTGAAGCCGAAGGACGCGCCACTGGTAGGTACAGTTTCAGCTCACTGGAAGATTCATCGGATTGTACCATTGACGGTAAAGGTAGGCGACCAGCATCATCGACAGACAAGCTATCTCTGCCCCCAAAGCTCCTGGATCGGTGACCGATCGAGGAGGACGATTCCGAAGCTAGTAGCTCGTTGAAAAGATATGACGAACTGACGGTGAACTCAGGCACTTTAAAGCAGGGTCCGCAGCCACTGCCTCTGGGATACAGGTAGACGAGCACTTCCCCGCTTTCATTCCACAACTCTGGGACCTACCAAGGCAGATGTTAATATAGCAATGTGCTTTGACCATCTCGTCAGACTTTACCTTTTCTGCGTTTCTCAGGAATGATGAATTGTATTCGGATGTGCTTTCTTCAGTCATGATCCAAGCTTGCATTTTAGCGTTTGGCGATGAGACCTCGACAGAATTTGATCTGGACCGACCACCAGGCATCCAACTCCTGCGAATGCGGCCTCGATTTGGACTGTGATTCGCGAGCCTTGGCGACGCTGCTCGCGAAACAGGTCGAGGGACAGGAGGGGGTGGCATGGAAGGTGGTGCGCCAATCTCCGTTACCGCGAGGGTGGGATGGGACGAGACACTCCTGCCACGTACTTCAGAAAGGGGCATCGTTGCACTGGCTTTGATGCCAGGCACGGGGATCGACGGGCCGGCCTGGTATGAGTTTGCGCGAGGTCTGATCTGGCTGTCCGAGCCCTTCCGCAACTTCCGAGGGCCGCGAAGCTCGCTCGTGGCTTCGGGAGAGCCATCTCGGGAGGGGGGCTCCTGAGAAGCGACTTCTTGCAAGGGCGGCAGTTGAGCTTCGGAGCTCGACAGAGCGAGGAAATCGGTGGCGCTAGCTATCTGGGGCGGCTCGTCGATACCCAAGGCGCTGTGCGGAATCTCGGTCCGGAGGATAGGCATAGTGAGGCTCTGAGGTAGTCCGGTTTGTGGGGAGGGCAGCGAGTTGCTGCTGCCCAGGAAAAACTCGTCTCCAAAGAGAGTAGGTGACGATAGACGTAGCTCGTGATCGGGAGTGATTGGTGTATCAAGAGGACCCTCGGGCGGCGAATGTTTCGAATCGTATTCTTTATACGGTGGAGGGGGTGGTGTTGTGTCAGGTGAGACCTTGCCGTGTTCGGCGAGCGCAACCGGCTTTCGTCGAAGGCTGGCCGAGGAGAAATCTGTTGCTGGTGAGGAAGATGTGAGCACGGGAAGCAGTGAAGAGAGGCGCTCGCCCCATTTTCGAGATTTATTATGAGCATTTCTGGGGGCCGATGGCGATGGCGGTTCTCTAGCAATGTCGTGGTAGTTTCGATGTTTCACAGCATGGCTCGCTGGTACGGGCAAGTCGCTTTCTCGACGAGGGAAACGGTCGTAGCTGTGTTTGCGACGAGGTGATTTCGTCGGGCTTTCGGACTCGGCGGGTGAGGGAGGCAGTTGTTGTCTTTTCGCAGGAGAAAGAGAAAAAGAAGAATGGAGCGTATCTGCTCGCCAAAACTTACTCGAGGTCATGATGGGTGACTATGACCAGCCTCTATGCTTCTATGCAGTAAAACATATAGCAAAAAAGGCTCAAGCAAAATGACAGATATAATAGGAGACAGAAATCGAAGAAAGCAAGACTCCCTAAAATAAAAAGAGACACGGCAAATAGGTCAGACAGGCGGATGACTAGCAACAATGGACGGGGGGGGCAGTGCTTGACTGGGTTGATGGACAGGCATGCAACATGCAACTCCAAGAATGCTGCGCTTGGCCGCCAACTACATTGTCCTGACTAGCGGCATCAGGGCAGCTGAAGCACGCAAAAGACACCAAAGTTGGTACCAAAGCCATTGGCAACCAAGCGCCGGCGGCCAGCACGGATCGAGTCGCACGGCGTGGCAAAAGGGCCAAGCAAGCACACACGAGGGAGCTTCCGTCATGCTGCGCGTATACGTGGACAACTGGAGCAGCGCGCGCCCGGCACAGCCTGTGCCGCCTAGTCGGGAGACGGGAGGCCGGCAAAAAAAGGGAAAGGGAGTGGGTGGACACAGGGAAACAAGCTCGCACGTACAAAAATAAAAAAGTAAAAAAGTAAAAAAGTCGAGAAATGCTGCGCTTCCGTGCGGTAGTCTTGGACGGATCTTCCGGCAGATTGGGTTGGCGTTGGAGACGGTGGGGAGGGGACCGATGACGTCTAGCGGTAGGCAGAAGTGCGAGAAAAAAAGAAGAGCACAGCGAGAAGGGAGAAGGTGTCCAAGGGCCTGACAAAATGCAGGGGGCGATGGATCAAAAGTCGATCTGGACGAAGCAAAAAAAGAGGAAGGACAAGAGATGTGAGATGCAGGAGACAAGGATCGCTGCGGTGTCTTTTTTTCTTATTAATAAATGACTTGCGTTTGCTGCCAGCTGGCGACGGTCAAGCTCTGTCACTGGCCAGCTGGCGACCCTGGCCAATGGCCAAGCAAGCCAAAACAGCAGATCAGCCACATTGCAAAACTGCAAAACTGGTCGTCTCAGACATGTCAGTCAGCCTCAGCCGCAAACCGCAGACTCGGAATAATAAATAATAAGCCTCATTGCTGCAAGAAGCCGTTGGCACCAAGACAAGTTGGGTATAACTAACTGGAGCCCCCTGTCCTCTTGCGCCTGGCTGCCACTGGGACACACACCAGACCGCTCCTCGTCACAAGGAATCAGTCTTGGTTCTCCAACTATAAATAACCCTGAATATGCACCGTCTTAATAATTCCCACCTTTTTCCTCCCCGCCTGCCTGAATATGAGTTCTGCCTGAACATGAGTTGGCGGCGGGGGCGTGGAGACGGCAAAGGACATTGTTTGACCTGAGGCTGTCAGGCAACAGTAACAACGCTCTGGGCCAAAGGAGGAGCTCGACTCCGTACAAAAAAAGAGGACTTTTGTTTCTTACTAATAAATTATTAACTAACTTGGAAAACAGTTGGTCAGACGTTTATTTCGCGCCGTCGCTCATTGGGCGTGTAACCCGTCAATAACCGTCTCCGCCCCGCCATCTGCACCGAAATCCAAACTTGCATCACTCGTTTAGTTACTGCGGCCACAGAGGAGAAGCAGAAAAAGAGGGAGGGCGAAATGCCCCGCACTCAACTTGCACGTCTTGCCCTGCGTTGCTGTCGTCAACCTCTTCCCCGCAACATCACCACCAGCAACCCCTCCATCCGCCCGTTGCTCTCCGCGTCCACGCTCCCGACACCGTCACCCCGCCGTTCCCATCTCACAGACGCCATCCGCGCGCACCAGGCACGCAACATGGCCCCCCAACTCGACGGATTCTTCTCCCAGGTCGACGACCTCGCCGACGCCTTCATCGAGCGCCTGCGCGCGGCCGTCGCCATCCCCTCCATCTCCGCCGAGGATGCTCGCCGCCCGGACGTGGTCCGCATGGGCCACTGGCTGGCCGACCAGCTCAAAGCCCTCGGCGCTGAGGTTGAGCTGCGCCCGCTCGGCAAGCAGCCGCACAAGGAGCACCTCGAGCTGCCGCCCGTCGTTGTCGCCCGCTACGGCCGCGACGCCGCCAAGCGCACCATTCTCGTCTACGGCCACTACGACGTCCAGCCCGCCGACAAGAGCGACGGCTGGGCTACGGAGCCCTTTACCCTCACCGTCGACGACAAGGGCCGCATGTTTGGCCGCGGCTCGACCGACGACAAGGGCCCTGTCCTCGGCTGGCTCAACGCCATCGAGGCCCACCAAAAGGCCGGCCTCGACTTCCCCGTCAACCTGCTCATGTGTTTCGAGGGCATGGAGGAGTACGGCTCCGAGGGCCTTGACGACTTTATTCGCGCCGAGGCCGGCAAGTACTTTGCCGACACCGACGCCATCTGCATCTCGGACAACTACTGGCTCGGCACCGAGAAGCCCTGCCTCACCTACGGCCTGCGCGGCTGCAACTACTACTCGGTCGAGGTTTCGGGCCCCGCCGCCGACCTCCACAGCGGCGTCTTTGGCGGCCAGGCCCACGAGCCCATGACGGACATTGCGCAAATCTTCAGCCGCCTTGTCGACAGCAAGGGCAACATTCTGGTCCCCGGCATCTCGGAGCAGGTCGCCCCCGTCACCGCTGACGAGGAGGACCTCTACAAGTCCATCGCCTTCACCATGGCGAACCTGCACGAGTCCCTCGGCAGCACCACTACCATCCACGAGACGGAGAAGCCCACCCTCATGGCCCGCTGGCGCTACCCCTCCCTGTCCCTGCATGGCATCGAGGGTGCCTTTGCCTCGCCCGGCGCCAAGACGGTCATCCCCGCCAAGGTCATTGGCAAGTTCTCCATCCGCACCGTCCCCGACATGGACATTGACAAGACCAACGCCGCCGTCATCAAGTACGTCCAGGACGAGTTTGCCAAGCTCGGCAGCAAGAACACTCTCAAGGTCGAGTGCATGCACGCCGGCAAGTGGTGGGTTGCCTCGCCCAAGCACTGGAACTTTTCCGCCGCCGCCAAGGCTGTCGAGCGCGTCTGGGGCGTCGAGCCCGACTTTACCCGCGAGGGTGGCAGCATCCCCGTCACTCTCACCTTTGAGGAGGCTACTGGCAAGAATGTCCTGTTGCTGCCCATGGGTAGCTCCACTGACGGCGCTCACTCCATCAACGAGAAGCTCGACAAGCGCAACTATATTGAGGGCATCAAGCTGCTCGGCGCTTACCTGCACTACGTTGCCGAGGAGCCCCAGAAATAAGCAGTAAAATCAAGAAAGAAATTAATCAAGGAAAAAAAAAGGGACATATGGTACTTGCGAGCAATGTACATTAGATTAGCTACATGAATATGACGTCCTCGCTGGTGGTTACAAACTTGTACGGAATGCGAAATGTTTTGAGAAGAAATCCATCCATGTTTGATGAACAACGAAGCGGCGATCAAGTCTGCCGCGTTGCCGAACTGGCCACTTTTCCCGGTCCGTGACAACGCCGGGAGATGAAGAGCCCGCTATGCAATACTGTGTTCAATCCAAAAGTCCAGAAGGGGGTTCAACGCCGAGGACATGACCAAGAAGGTGACTCAGAGGCTCTCGCGGTCGAGCACCACCCACGTCTCCAACGAAGCATCGTCCATTTCCTGCATCGCACGCAGCGTCGGCGAGCTGAGCGTCGAGCTGGCGCCGGCCGCATCCGCCTCGGACGCCGTCAGCGCCATGACGTACTGCACGAGGCTCTCCTCGTCGCCCAGGTCCGAAAAGGACAGATGCAGACCGCCGCCGCCGCCCAGCGCGTCTTGGCCGTGCTTCCGCAGCCGCGGCTTGGCCGTGCGCACCACGTACATTGGCTCGTCGTGCGGGATGTTGTCGAGCGTCAGCCGGCGGTCGCGCGGGCTGGCATCCCGGTACAGCAGGCCCGTTTCGTACAGCGCGGCGACCTGCGCCCTGTCCGCCACCTCGTGCGCTGCCTCCGTCCGCACCGCCCGGCGGTTGTCGGGCATGCGCACCACCACCGCGCTGCTCTTGGCGAGCCGCACGTCGTCGTCGAGCTCGGCCGGGGTGTAGTAGCGGCGGTCGCGCTTGAACGGGCGGCGGTGCCGATGCGAGGTGGCGCTGGCTGCCGCCGCGACGCGCCGCCCGCCGGGTAGCATCTCCTCGCTGGCCGCCCCCCGGCCCTGCAGTTGGGCCTCAAAGTGGTGCGTGCGCACGCTGGCGTGCTTGCCGGCCCGCGCGGGACACGGCGTCTCGGCGTCGGCCGCGAGACCCCCGTCGAGGGCGCACGCGAAGCCCAGGCGCCGGCAGGTCAGCGGGTCGTCGGCCGCGGCGAGCTTCTTGGCAACGGCGCGGATCAGGTGCCGGCGCGACTCCCACGGGTCGGAGGAGGATTTGGCGGGGTTGCGGGCGTGGGGGAGATGGCGGCTCTCGGTGGCGGAGGGTGGAAGTGTCTCCATGGTTGGCCGGACGGGTGGGCTGGGGTGGTGTTGGTTGACGCGGGGGTTCGAGGTCATTGACGGACGAGGGGGCCAGAGTGCAACGGAAAGATGTCGTGTAGCTGGAGAAGAGGGAAATGAGGGAGGTGCAAGAGGAAACGATTCTTTATAGGTAATTTTTGAGATGTAACACTTCATCTCCTCATCGCAACGGACAGCCTCGCTTTGCTGAGCAAGCACTGGTGGTGGTGATGGCGCAGCCCGCCCAATGAGTCACTCACCAGTGAGTCAAGTCGCAACCATGCGCTATTTCCCTTTTGGGCGGCGTCTTTTAACATTTGACAGTTTCATTGCCCCTAGTTAGGAAATAAATACATGCTAAACTGCACTACAGGGTGGCTAGAAAGTGACTGTTGCTCGTTGGTACGGTCGAGACCGCGAGGGTTGGAACGGCCCCGTTGATGCGCTGTATTCAGTGACTGTTTTTATTGCAAGTAGCTCAGGCCGAAGGTAAACCGCTGGCATGGATAAAGGAACATCGACTCAGAGGCATCACGTAGCTCAAAGTCCCGCATCACGTCCACTGGGGACTGATTGTCACTTGTCAGTTACCCATGTTCTATTCAGTTCTGCACCGTAAACTGTCTATTCATTTATTCTACAAGATATATCATTTCACTTTTACATCCTCCTTGACAGCCATCAGTGCTGCGGCCTTGGCATGCAGCGTCAGCGTGTCAAACATGGGCACGCCAGGCCTATCCTCCTGCCTCACCAGCAGGGGAATCTCGGTACACCCCAAGACGACGCCTTGCGCGCCCTCTTCCCGCACCAACCGATCAACAATCTCCAAGTACCGCTGTCTCGACTCGTCCCTAAACTGCCAGAAACTAAGCTCGTTAAAAATCACATCATCAATCAGCGTCTGCTCCGCCTCGTTGGGCACCACCACCACAACGCCGCGCGCCTTAAACTCCTCCGCCCAGTACGGCGTGCCCATCGTGGCCTTGGTGCCGAGCAAGATCACCTTGGACAGGCCCTGAGCGCGGATCGCAGCCGCCGTGGGGTCCGCAATGTGCAGCAGCGGTATGGACACGCCGGCCATGAAGACGGGCGACGCGCGGTGCCACGTGTTGGACACGACGAGGAGGAAGTCGGCGCCGGCGCGCTCGAGGCTCTGCGCCTTGGTGGCGAGGTAGGCGCCGCCTTCGTCCCAAAGAGAGTGGCGGACGTAGTGTGCGCTACGCGCGAGGTCCATCGAGTTGATGATGATTTCACCCGTGTGCAGGCCGCCGAGCTGCTCCCGCACCGTGGCGTTGATGATTTTGTAGTACTCGACGGTGGCGATGTCGGTGCTGCCGCCGATGATGCCGATAGTCTTCATTTTACCGTGTATTTTTGTGACTCTTTATCTCTGGCTCTGTTTCTGTCGTCGGGTCTAGATGGATAATGGAGAATCTGTGCCCTTTTAAAGAGGCCGTCCCTGAAGGCGCGCCCTATGTCAAGACTTTGAATTTTAGTGGATTCAGCCAAACTTAAAGTCAACTACCTAGTTATTTAGTCTGATCACTCAAGCGTCATAAGAAGAATTTGTTGAATTTCCAAGTTCTCAAACTTTGCGGCGCGGTACAACGAGTCGGCGCTGCGCTGAGAGATGTCAACGCTTTCATCGCAGCGGTAGCGACAGTTGGCGTCCTTGGCCGTACAGCACGTGGGAAGTCGTCGCTGCTGCTGAGCTTCCTAACTTATTACTGCGGCTTTGTTGATGCATGGACAAGGCATAGTACGGATTAACGGGCTCGACATATGCGACCTATCGAGGTACACGGCTCGCTCTCACATCGTCACGGTTCCGTAAGATCCTGCGCTCCTATAAACGAATACTATGAGGTAGAACGTTACTGATGCAAACACCTTGGACGATTAAATGATTGCCGTACTTGACCGTGTTGGCCCGTGGGACTCTCTGCTTTCTCGTAGCGTCGACGTCGTGGATAACGACGGCGATAGAGACGGCTCGGCTCGTGCTCTGAATCTCCAGCGACGACGGCAATAATCGTTTAACCCAAGACAGACGAAGCTACAGGCAATCTCATGCAGATGATCGCGCGGGACGTTTAAAACTCACACGGCGATGACAGTGGCGCATCGTTTGGAGACTATCATGGATATCGATACAGTGCTAGTACTCTCTAGTGGAAGTGGGATCACCGAGTTGCGGGTGGTACCTAGTTTGTTTATTGGCGGGAAATCGGCAGAATTGCCCCGGGCCAGAGAAGATGCACATTCGACGACGAAATGTGCGCCGTTGACGAACTCGGAGTTTGGAGGTGGGTGCGACAAGATCTACTCCGTACAGGTCATTTAGTTGTCTCGGCTAGCCTCATGATAAATGACGAGGCGAGGCTAATTTTGTAGACAAATCGCGCAGATCATTGCTGCATCTCATTGAGATGACGATGCAATTTTTAGAAACATTCCTGCATGCTCCAATTTGAATGGTCCCAACCCGGGGTTACGTTGATGGAGGGGGTCGGGCTGTGCAGGAGGCAGGGTATCCGAACTGTGCAAGGAAGATGATAACGCCAGGGTCAGCACTGAAGTCCTGAATTAGACAGTACGGAGCGATGACGATAACGTGTTTGACTTTTTAATGACAGTATGTATGTCTCGTCCCTTGAGGGGGTTGATCAAGGCTCATTTCATTGGCTGGCGCGTTGGGGCTGATTTAAACGACGACCCTACATCTTTTGGCGCTGCCAACAACTGTGCGGGTGGCGCGTCGCGTGGTGATGCAGACTGGGATTTTGAATAGTCTCGGGAAGTTGCAAATTTAATTCCCTGTCGAGGGCGGAAAGCATTTTGAGGCGTGCAACATAGATACTTCGCAGCCTTGCCAGCTGTATCTGCTCAGGTTGATCAGTAACAAGTCTCACAAAGACAAGAACTCAACAGTGGTGACAGCCGCCCCAGCAACCTCAGCTCAAGAGTTGAATTTGGGTTGAAAAGTAGCGTCTGACAGGCTAATTTGTACAAATTATGCTGGATTGAGATGCAGCCATTCCGCGCGCGCCGTGGGGAGCAGGGGATAACCCCTGCAGGCAGCGACATCACATGGATCACATGGGGTATGGCTTCAGTCTGGTGGTCGTGCGGGGGAGGCGCTCATGGAGTGGTATTTGTGCCGTGTTGAAGCATCTTGTACATGAGCTAGCAGCGCTGCGCAGACTCCGCGGCGCTTCAGCTCGCACACTAACTCTGCCAATATTTCAGCCCGGGCAAGCTATAGACGGTAGATGCATCTATTGGACGGTTGTAAATTTGCAGGTGCCTGTCACAACTGCAATGCGACTGCAACCGTGATGTGCGGAGGCCAGAAGAAGGGCCGTCGCAACAACGCAACAAGGTGTGGCTCGCCAACTAGACTATAGGACAAGGAGGTGTCGGTGTCGATGCCGTGGCGGGCGCTGGGCCTGGACCTGAGATGGCTGAGCTGCGGTCTACGGACCAACGGAGGCTTTCCCTTTGAGGTTACCAGGCTAGTTAGCAGGCTACCAGTACCAGGGTTCAGATTCAGGGCGGAACGCCGAGATGGTGTGTTCTGAAATGCAAGCTCCGAGGGGAACCTTGAGACAGCAGCCGGTCGAGATATCGTCAGGGTAGCGAATAAATGACACGTTCTTGGCCAGGGACCGTGGCAGCAGAGACATCGGTCGGTGTGCTTCCGACTTGGACTGTGGGGATGTAGAGATGCAGGAGAGGCGTATGCTATTCTTGGTGGCTGAAAGAAAGATGAGAGGGGAATGCGAGGCGAAGTGAGGTATTCCACCGAGCTATTGGTTATGGGACAAGAGAAGGGGGATTGCCTTGGAGTTTGGAGGCATTGAGCCGTCAATGCACGGCGTTGCGTGATGTCACAGGCCAGACCAGCCGACACTGGCATTGCCAGCTGGCAAGGCTCCGTTTGCTGTTGCTAAAGGCCCGTCAAGCCGTTTCCAAGCCCGTTTGGCGGGTTACAGTGGACGATTAGTGGATGAAGCCAGCATCGCACCCACTGTAGAAGCCTGCTGGCGCACCATGGAGTGTCGGCGCCACCCGGCTAGAACGGAACGAGTCTTGCCAAAGCCTGATGGCCTGGTCTCCTCGGGCAAAGTCCAGAGCTGCTCCCAGACAATAGATAGCCTGCCTTCTCCGGAATAAAGACCCGGCTTCCCTCCTCCACGTTTGCGAAACTATACTTTGTTCTTCCCTCGCAATTCCATTGATATACTATTTCTTTGTTGGAGTTTGCTGCTTTCATCGTACTCAACTCTCTACACCTCCGCACTTCCTCACTTACACCGAATCACCCACACACGCCCAGGCCCAGCACCCGCTTCTACAACATGGGCCTCGACACTCTACCCACAGAGCTGCGGCTGCAAATTGTTGCTCAGCTATCCAAAGTCTCTCACATCAATGCCCTATGCCAAGTCGACCGCGGCTACTACAATCTGCTCATCAACCACCTCTACACCGTCGACGAGCTCACCCTACAAAAGGACGCCCTGCGCTGGGCTCTAACACACCAAAACGCCGGCACCCTGCAACGCTGGCAGGAGGCCGGCCTCGACATAAACCGCATGCGCCGCAACAACACCAGACCCCTTCTCGAGGCAATGAAGGCCGGCTCCGACTGGGCTACCTGGCAGATCCTGCACCTCGGTGCCAACATTCACATCACCGACGGCCAAGGCCGGACGCCTCTCCACCTCGCCTGCACCGACGACTTTCAAAGACCTGCCCTCGTCCGCTACCTGCTCGCCCACGGTGCGAACCCGTCCGCCACGACTCGTGCCAGAGAGACACCTCTCGTCATGGCCATCCGCTGCGGCAACGCCGAGATTGTCGAGGCCTTGCTGGAGAGCGGCGCCGATCACAGCGCCCAGGACCGCATGGGCTGCGCCGCGCTACACGAGGTCATTGAGAGCGGCCAGGTCGAGATTGCTCAGCTGCTGCTGCAGCACGGCGCGAATCCGTCGCTACCGCGGCCTCTGACCGGCGAGACTCCGCTGCACACGGCTATACTGACCGGCTCGCTGGACATGGTCAAGCTGCTGGTCGACGGCGGCGCCGATCTGGCTGCCGAGTACAACGACTTTACCCCCTTCCTCCTCGCCTGCCAGGACGGCAGCGCCAAGCTGGTGCGCTGGATGCTGCAGAATGGTGTTGATGTTCAGACCAACATCAACAAGCGGGGTCTCACGCCCTTGCATGCGGCAGCCATGAGCGGCTCCGACGAGGTGGTCAAGACACTGCTCCAGCACCAGACACCGTACATGCTCACCGTCGCGGATCAATACGGCGATACGCCTGTGACGGTGGCGTCTCGCTACAAGCACGACAACCTTGCCCGGATGATGGTGCAGCTTGTCAACTAGGGGGATACGGGAGCCTGGTTGCGGTTGAAGCCAACGATGCCGTTTGAGCCGAAACCAGGCTTGCTTTTTTCCCGGTCCCATGGGGTCGGAACCGCTGCTCACAAGAATACGTCACAGGAGACGTGCATAAAATTGCAGCTTGGGCCGGGCCCCATTCTGAAGGCCGATAACGATGGCAGTGGAGTCGACGCGGCTCGCTCCTCATCTGCACCGGGCGCTATGATGATGAATTTCGTGTCACCGTCACCCGGCCCTGCATCCGGGCCGAGCTGGTGGTGGTCACTACCTGTACGATGTTTCCTACTCTATGGATTGGCATAGTCTTTTTTTTCCTGGCGTTTAGTGTTTGAGGTAGCAAGCAACATTTTGAGCATTTACGAAGAATGAGACATTATTACTACATTTACAATTGCCTTATCCAAGACACATTGACGATATCGAATGCGGCGGCGAATCAATCCCCCCGCTACACACATTTCAGACAGCTTGTCTCAGGCCGTTGACAGCGTTTATTGACAAAGGCAGAGGCAGTGGCCGGTGCGTTATGCAGCTTCATCTCATGGATGCTGATGCCGTGAGCCGTAGTAGCGTAGCATTGCCATGGTGCTTGGTCGCAAGGTGCGCTTGGTCGTTTTCTTTTCTTTTTCTTTTTGTTTTCCCCGCGCAACATCTCCCAGGCCCCAGTGCGCTCGTTTCTTTGTCCAAGTCCTGCAGCACCCTGCTCTCTCTCTTACGCGGACGCTATTTCTGTTGCCCGATCCCGGCTTGGGGGTGGCCTGGGGCTTTGCTTGCAAAACATGAGACGACCCAAAAAAGTAACCCCGAGCTGGCATTTACTATTCTGAGAGAGAAAATAGACATGCAACAAGGAACAACAGAGGCATTTTCCACGCTGAAGATGGAGCTGGCCAATGTACGGTGTGCTTTGTGCCTTGTGGCCGCCAGACAACAATGCAAGGACGGGTCGGAACCTCCGAGGCTGAAGCAAGGTACCTACGCGCGTGAGGCCTGTTTTCTGACAGGGCACTGGACACGTTTTCCACTCAACATGTTTTTTTCCCCTGTCACAACGCTGTCAGGCTGCTGCTACGTGTTAAAGATCTTTTATGTTTTTTTAGAAGCCGTGTTAGACGCCTAACAGCGTTGTGACAGGGGAAAATTAGCTATTAAAAAAGAGACCTGTCTAGTACCCTGTCCAAAAACAGGCCTCACTCGCGTATGTAGTTACGAGTCAGCAGGGCACAGCATGTCCCTGCGGGCGCACCCATCCTACCCATCCATCCAGCGCATTGTCAAGGTCAAAATCATGTGATTCATCCATGAAAAAAATATACCGCCTGCAATGGTTAGTTTGGTCCCGTGGGTTCTTTTTGGTCCCTTGACCTCGGAGCGGGGCTGTTCCCCCGACCCATTTGCCGGGGCGCCATTATCTAGTATTATCTGCCGCCTCAGCAATAGTTATGTAGCATCGCACGCAATCACCCAACTCTCACCGCTGGCCGGTTCTTACTCTCACCATCTATCCTCAAAGTCTCAAAGTGTGACTGGCGAACGGCCATTTCGACATCGCCTGCGCAGCCTTTGCATCGTCCCATCTACGCCAGGAGTAGTATCATTGGTCTGTCACCACTACTGATCTAATCGCAACGCTTCCCACTAACTTGGCTCAGACGAAACCACGTGTACTCGGAGCTGGCCTCTCGACGCAGCGCCCCCTCTCCTGCGGACCTACATCTTTCGCTGCCCAACCTCACCTATACCCCCATCATCACAACGATGCGCAACCGGTCCCCGTCCGACGCGACCCGAAGTAGCCACCGCATCTCGGCCACCCCGCCCATCTTTCCCAGTTACTTGCTACCCAGCTTCAAGTTTCCCTTTCTACGCCGCTTCTCCTCGTCCTCGCCCTCCGCCGCTACGACCACCGCCACCTCAGCCAGCACAACACCCCAGACCGGCCGTCTCGCGCGCCTCGCCCCCGACACGCTCCGCTGCACCGGCTGCTCCGCCGACCTGGCCCTGTCGTCGCAGATTGTCTCCAAGGGCTTCACCGGCCGCTACGGCCGCGCCCTGCTCGTTGCGCCGCCACCAGCGGCCGACGACCAAGACAGCGCCCCCGCCGCGCTGCTCAATATTCGCCTCGGCCGCTTGGAAAACAGACAGCTCGTGACCGGCTGGCACGTTGTCGCGGACATTTCGTGCGGCACGTGCGCGCGCAAGCTCGGCTGGAAATACGTCGACGCCAAGGAGAAATCGCAAAAGTACAAGGTCGGCAAGTACATTCTCGAGACGGAGCGCGTCACGGCGTACCGCAGCTGGGGCGAAGACGGCGGCGGGCCGGACAGCAGCGTGGTCGTGGATGGTACGGCGTATGGGCAGCGGCGCCGTCCGAGCGCTCATGATGTCACGTTTGACTCGGAGGACGAGGACGAATGCGACGACATCTTTGCGGGGACGTGGGATGCGCGCGCGGTGGCACAGCGAAGGGCCGAGATGATTGCCCTGGCTCGCCCTGAGGAGTGATTGCCGAGGCCGGTTGGTCAACACTTGCACCGACGGCGCTCACTTTCGATTTATATCGAGGTGCGGCGATGTGGGCACACAAGGATGGACACTGATACCAAAGTTGTATGAGGAAGGAATACCTAAGCTTGCTGAAGAAACTGAGCATCAATGGCTTCCACACTGGAGACGCCAGCCAGCAATATCTATAAAGCACCGATCGCCAACATCGTCGGCAAGAGATGTTGGCAGGAGCAATCCATCAGGGCTCCCGGCCACCAATATCCTCAGCTTGTAGCGGCCACGCCTTGATCAACTCTCCCTCCTTCCCAGGCTTCATTGTGCCCAACAATTGCAGCAGCCTGGGAACACGAACGAGCGTTGGCAGCAGCCAGAGACTATGAGCGAGCATTTGAGGAATAACAACCAGTGACTTCCAGCGATCATTGGGTCTTGAAAACAAGAAACACGCCCGCAAAGGCCAAGAATGACCAGAGAGCCATAAAGCTCCTCGCTTTGAAAAGCCCCCGCGCTGCGCCAAAGGCCAAGACACATCACCTACGCGCAATAGCCTGCTGTTGACGCTGATGAGTATTTCATAATATGATGGTGTTTAGAGGTTCACATAATAAAACCAAACTGATGACGCTCTCCCATGGCAGCCCATTCACCGTGAGATCTACAGATGGAACGATACAAGATATGAGAAAAACGAATTGGATAATTAAAGAAACTGTAATAGGAGACCCACATTACGCTATAGATATTTAAAAAGTCTACTTGATGCAAAAGCCCAACACCCTCTACTCAAGATCGGCAAGCGCCTTTTCATTCATTTGCTCAATGGCCTTGATAAACGTCGGGTACGGCGTCAGCGTCCCAAGCGCACGGCGCATGTGCGCATTCACAATCTGCAGACCATACACATAACTGGCATTGACCCAGCCGAATCTGAGGGGGGGGGGAACGGGTTAGCTGTTGCGTGGTCAAGAGGACAATTCAAAAGTACAAAAAAAACTTACCCTTCTTTGGCGACGCCCTTGAAGTTGAGACCCTGGTTGCCGTACTCGGCGTCCACGCGGTGAGGGTCGATGGGTCGCGTCACGTCGTACTTTTCCACAACAACGCCATTAAAGTCGACAAATGCCTTGGTAATCATAAACAGCCACTTGTATGCCAGGCGCTCCGCTTCTTCGTTGAAGCTGTAGCGGAGCAGGCCCGTCCAGGCCAACATCTGCTGCGGTGCCCAACCGTACGGGTAATCCCATTGCCGGTTGGGTCGCTCCAGGCCGACCTTTCCGCGCGAGCTTTCGGTACCGGCAAGCAGACCACCAAATTCTTCAAACTTGGGGAGACCCTTCCTCACGATATCTGCCGCCTGTTTGGGCGAGGCGACACCCGCCCACAGCGACCACAGCGTTGTAGCAGTTTCATATGTACAGCGCTTCTTGTTGACAAAGTCGTAGTCAAAAAACATGCCTTCCTCCTCATTCCACATCAGCTTGTCCATGGTAAGCTTGCGCCTCTTGGCCTTGCGGTCCCACAGGGCAGAGGTGAGAATGTCGCCAGGCTTGTACGGGGTGCCTTGGCAAAACTCCTCAGGCATGACGAGCTTGTCGTCAAAGAGGCTTCGGATAGTGCGAGAAATGTCGGTTTCGTACTTGAACAGTAGCGAGTTCAAATCAATGGTGGCAAGGTTGGCACAAACTCCCTCAAAGCGGTAGCTGGTGTCATGGCCCGACTCTCGCACGGCACGATCATGCATAAAGTAGTTGTCCAATTCCGGCTCCTTGATCTCGCCATAGTTGTAAGCGCGAACAAATTCATCGAATTTCATACCGTGCTTCTCGATATATGGCTCCAGAATGTGGACAAAGTGGCTAGGTTCGGTCTCGGGCGGAACTCCAAGACCTTCTGGGCAGTATCTCGATAGACCAGTAGTAGGATCCAGCCGAGCCTGCCCAGTCCAGACACTATGGTACTCCTTGATAGCTGCCAGAATGGAGCGACGCAAGAACTCGAGGGAATCGGGCTCGTGCTTGATTTTTTCGTATACTCGTAGCGCCATGTCGGTGAGGAAAGGAGGCTGGGAGCGCCCCAGATAGTATGACCGTGTGGCATTGAGGATCTTGCCGTAGTGCTCGATGCAGAAGCAAAAGTTGAGCACCATTGCCTTGGCTAGGTCAACTCGGTCATTGACCAGCAATCCGAGAGACTCCATGTAGCTATCCCATCCGTACAGCTCATTGAATCGACCACCAGGCACAACGAAAGGAAGTCCACGGAGGGTTTTGATGGTTCCCTTGACAGGGTCTTGCTCCTCAATCTCTTCAACGGCAACAGCGAGAAGACCAGGCTTCGCATTCATGTCACGAATAATCTCCGGGGTAATAACTTCGGGGAGTAATTGGACATCCAGTCGAATCTCTGGACGATCGAGGGCGACCTGCTTGTAGTATTCATATTGTGTCGTGCATTTGAATGGCACATAGATACGCGGTCGAGGATCATCGGTCCAGTCTTTGGGGTCACGAGCAGCAATCTCAATGCTCGACGCATCGATACGTCGCGTCAGACCATCCCAGAAATGATCTTTGATAAGACGGGAGAGGCGGTTGACAGGATTTTCGTTGAGTCGGGCTTCGTCGAGGATAATTTGCTTGCGGCCGTATTCTTTGGCCAGGGTCAACTCCTGAAGCAGGTTGGACAACATATACGTGCCACGGACTTCGAATCGATGATAGCCAGCGGAGGCAGCCGTTCGCAGGGGAAGGACTTTGGGTCCATGGTCCTCAATTGTGATTTGCATATTCCCGTCGGTATCTTCTTGGGCTTTCAGACTCTCGAGGGTCGCATCAACTTGGATGAGAAAGCGTCGACCCTGCTCCAGATTGCTCTCATCTGACAGTGTCAGCACGATGCTGTATGAGATTCGCCATGCATGACATACCGTGACTTCCACGCCGGAAAGGCTCCGGGAGATTCATTCGCTCTATTTGCTTGATCAAACTGCTCTGGGGTCTGTGTTAGATGTGTTGTCACGAGCTATGATGACATTCTTAGCTGCGACTTGCCTGGGAGTATGTGCGAGTCCGGTTCGCGAAGCGACCAGTGTGTCGCTCATCGGAGGCATAATAGGTTTTGGCATCATCAAAGACGCCAAAATCCTCAGACGCTCGAGGACGGTGCGCCGAGGGCGCGGTCGGATCAGACATTATCGAGATTGTTGTTTGCTCTGTGAGTAGCGGTGTCGGCGGGGCGAGGGGGGAAATGGCGGGGTGGTCGAAATGGATGCCCAATTGCGCGTCTGAGAGCAGAGGCCAGTATGAAAGCAGATGGGAGATGGCTTGGGAAAGGGCGGGGGCTTTTCAGGTCTGTGGTAATGCAGAGGCAAAGGGCAGAAGCAAGGCGTGATGTTGTTTGAAGAATTTAACTTGGCCTGCGGTGGCAGCTTTTAGTTAGTGGCGGGTCGGCCGGGGGTGGGTTTCACAGCTCCCTGAGTCCCTGTGGAGGCGGAAGGGAAAAGGGCGGAGAAGGGCGGACGGACAAGGCAGAGGGCACGAGGCAGAGGTGAGGGCACGAGAGCACGGGACGAGCGAGGCTAGTGCGTTGATAAGACGGCATGCTGGTGAGGTTTGACGGGCGAGTTTTCTCAACAAGACAGGCATGCGGTCTGACGGTCTGACGGCCAACCCAGCACCATATCTGACGCTAACGGAGCACACGGCAGCCGTAAGCGATGTCGGATGCAGAAGTGGGATGCGAATTGCGGGATGTAACGAGCTTTGTGTAAGACGCCAGCAGGCAGCCCAGAGCTGAAACTCCTAATACGGCGATAGCCAGAGTAATTGTCCTATCAGATCAATTCCCGGGCCCGGGGTGCAGAAAGCCACGACGTTGTCGCGCGCTGTAATCGCTAGCGAGTATCCGGACCGCTTTGTCTGTTCTTGGCGCAAGGGACAGAATTCATCTTGTATTTACCGTCATCATGCCATGTTTCGACTATGCATATTTTGACGTGGACGCTGTCTTACTTGGCGAGTGTTTGATGACCAGACTAAACCCAGCATAGTTATCCACACTTGACTCGAAGTCTACTATATGGCCTTGTAAATCAGTTAATAATCTCAAAGTACTGAGTTCCCTTTGAAGTTATCTATAGAGAGATCCCGATAATAAAATCTTGTTGCTATTGGTGCACTCATGTTGCCTGGTGTCAGTTGCTCTGCAAATTCTTTCTCTAGCGCAACCATCAGCCGCCGTTTTCTGATCCTAAACTCCAATCTACAGTTCCCACAAATCGGACATCATCATCAATATCCAAATTACATTCTTTTGCTTCGAGGTGAGCTCAAATGCGAGGTTTTGAAGATCGCCCGATGTTGACGCTAATTTCAACCTAGCGCTATCTATTACTACTCGCTGACAGGTAATGGATCTCCGGGAAAAGCTTCGTCGTGAGAATAGTTATTATTAAGAAAGCCTTTAGCGAAAACCAATGACAAAGCTTTGCCAGTTGCCGCCAGGATTTTGAAAGTCCCCCAGTCGTCGGGAAGCTACAATGCGGAGACAGCAATACGCGCGCTCTCTCGCCGCATCCAGTACACGATGACAGAGTTATTATAAGTTGCAGGCAAAATATTATGGGTATACTACACAACGCACTGAACAGGTCAATCCTTACTAGGACCTACAGCCCGAGAGGAAAATCGACTCGATCTAGAACGGGCTAGGTCAGCGGTATGTTGAGGCGACAGTAGATTTGTGTGTGCTTGCAAAATCGCTGCTGCAAGTATTGTAGAGTGAAAAAGAAGCAAAAGAGAGGATAACTGAAAGTGAATCATTTGACGAGCAATCATTGGGAGTCTTGCCCGTATTCACATACCAGGTCCCGATTTTGTTCTCAAATATTGTTCTTCAAGTAGTTCGCGATGCTGGCGCTACAATGGCAGCTTGGTTTGACACGTATCCCGAGGGCACATGACGGATTCACAAGCAAGACCAGACACGGCACGGAGAAGAACTAGAGGCTTGCAAGGTAACTAGGAGCAGATAGTGTCGGTGACGATGCTGTCGGCTGACGGGCGGGTAGAGCGTCTTGTGCCGTCACATGTAAAGGCAGGGCCCGGATCCGGGGTGGATTCGGCGATGGCACAAAGGAGCGAATCGGGGGCTAGCGTTGGAGAACGCGGCGACCGCAAGGGAGAATACGGAACGAGACGGCCGAGAAGAGGACAATGCGGCGGGTGACAGTAGAGCGGGACAATGTAGATGCATGAGGGTGCCTTTGAAAGTAGTTGTGAAAGAAATACACCTTTGTAAATTTCCGTATCGCTGCGTTGATGGACAGTTGCTACCTTGGATTCGTAGCTTAGTACGATATCGGGGTGAAGTGCGATGCTATAGCGGTCTTGAGCCGCTACAAAGCCCCCTGTATCGACACGGCTGAGAGTGGTTTGCGGGGGAGTTTGGGGCGAGTTTGGGGGAGTTGTTTGGATGTTTGGAGCATGCCACCGCTAACCCGAGGTGGGCGGTGTGGTGGGATGACGCGGGGAGGTGAATTGGGGTACCATCTTGAATCTTGGGCTGGCCAAGAGATGTTAGTTCCAGAAAGAAATGGTGAAACGTGTATTTACTGAATTTTCCAAGCCCGAATATCAATTTGCCAGACTACTGATAATAGTCGCAATGCTTGGATGCGCAAAGTTATACATCATCGGACCCCCCCCCCCCCCCCGGCCACCTCGGTCAAAGGAACAGGACCCACAGCAAGAGTCTCGAGAGCGCTGCTTTTATTTTACAGTGGCCACCATTGGTTGATGCGACCGCAGATGTGCCCACCGGGCTACAGCCCCCACCATTCCATTTGGCTGTGGCGGGCATTCCAAGCTTGCAAGTTCCAGTGCTCAAGCCATTCTGAACGCTGCTGCTCTCGGCCGCTGTTTGCTGCTCCCCAAAGCATGTGCTCCTCTTCTCCAACTTCCGGTCGCCCTTTGAGCCGAGACCCCCAGGCGACCGGCCTTTTGGGGCTGCCTTTTCTTTCGTTCGGTCACTTGAATGACGATGTTGAATCGGCAACTTGACAACCAGAACCAAAGAGCTGTGACTCCTCCCCTTGATCCCCCGGCCATACGAGCGGAAACCCGGCCGTGCTCCGAGCATCATTTGAGCTTTGATTCCGCAAGCTGTTCCCCCGGGAAGGCGCATGCAGTATTATTTCGACGACCAGGTTATGCTACTCATAGTGGAGGAGTGGTGGATGACGGGCTTACAGAATGATGTGAGGTACATGGCTTGGGAGAGTAATAGTCTGGCCTAGCCAGGTACCTTCCTTGTTCGTGGTTGCTAGGCCCAGAGGCCCGTTGTGTTGTGTCTCTGGCGCATTTAGTTACAGGCCAAAATGCACCGAATGTGCCCTGCCAGTGCTGCCTTTTGGAGCAATGCCCCCTGTAAATCTCAAAACTCTCAGTGCAAACGGAGCCGCCAGCTGCCAGCGGACCCACTAGCCCGGAACTGGCAGCAGCTGGCACGAGCAAACACAACCGGCCGACCGGTTCAAGCGCCACACACCACTGCCCATGTGTACTTAAAATTTGTACCAGTTGGAGTAAGTATGATTGACTGACGGGCCGGCGCTCGACTCTAAATATCTCTCGGCATTCGACTCCTCGTGCCCAATTTCTTCCTCTTCTTTTTTTCCCTTTCTTCTCCATCACCCTTTACTTTTGCCATCAAGTCTTCGATACTTCTTCCTCCTCCTTCCTCCCCTCCTCGCTTTCCTCCCACAGCTGTCACTTGCTGTTGTCCAGTACAAGTACATCCAACTACACCTCGGCTAAACCACATCTACCCGCCACCATGGCTTCCAACAACATGATCAACCCGGCCGTCAAACCCGAATCTGAGGACGACCTCTTCGCCCAGGAGGTTGCCCAGGTCAAGTCCTGGTGGAAGGACTCGCGCTGGAAGCACACCAAGCGTCCCTTCACGGCCGAGCAGATTGTCTCCAAGCGTGGATACCTCAAGATTGAGTACCCCAGCAACGCCCAGTCCAAGAAGCTCTGGAAGATCCTCGAGGGTCGTTTCGAGGTACGCGCATACACTTTTTCCTGGCTTTTGAGGGCAATTCTCGAGCCAATTGGCTTCCCCAATGCCTCGAACTGCTTCCTTCTTAAGCCGACGGGCCAGTGCCCACCAACGCCTCGGCTCAACGCTAACCTCTCCGAAAACAGTCCAAAGATGCCTCCTTCACCTACGGCTGCCTCGAGCCTACCATGCTCACCCAGATGGCCAAATATCTCGACACAGTCTACGTCTCTGGATGGCAATCATCTTCTACTGCCTCGTCCTCCGACGAACCCGGCCCCGATCTGGCTGACTACCCTTACGTGAGATAGCCCCCCAAGCCTAGTCGCTTACACCCACCCATGCCTCTTTGCACACCTTAATAAGGTACCCCTCCATGAGTGGGTTTGGCTGCGACGATATTATCACATGCCAAGGCGCCCTAGCACCAGCCTACATACAAGGCCATACATGTGCCAATGACTTGCATGGCTTGCATGGCAACCGTTTATTTGCGCCGCTTGACTATTCCCTCGAATCCCATCGCTGTATATGGGTCATATCAAAAACTGACTCAAATTATGTTGTTTAGACTACCGTCCCCAACAAGGTTGGCCACCTGTTCATGGCCCAGCTCTTCCACGACCGCAAACAGCGCCAGGAGCGCATCAGCGTCCCCAAGAGCCAGCGCGCCCAGCTCGCCAACGTTGACTACCTCCGTCCCATCATTGCTGATGCCGACACCGGTCATGGTGGTCTCACTGCCGTCATGAAGCTCACCAAGCTCTTCATTGAGAAGGGCGCTGCCGGTATTCACATTGAGGATCAGGCCCCTGGTACCAAGAAGTGCGGCCACATGGCTGGCAAGGTCCTTGTCCCCATCAGCGAGCACATTAGCCGCCTGGTTGCCATCCGCGCCCAGGCCGATATCATGGGTGAGTTACTCATTCCACATCTCATATGAGAATAAAAGTTTGAATAAAAAAACATGATCGCTAACAATGCCCAAGGCTCTGACCTCATTGCCGTCGCCCGTACCGACGCCGAGGCCGCCACCCTCATCACCACCACCATCGACCCCCGCGACCACGCCTTCATCATCGGCAGTACCAACCCCAACCTGCAGCCCCTCAGCGAGCTCATGGCCGCCGCCGAGGCTTCCGGCAAGGTCGGCGACGAGCTGCAACGGATTGAGGACGAGTGGCTGGCCAAGGCTAACCTGTCGCGCTTCGACGACGCCGTCGCCGCAGCCATTGACGCCGGCGCCTATAGCAACAAGGCCGAGCTCCAGGCCAAGTACAAGGCACAGGCCAAGGGCAAGTCCAACTCCGAGGCCCGCGCTCTCGCCAAGGGCCTCCTCGGCGTCGACGTCTACTTCAACTGGGATGCCCCGCGCACTCGCGAGGGCTTCTACCGCCTCAAGGGCGGCTGCGACTGCGCCATCAACCGCGCCATCGCCTACGGCCCTTTCTGCGATGCAGTCTGGATGGAGTCCAAGCTGCCCGACTTTGCCCAGGCCAAGGAGTTTGCCGACGGTGTCCACGCCGCTATCCCCCACCAGAAGTGAGCCTGGCCCTTCCGACTCTTTTTTCTTTCAAGCAACCCGCTAACCCTCTTCTCTCAGGCTCTCCTACAACCTCTCCCCCTCGTTCAACTGGAAGACGGCCATGCCCCGCGACGAGCAGGAGACGTACATTCAGCGCCTCGCTAGCCTCGGCTACTGCTGGCAGTTCATCACCCTCGCCGGCCTGCACACCACCGCCCTCATTAGCGATAGCTTCGCCAAGGCCTACGCCAAGAACGGCATGCGCGCCTACGGCGAGCTCGTCCAGGAGCCCGAGATGGAGCTCGGCGTCGACGTTGTCAAGCACCAAAAGTGGTCCGGCGCCAACTACGTCGATGAGCTACAAAAGATGATTACCGGCGGCGTCAGCTCCACCTCGGCCATGGGCAAGGGTGTCACTGAGGACCAGTTCCACTAAACTGACACGAGTGAGGCTTGTCCCTTTCTGGTTTTGATTCATTGTTGATTTCCCATGCCTGTACGGCTTCTTTTTGAGATTTTTTTTATCTTGGTTTGGATATGTTCTTGTTCTTTTTTTTGGATTCCATTAGACTATGCGGCACATGTTGGGAACAGTAACAGTGTGCCGCGCGCGGAGAAAAAAACATCATGATTGTTCATCATGGCGTGTTCTTTGGGATGATGATTTTCCTTTGTCATGACAAAAATGATCTCGTTACATTACACTTGTATCTAGTGTACAAAATCACAAAATTCCTTCTCACATGGATCTGATTCGCGACGCACTATAGGTAATTTTTGCCCAATTGGTTTCGTCGGCTCCTAGATGGTTCCTAGATGGATGCGGTTTCGTCACCGTACATAGTCGTTATATTTGCAGGCAAAGAATAAAACTCCCAAGTCTATCATAATGTATCTGTGTGTGGAATGCGCCCTGGATGAAAAAAAAAGCGATGAAAAAAAGCAAGATGTCAATAGTCATGGATAAAATCAATCAGCTTCAGCAAGCTGCATGATGAGACGCGCCGCCATGTCTAGGAACGGAAAAGGGCTCATCACCTCCTTCTCCTCCAGCAACTTACCATCCGCCGTCTCGTACCCCGAGCACTTGAAATCCACTAGATACACGCCCTGCTCCATTTCGTAGATTTGGATGCCCAGGTGCAGCGCGACAAAGTCCCGCGTCTGCGCGGCCTTGCCCTCCAGCACTTGGTATGTGTCGGGTATCTTGGTCTCCTGGCCGGCTTCGGTCTCTGTCGGTGTGCTCGCGTTTGTGCTGCGCATAACTACGGATACAAACGTTAGTACCTGTGGCACACAGTAGCAAAATGGCATTCGTAGGTTCACATACTCTTAGTCTCCCAGCGCACACGAATGTGCCAAGGGTCCGCGGGGAGCTTGTACTGTTGCGTGGGGTCCTTCCCATCCAAAGGTTCTTGTGGCTCCTCCTCAACTGGCGTCTCTCCATCGTGTTGCCGCAATCTCGCATAGTCTTCGTCTGGAATATAAGCGGCGCCGAGCTTATACAGCGCCTTGTGGATGCACAGCAGTGCCTCCCATGGAGCATTGCGCGATCGGATACCGAATTGCCAGCGAACGGGCTTGGTCTTCTTCGGCGGATTAATCGGTGTCATGCCCTGTGGTCTCTTCAAGCCCTCCTCTAGCTGCTTTTGTGAGCGCGAGTGGGGCTTGAGACGTCGGGAAGCCTCTTCCCTTTCAGCATCAGTGCGAGCCGACGTCGGCTCATCGTTAATGGCCGTCTCATCGGGCAATGTGCCTTCTACACCCGACTTGGCACGCTCAATGTAGTCTTTGTGATACGTGCCTATACTTGAAGGCAGGATACCAACTTTGCTAACATATGGGCGCGGCGGCGGCGGAACTCCCGAACGTGCCGAAGACATGCTCATCACAGGGCTTCCTTCTTCGGTCTCGGTGGCAACAGCTTCGACAAGCTGGTTAACTTGCATCATTTTGTTTTCGCGGACAATCATGTATGCATCCTTGATGGCGGAAGGTTCCTCTGATTGGAGAGCCTCTTCGACATCCGTCTTTCCGTAGCCCATTGTCTTGCTGATCTTGTCGGTAACCTCGTTATGCAGGCGTTCTTGGACCTTGACAGAGGCATTGGGAGCAATGTCACTCTTCTCAATAGCTCTGTTAGGATCCACACCTGTGTTGAGAAACTCCTCGACGGGAGGCTGCAGGTAAGCGGGGAGTTCGGTCATGAACCATGGGTCCTGGCGGATATCCTCGATCGTGGCACGCTGAACTGGATTGACGACGAGCATTTTCTTGATGAGATTAGCGGCGCCGCTTGGCATCCACTGGGGCATACTATATGTTCCTCTTGCAATCTTGGCAAAGAGACTGGGGATGTGCTCGTCATCAAAGGGCAGACGTCCGACAAGCAAGACGTAGAGGATTACTCCACAGCTCCAGACGTCAACTTCCGGGCCAGCATACAGCTTTCCGCCAATAACCTCTGGGGCTGCATAGTTGGGACTGCCACAGGATGTCTTGAGAAAGTTTCCGTCCGTCATAATGTTGCTTAGACCGAAATCAGCAATCTTGACATTGAGGTTCTCGTCGAGAAGCAGATTTTCGGGCTTAAGATCGCGGTGAACAATCTTGTGGCGATGGCAGTACTCGACAGCGCAGAGCATTTGCTGAAAGAAGCGTCGAGCTTCGGGCTCCTTCATGCGGCCATTTTGTACAATGTAGTCGAACAGTTCTCCGCCGGCGTATTCGAGGACCATGATGATTTCGGTCTGTGTCTTGATGACGGTGTATCTATGGTGGATGGCGGTTAGCGTGTCTCGGATTGCCCGCAATGTATTGGACACTCACAGTTTGATGATATGAGGGTGTCGCAGCAGCTGCAGGTACTCAATCTCTCGCTCAACGCGGCCAACCATGTCACGGCTGATGAGCTTCTTGCGGGCGATAATCTTGAGAGCGACCTGCTGGCCGGTGCCGATGTGGGTGGCTAGTCTGACCTTACCAAACGAGCCTTCACCCAGTGTGCGAATCACCTTGTAGGCACCAATACGCTGCTCCGTCTTTGTCTTTTCCTTTGGGGGAGCGCCGACGGTTTGGGACGCCGGCTTGGGCGGCCGGTCGGCATCATGACGGTGGTGGGGTGGGTGCTGCGGTTGCTGCTGTCGGCGAACGTGCGTTGATGAGAGCGAAATGGTTAGTTCCTCATCATCAAAGCCTCGGTGAGCCATGGCGAGAATAGTATGGAGCGGATGAGGGAGTAAACAGCCGAGCTCGGAGCGGTGGACAGCGCCGCGGGTATCGTGAGGTTTTGTGTTGTGTCGTGGGGAAGAGTGGCGGCAAACGGGGCCTAGAGGACGTTTTTGGGCAGCCAAGGCCAATCAAGATAATGAGCTGGAGAGAGGTTGAGGCGGGGTTACAGTACGACAGGGGATTTCGATGGGAGAAGAAGCAGGCGCTGGGGAGATGGGCCACTGGCTGCACTGGGATTAGGTAGGCGGATTTTGGTGGTTTGTTGAGGCCGTGCTGGGTGGTGGCACCGTGGTGGGCTCACTAACCAAGGTACCTAACCAACTAAACTACCTGCTACCTATAGCGCCATAGGTACCTACGTCAGCGGCTACCTATCAAAGCTACCCTGCACGGCATCGCTGGCAGGATAACTATAATAATCATCCAATAACGGCAACGGTGCATTTTTCATAGCTTCTAATCAAGGATTCATCCTCCAAGCAGGAATCAATGTAGTGCGGGTAGCCAATGGCTTCTGCACGAGCCAGGGATTGGAGATGTGAGAAATGACGTCGCCTTTCGGGCTCATCCACCACCCATTGATATACTGCGTATGATAATAAAGTTAGATCACATCACACTCTGCATACCTCATAGCCTTATCATCTAACGAACAGCTCCAGCGTGTCAGTATTATCGCAGCGATTACAATGTCCAGCGCCGAGTGCCATTCTGCATAAAACATTCCGAACAAGTGCTCTTGTTGTTGCTATATCGTACAGTAATTAATACATTAATTATACAAACTGTCATCGTCATTTCACTGCCTCTTCTCCTTGGCTTCCTCCGACTTCAGGCGCTCTATCAACTTCCCTCGGATAAAAGGGCTTAAGCCCAGGCTACTGTTGTCAGCACTTGAGGCACCACCTAGCTTGGTCAAGATTCAAACTTACATGCCGTCATTTGTCACTGGACGGTAGGTGCCGCTTGGTTCCAGCTTGCCCGAGACCTCACCCGTGTTGTCGACCTCAACACTTCCCAGTATATCCTCGGGCCAGGCGATTCTACCAAACTCGGGCGGGTGTCTACGGTCGCCTAGATGAACAAAGGACCCGACACCTGCTCCTCCGGCGCCGCCCTGCCCGCTGGCGCCTTGCGGCTCGGAACGGGCGCCGCCTTTGCGCCGGGGGCTTCCGCCGCCAGGACTGAACTGGAACTGGGGAGGACTGGCGAGCGTGCGGGCTTGGGAAATAACATCATCGTCAAGATGGCCGTATTCGCGAAGCACCCGGTCCAAAATCTGTAGAAATTGCTTGTTCTCGGTGAAGCTCCGAGGCGTCGGTGGTAGCTCCGTAGTCGTGCCAATGGCCAGGCGCTTTGACGGAGGATCACTGTCTAGGTAGGTCAGGATACTAGACGTAGACGCCGGATCCTTGAAGACGCGCTGTGCTTCTGTTAATATTTCGTATTCATCCGGAACAGGGCGAAGCTTACAATAAATTCATTGTTTGGAAGAGTTGAGAACATGCGCCTGAGCGACCCCAGAGGGCGCAACGGCGCTCGATTTCGTAGCGCAAACATTTGGAAATCGTAAAAGGTCGATTAGCCCAGATAGAACCAAACCGGTGCCTGAATTAAATATATACTCATCAAGAGATCGAGAACTCACCATGATGACGAGGTTCTAGACAATTTTGGCCGTTGACCCCATAAAAGCGGGTTATGCATCTATCGAAATCAATTAGACTCTTTGGACGCTAAGACGCGACAACGCGGTAATCTGCCAGTCCGGCGCGTCCACCAGCCAGAAGGGTTTGGAGCCTTGGTCCCGATTTCGTCGCATCATCCCATCCTTTTGCGAAAGTCCGGGTTCCTCGAGGCTACAATCTGTCGAAAGCATGGATAAAACACCAGCACCCATATTCCGCCGGAAAAATCTCCATATACCCTCGTCAGCCCTTCCTTCATCGTCGCCGTCCTTTGCGACCCCGGTACACCCATTGAAGCCGTTCAATGTCAACGCCCCCAAAGCCGGCATACTTCCGATTATCCTCCCGCCACCAACATTGCGACCTTTGGCCTTTCGAACGTTTACCAAGAAACATTCCCTCATACTGACTTCCTCGGCGCTGCAAGAGCTTGCGTCCTTTATTGGCCGACACTGTGGATCGGGATGGCGCGAAGATGGACTCGCGGAAAGGGTGCTCGAAGAGGCGGCCAGAAGCTGGAAGAATCGCAATGGCCCTGCCATTGTTGACGGAGAAAGCAAAGAACTCCATGAGATTCTGAAGACACTAGAGGGAAGCATGAGCGGTGGCAAGCTCGTTGGTCCTGGGAGAGGCCTGCCTCGCGGTGACAGCATGCTCGATGTCAACCCTGGCGATTCATTCAATACTCGACTTGGATTGCGCCCAACAGGTCCTATACGAGAGGATAGTAATGCTAGCTTCGGAATGACGGGGCTCGATGTACAAGATGGAGAGCATGACGATGACGAGACAAATGACCCTCGAGCATGGTTAAAAGTTATTGATGCTTTTGAGCAGCCGCGACTCTATTACAATGTCTCAAAGAAGCATTTTGAGAGGTACTGATACTGCAGGGAATACTTGAATTATCAGACTAACTTCTATTAGGGACACGACAAAACCATCGCTCCTACCAAAGGCCTCACACAAAACGGCCGCCTTTCGTAACCGATACGATGTCATTCACCAACGACTTCTCCGCCACGAATCCTTTCAAACCCCCACCGTCTCCTCTTCTCGATCCCACGACTCCCAAAAAGGATCCTCGAATCCCCAAGCTCTAAAAATAACGCCCATTGCGAACATGCTCGGACGCCACGGCAGCAACCACATGCTGCTCGGGCAGCTCAACGTCCTACCCACTGGCGGACTGGCCATCAGCGACGTGACCGGCACCATTGCGCTGGATGTCAAGCAGGCTGTCGCCATCCCCGAAGACTCGGCCTGGTTCTGCCCGGGCATGATTGTGCTCGTGGACGGCGTGTACGAAGAGGAGGACGAGTCCGTGGGCAAGGGCCTCAGCGGCAGCACCGGCGTTGGCGGCACGCTCGGCGGCCGCTTCCAGGGCTTCTTCATCGGCCAGCCGCCGTGCGAGAAGCGCCGTGCGACGCTCGGCATCACCGGCCCCGAGCAGACACCCGACCACGCCATTGGCGGTGGCTTCGGCTGGATCGACTTTCTCGGCGTGGGCAGCGAGCGCGCCGTGGGCCAAAAGATGCGCCGGCTCGAGCGCCGCCTGCTCGCGCCGCCCGCCCCCGAACCCTCCTTTGGCGATGAAGATGCCGGCGGCCGGGTCGGGCCATCCCGCGGCCGGGTCGTCGTCATTGGCGAGCTCAACCTGGACCAGCCGCGCGCACTGCAGGCGCTCCGCAAGATCCTCGCCCTGTACGGCGCCGAGCCCGTGGGCTGCGCGCCCGTCGCCTTTGTCCTCGCCGGCAACTTCACCCAGCACGCCGTCATGGCGCGGGGCGGCAGCAGCGGGGGCAGCATCGAGTACAAGGAATACTTTGACGCGCTGGCCTCGGCCCTCGCCGACTTTCCCACCCTGCTCCAGACGTCGACCTTCATCTTCGTGCCAGGCGACAACGACGGCTGGGTCTCGGCGTTTACCGCCGGCGCGTCCACGCCCGTGCCGCGCCATCCCGTGCCAGACCTGTTCACCTCGCGCGTGCGCAGGGCCTTTGCCACCGCCAACGCCGAAGCCGGCGCCGCGGCGCGCGGCGTCCCCGGCAGCGCCGTCTGGGCGTCGAACCCGGCGCGCGTCAGCCTCTTTGGGCCCAACCACGAGCTCGTGCTCTTCCGCGACGACATGTCGGCGCGCCTGCGCCGCACCTCGGTGCGCTTAAAGAAGGACACGTATGGCAGCGGCACGGCAGCCGAGACCGACAACGCCCAGACCCAGGCCGTGGCGCCGCCAGACTCCATGGAGGTGGACAAGGACGACGACGTCGCCGAGCCTCGACGCGGGCAGCCACCACAGCCCACGCAGGAGGCGCCGGCCGTGACGACGACGACGACGTCGCTCCCGCAGGACGTGCGCTCGGCGCAGAAGCTCGTCAAGACGCTCCTCGACCAGGGCCACCTCGCGCCGTTCCGCACCGCGACGCGCCCTATCCACTGGGACTTTGCGTCGGCGCTGCACCTGTACCCGTTGCCGACGGCCATGGTGCTCGTCGACGCCTCGGCGCCCCCGTTTTGCGTCACGTACGAGGGCTGCCACGTCATGAACCCGGGCACCGTGCTCGTGCCCGGTCGCAAGGCCGTCGGCCGCTGGATCGAGTATGAGCTGGGCAGGCTTGGGAGGCTGCGCGAGTGTACGTTTTGATAAGTAGAGAGGAAAGAATGATTATGGAAAGGTTGTTGCGGTGGTGGTTTTATGGTCATGAAAAACTGCATAGATTGGGTGATGATGTAACGAAAAATGTTTCTTATTTTCCTTCTTCAGGCATAGTTTCGGGGGCTCAAAATACAAATGGTTTGTATCAGAGTGGATAATCAATACATAACGAGTCGAAAGTTCAATGATTTGGGTATAGCAAGGGTATAGAAAGAATACAGCGGTTCTCTTGTACAATCAAGATTAATTCCACCCGACTCCGAGCGTGCTTGTTGTAAGGAAAAACACCTCTCCCTCCAAATGAATGTAGTAAAAACAAACTCGGTCCAGCCTTGAACATCGCCTGCTTACTCCAGCAACATGTCATTCTGATGGAGCACACCAAAGAGGCTCTCAATCTCTTCGCGCACCTTTTGCAGGTCAGCCGCTACTTGAGCCGTGACCAGGATGTACGCATACACAAGCGCGTAGTCTTTTTCCTCGACCTCGACGCTGAGCTGCGCAGGTGTAGCGCCGCTCGCGGCCAACTCTGGCGGCGGTGCGGTAACGGCGTTCGCCTTGCCGTCGGTAGTAGCACTGCCGCCGCCGCCGCCGCCGCCACCGGCCATCTGCGCCTGCGAGTGGTCGAGCCGGAACTGATGAATCTTGCCGAGCAGCCGGTCCTTGTTGCTCTCAATCGTGGGTATGACATCGGTGAGCGGGTACTCGAGCATGATGCACGAGGCGAGCACCTGAAAGACGTGGCTGATGCGCTGGCAGAGCAGCACGCGCTCACTGGCGGTAAAGTCGAGGAGGGCGCGCTCGCCGGCCGAAATGGACCCGCGATGCTCGCTGATGAGGTGCATGGCGTAGAAGCTGTCGAGAATATGCTTGGTCGCGTGCAGCACGCGGCTGTAGGCCTTGCTGGGAAACGGCCCGCGCAGCGCAAACTCCGACTTGGCCGACGCGCGCAGCGCCTCGAGCTTAAACGCGTAGCGCTGCAGCGCCGCCTGCTCCCGGGCGTCCATGTAGTCGCGCTGGCTGTCGCTCTCAACGAGAATGGTCAGCGGCCCGCGCTTCCAGATGAGGCCCAGCTGCAGGTAGAGCACCGCGAGGCCCTCGCGGAACTTGGCCCGCCCGGAAATGGGCCACAGCAGCCGGCAGAAGAACATGCCCCAGACGATTCCCAGCGTGACGGCAATGACGCGGTGGTAGGTAATGTCAAATATGAGGGGGTTCCTGCCGCCTTCATCGTCGTCGTCGTCGTCTTGCTGCGAAAGACTGTAAGCGTAGAGCACAATGACGTTATACGCTAGCAGCGAGATGCGGCCAAGCGGGCCATTCTTGACGATGAGAATCAAGTAAAAATTGCCAAAAGCCATGAAGAAGCCAAAAATGGCAAGGGCGTAGGCATTGCCGAAGCTGAGGATCCACGCCGCGCAGGCACAAACGGCACCGATTAGGGTACCGAGGAGCCGTGAGAGGCCAGTCGTGTTCGATGCTCCGTTGGTCATGCCGACAACGACCATATAAGACAGCAGTCCCCATTCGCCTCTCCATTTCTGATATACGGGGCGTGTGGCGGGAATAAAGGCAAACATGGCCCAAAGGACTGCACCGATGGCAATTTTGATGCCAAAGACAACGTCTTCTCGTGAGAGAAATCGTAACACATTGAGAATCAGCTGCGAGAGACTTCTAGCCCAGCTGCTCGATTGCGAGGAGGCATCCCAGTGGTAATTGTCGCGCTGCTTCTTCATGGAGTTGGGGATGCCCTTGGGCAGGGCGGACCGACGAATTCCAGACTGTGTTCTTGTGAGCAGGGGTTCTCGCTCTGGGTCTTCGCTTGCTGCATCTTGCGGCTTCCATCTATATTGCCAGAACTTTAGCCAGTTCCAGCTCCTGTCTACGGTCTCGGTCGAGTGTCTGAGCTCCTCTAACACGTCTAGGTACGAATCCATGGCTTCTGCAACAGCAAGCAAACTAAAGGAAAAGTGTCCGCAGGCAGCAGCGACTTCTTCAATGTCTGCTCGGATAGCCTCGGATCGGATACGTCCCAGTTCCATGCTTTTATACACCTCCTGCAGAGCACGACTTCGGGCCGAGTTGTACAGGCTCAGAGCGTCTCGGAGCGATTCTCGTAGCTGTTCCGACATAGCCACATCATTCGCTATATCTTTTCCAAAAGGAGATTCGCGCAAAATCTCGATTAATGTATAGGCCAGAGACTTCATTGAAGGCCCTAGCAGGGCCATGAAGAGCGCAAATATATCAGAAGGCACACGGAAAGTTGCTATCAAATCCTGAGTAGGGTCGGATCGGGAGTTTGGGTTGCTTCGTGGTTCTTCAGCCTCTTCGATGACTGAAAGTCGCTCCACGACATCCATGAGCGATGATGCTCTGCCGGACGGCTTGGGTGAGGGTAGAGCGCCGTCCGCTATCGTCGTGTCTTGATTCTCTGTCAAGGCTGCGACACCCTCTCTGAGAAGAGTGAATTGTGTATTCAAGGCACTTCGCAAGCCGCCAATTGCTTGTGATACCGCGTCCAGGGACTTGACGAGTTGTTTGTCGTACTGGTATATTCGTTCCTGGCCGATGACGTAGTACTCCAGCTTGGCTTCGCGCAGTGTCAACGTCATGAGGCTATAAGCGGCCGTGTAAGACTTGGAAACACGGTGGTATTCGGTAGAATTAACCTCCTCTTCTGAGCCGATGAGAAATCCCCTGGTAACGAAAGAAAGTCGGTCACTGAGAGTGGAAGATGCTGTGATGATGGATTTGCGCAGGATTTGTCGCGCCGCCACTGGCCATACTAGCATGTTGACGGCTGCGCTGAAGGTAATTCCAATGAGAAGCATCTTAAGGACCTGTACTATTCTGTCATCAGAGAAGTAGCCGTATTGAATGGAGTCGTCCTTGGTAACCATGGATATGATTGCGATGGACGCGAGTGTTGCTGCAACGTTGACGAGTGGCTGGTCCAACTTCTGCTTCACCCAGGCGATGAAACCAAGCCCACCACCGACCGCCATGAGAAGAATGAGGGCATGAGCCGGGGCTACCGAGTCGAGCTGCTTTCGCGAGAGGACAGCAATAGTCATGCTGAGCACGCATACTACATTGGCGCATATGACGGCGGCGATGGCGACCAGGATGGCCTCGATCATAGATCCAATGGTTCGCGCGGGGTGAAAGAAGACGGTCAGGGTGGCGACGATGTGCTTTCCATCGCGGTCGCCGAGAAAGTTGGCAAGGAGGGGCGCAAAGGTGGCCAGGCTGCCGAGCACGTAAGCAAAGGTGCATTTGAGGACCTGGTGTCCCTGATCCGAGTATAGCCAGTACCAGAGGGCGACCGCCCTTGATTTGCCGTCGTCGACCGCCGCGGCACACTGTTCGCATATCGTCTCGGCTTCGGTATATCGGTTGATGATGCTCGCGCGGGTGTTGGCTGTCGCCGACGTGCGCAGCGTGAACTGCTTTCTCGATCGCTCTCCGGTGCTGGGAATAACAAAGGTTCCATTTCGCATTTTCTAACCACCACGCCCCGTTAGTATCTGCCTCGCGGGCACCAGGGATAGGGGAGCGAGCATACAGCGCGTTTGTTGGGGCGCAAAGGCGGCCACGCCGCCGAGGCGCTCCCTTCAGAGGCCATGGTTGCGCTGCGCAACGGTGGTGTGATTCGGAAAGGGGCGTGCGGCGGGGGTCATATTCATCGGCCAACGCGTCGTTTTCGACAATTCGTTGCAGAGAGGAACGTCGAGGCATAGATGGAGAAGGGCCGCAAATAGATTGCAGCGGCCCCAGAGCGCCCGCAGTCAGGGATTGGCTGGCGCCTTGGATCAATCAGTGTTGCGTGCCCGGTGTGCACAAAAGTAGACACCAGTCACCATATAACGTCAGGCGTTATTCTCGGGTTCCTGAGAGATTTCGAGGACGGAGATGGAAATAAACAAACGGGTGTTGTGTAGTACGTGGCTCAGCAAGCTTGACGGACGGTCGGCATGCGACTGCACCTTGGCGGCTCGTCTCGATCGGGCAGTTAGCTCAGCAAACTTGCAGCACTACGTAGGAGGTACTTAGTAGGTACCTGGGTACACTTAGTTGTTCCCCACTGGCCCTACTACGTACCTAGGTAGTAGGTAGGTACTAATAAGGTACACACCGAGGTAGGTACCTTGGGTACTACTAATACTACTAATGCTGCAGTCGAGGTTGCGTCACTGGAACTCCGCTCGACAATATCGACTTTGTGCATCTCAATATATTCCAAAAAACCTCATAAAGTCATTAGAACATTCATACGTGAAACTAGTACACAGTAAAGAGAAGAATAAAATATGCACCCCAGCCCCGTGCTTCCGGCCTATGCTATCATGTACATTTCCCTGGCGCTCAAGTATTAGAGCTACCTCTAGACTGGTGCCAACTAGTCAGGCTCTCCTTCAGTTTCTCAGTGGCCATGGTCGCCGCCGGGTGGCTTTCACCCATCTTGGATAAGAGGATGCGAGCTTGGACAACACTTGAGACTCTGATTCGCGATGTCGGCAGTGGAGAAGAGCCAGGCGCGGTGGGGCATGATGCCTGCGAATCACCTGCATCTCGAGGTGGAATATGGGAAAAGTCCGTATCTGATCTGCTGTCTTCGATAGCGAGGCTGAAGAGGCCGGAGGCACATACAAAGTACGGTATCAGGGCCGACACACGCCGGAGTGTGAACAGATCGTCATAGGATTGCGCGAGCGCAAGGATGGACTGGACTGCCTGAATGCACATATCGTGTGGCTGAATGTCGGTGTCTGTAAAGTTGTAGCCAACAAAGGGTCGAAAGGCGCAAAGGAGACAGAAGTGGTAGTACATGCTGAGCGAGCAAGGGTGGTCAGCTGAGTAGTCTAGATGCGCTGGCTGAAACTTACTGAACAAATAAGATGAATGGACTTCTGCTTCCACCGTTACCAATGAGCTCAAATACATCACGGTACCAGCCAAGACACTTGGTGTAGGTTTCCAAGATGTCCTCTTGTATCGATTCGTTCGAATGCGAAGCTCGCTGGTGCGCCACAACGACCTTGTAAACCCATTCGGTGAGTTGAAACATCTTGACAACGAGAACCTGTGGATTGGCAATCTGTAAGCTCAGCGCGACATCATTGGCCGCAACTAGTCAGTTAGAATAGTACGCTACAGCGAGGTCTCAATGTGATTATGGGCATACCAGGGCTTGCTGCGTCTGCCCCAGCGCCAGTGTCGGGGAGCTGGTCCAAAATGAAAGAGTCTTCCAGCGACTGCTCAGCCTCGTTGAATAGCGCGCCAGTGGTCAAGTTGAGCATTCTAGCGCAGATATTAGACATGCGATACGAGAGCAGATGGACCCAAAGACGTACCTCAGTAAGGATATTGCTCCGCAATATGTTGTTGCTCGTACTTTGAGATAATCCGCATCTAACGAATCAACGGAAGACTCTCTGAGGCAGAGTGATCGAATACGTGACGAGCACAATTCTGCGCACCTCCTGGCCTCCTTCTCTTGGCCATTTCGAATATGGCATAGAGCAAGTATACCCAGAGATTGAATATCGGGGAGGCTATCGGACGATCCTTGCTCACGAAGCAGAGTATCGGCTTTGCGCAGAAAATACTTGCTACCAAGCCAGCCAGATGGCAGTACATGCGCGTCTTCCTTTGTTTCGTTGAGCAGCCGCGTAGCGACGGCCAGCGCCGCATGAACCAGAGCCCGCGAGCAAAACCGCGACGAGCCAGTCTCATAGTCCTGCAGAAACTCCTTCTTCCGCAGGATGCAAAAGGAGACATTGTCCCAGGTGATGAGGACATCAAAAAGGTGTCGAATGTGCGCGCGCGTCCACCCAATCTGTGTCCACATGTCCAGATCCGTCGAGGTGCCGTAGGCGTCGAGTGGCGCGGACGGCAGGGTGAGCCTTCCACGCAGGGTGGGAGAGGCCGGGTTGCGTTGCAGAAACGTCGGATGGCAGGACCGCCAGGACAGCAGCTGGTCAAAGCACGAGGACGAGTCGCTGGAGCTGCCGGAGAGCATGGAGGCGGCGCCGCGTGGCATCCCGGCCGGTACCGGTACCGAAACGGCTGCCGGGGACTCTTCCGCGGGGGGAAGGGCCCGGCGCTCGGCGTGTCATCGGGGGACTTGACGCCATCGATCCAGCTCTGCATCGGGTCATCGACGCCGGCAGAGTCTCGTGTCGTCCCGGGCTCCGGATCTGGCGGCGGCGGCGGCGGCGGCGCGGACAGCTTTCCCAAGCCGTGCCGGAGCCGCCCAATCTCAGCACGTAAATCACTCTTGGACACCCATTGGCGGCCTCTGTATTCGCACGTCTGACCGCGCTGCTCGCATCGGTTGCATGGCTGCTCGCCGTTGCACTGCGGTCAGGGTCCAGAGTCAGCAAAAAACATTGCTCATCATGGCGGTCAAGGATTTGCAGCCTGGAGGAGGAGAAAAGGAGTGTCCACGGAAACGGGGCGTATCGTTGAGTCGGCTAATATTAATGGGAGCTTGGTCCGGCCCGTGCTGCCAGCGGGGAAAGACACACCTTTGCTCGTCGTTGGCGGCAGTTTTGACACGCCGTCTGCACTTGTTGGCGGCTGGACATAGCGAGAAATTGCAAAAACAAAAAAAGGAGAAACCGCTCAATCGAATTATTAAGAAGAAAAGTTTTTTGAAGGCAGAAATTCGGACCCCGAAAAAGCACCTAACCCTCGAGTTTGTTAGTTCCTCCTTGCTCAGGGCTCTTTGACCTGGGGGGGGGGGCGTCGTGCATGACGACATACCCCCCTTCAGCTTCCTTGACCCCCCTCCATCTTCTTTGACAAATTTAGTCAAGTTTACTGCAGCTCCCCGCGTAAATCAGGTTTTTTTTATTAGACAGGTTCTGGACCCTTTCTCAACTACCAGTCAACGTGGAGAGAACAGGATGCAAAACAGTCCCTGTCGAAGCCTTTTGGGAGAGCTATCCGAGGTAGTTAGCGCGAGGCTGTTGAGACTCGATGCATGCGAGGTGAGAACTGCACGTGCATCGAGGCTTCCTTCAGCGCACCGGAGCTTCTTCTCCGGGGTACATATTCCTTTGTTCGCCGAGCGCCTATGAATCTAACTATCCACTGATGACTGACGATATAATTAGATACCCAGGTACTTAGGTAGGTAGGTAGCATGGGTACAGACGAATAATCCCCGCTTTAGTTGTGAGACCCCTGAGATCTGGTCGTGCAAGTGTTTGTAGGCGCCGCTTGGCGCACAACGGGATGGCATCCCCGGTTTTTTCTGGGCTCGACAACAGACAGACAATACATGAAATGCTGTCGGCGGTGACTCGGAAAGCGGTGTGTGACGTCTGATCACCCATGTCGCGAGCAGCTTGGACAGTCGATGTGCGTCTCTTTGCCACGGCTGACGCTGGAAGCGACAGGTTGCCGTGTTGGACCAAAGAACAGTAGTGGTTTAAGCCTTTCATTTTACAGCCTGTCTCCTCATACCTCCTGCGCTACAGATGAGGTACTTTATGATTAAGCGATAGCTCAAAGTGTTAGCTTAATTTCACGTTTCCCATCTGATATCACACAGTTCGACATGAAATATCTCAGCCACCGATCGGAAACCCAACGTGACAGCGCTCTAATTACACCGACAGCTCGCACTCTGTACGAATATTTATTGTCAAAACGCCGAATCAACCAAACACGTCCAATAGCATCGCAGACCTCCTACTGAACAAGTTGCCTAATAATTTTCTGGTAAACCCCCGATATCAGCACTTCTCACCTCAAACGCCTCAAACGCTGCTTGAGCTTCCCCACCTTTATTCTCATCAACAACGCTCTTTTGGCCGTTTCTTCACGTGAAATCTATATCTTCTTGATTCCTCTTTTCTCTTTCCCCAATCTCGCAGCAAACTGATTCACAATTAGGTCTTTACTGCGAAACATCCGGGTCACCTGCAGCTGCACGCTTCCGGAAATTGGCGGTACCGGTGTAACCTCGTTCGCTGCAGAATAAAAGGCGCACACCGCGACGTTCTCCCATCGATTACACCCTCTCTCATGAGCAGCGTCTGCATACGCCGATTCTCATCAGCCATGGCTACATCCAACTCGCCCAGGCGGTTTGCGCCTCTCAAGACTGGAAGCTCGTCTGATGCGCCCAAGCTCCAGGGCATCGTCTTTGACATGGATGGGACCCTCTGGTGCGTTATCCGCCGACAGCACCGCCCGCATGCTCCAAAACGGTCTTGATACTATAGAATCCATAATTCTGACTCTGGTTTAGTGAGCCCCAAAACTACATGTTTGGAGAGATGCGCGCCGCCCTCGGCATCACAAAGGCCGTCGATATCATCGACCACATGAACTCCCTGCCCGAGGCCGAGCAGCCCGCCGCCCACGCCGCCGTGCAGGCCATTGAGCGCACCGCCATGGCCGAGCAGGCGCCGCAGCCCGGCCTCGACGTCCTCATGCGGTACCTCGACGACCGCGGTGTCCAGAAAGCCATCTGTACGCGCAACTTCAACGTCCCCGTCGACCACCTCCTCGGCAAGTTTCTCGCCTACACGACGTTTGCGCCCATTGTCACCCGCGACTTTTCGCCCCCGAAACCCTCGCCTGCGGGCATCCTGCACATTGCCGAGCAGTGGGCGCTGCGGCGGCAAGGGGAAGGGGGGCATGCGGATGCGACGGGGCTCATCATGGTCGGAGATTCGGTTGACGACATGACGGCCGGCAGGACGGCCGGCGCGGCAACGGTGCTGCTAGTGAATGACGTCAATAGAGAGCTTGCGGAGCATGCACATACTGATCTCGTCATCAGTCGTTTGGACGAGCTCGTAGACATTTTGGAGAATGGGTTCCAGGGTCGCAGCATCGATTAACATTATATAGATTGCTCCGTCCAAGCATGTTTTGGCATAAAAATAGAGCATTGTTTCGTGAAACAGGATCCAATGGCACCACAGCCTGTCCAATTGGAAATAGCTTCACCGGGCAAGAGGTGAATTGGTGGCTGGCTGTGCATTCTATCTATAACTGCCTTGTGGCCCATGTCTGAACAGAACAAACGCTGCAACGCAACGCAACACCCCCCGTTTTTTTCCTTGATTTGTTTCGCTGCTTAGTGTTTTCTCTCTAGTTTTCCGTGAGGGATATCGTCATGTGTGCTGCGCCGTACAATGCTTGAGGGAACGAAAGAAGGATGACTCTGCTCGCGGACATAATTCTCCAACGCAAATCGACTGGCATATAAATTCAAGAAGAGCGAGTGGGAAATGAAACTATAAAAAAATGAGATTCAGCTTGGTTAGCGCCCTTTCATACTCCGTATCCAGAACTTGGGTTAGGAGGCAGGCCAAATGTAGCCACCCGGCGGTTTTCTCGTGGAAGAGCATCCGGGGTATTCCGTCGGGCTGGCGCGAGGGGCAGCGGTCCCGATGGAGGAGCTGGTCGGACAGGAAGACTGAATGTAGCGGCATTGGCGCTGACGGGACCACGTGTGTCAGAATAGCCGCCAGGAATGTGACCAGACTCGGATGCGTAGCGAGGGCCTAAGCCAGGGTGAGCAGACGCTGGTGGTTTGGCATTGTTGTAGCCATTTCTCGAAGGGGATCTGCCGGCTCCATTCGCATAATCGCGCGGGGTAGCGATGCCAGCCCCACCGATGGGAATTTCACCAGACGTTGGCGTGTGTGTCTTTCCCTCGGACCCATTGTTGTACGTGGGTGAGTCGCTGGATCGGAGCAAGTCCTGTGTCGAGGGTGACAGCTGAGGAGCTAGGTGGGATTTACGGTTATCGCGCTCCATCATGCCCACAGCCCATTCGCGAAGGTCGACAGGCGTTCTCTTGGCGGCTTGCACAAATGCATCGCGATCCTGTATATGTTAGAAGCGCGATGGCAACAGAATATCCGTGGGTACTTACAAAGAGGTCTTGTGGGGTAGGGCGTCGCTCAGGTTGTTTGAATAGACATTTTTGGATCATGTCCTCGAGGATACTAGGGAAAGCATCGCTCTTGGGTAGCTTCGGGGCGGGCTCATGGACAATCTGCTGCAGCAAGTCGAGGATGCCAGCAGGTGCGCAGTCCTCCTCTGTAGGCTCATTGGAGCCGAAAGGGAATTTGCCGATGGCAAGTTCCATGACGGTAAGACCAAAGCTCCAGACATCCGACTTGACAGTGTATCGTTCGCCTTGAATTCTTTCGGGGGCCATGTATGTTGAAGTGCCGACAAAGGTATCAGCGATCGAATTGATGAGCTCTCCGGAGACACCAAAATCGCAGAGCTTGATGGAACCTCGAGAGTTGACAAGAATGTTTGACGGTTTGATATCGCGATGCATAATGTGATGTTTTGTGTAGAGGTATGTCAGGCCGCCGAGCGTAGCTTCGGCGATCTTTCCGAGGACGTCGACTCGAACAGGACCAAAGACTTTGGAGACGCGGTCCAGAGAGCTGTACTGTGATTAGAAGTGCAGACAAGAAAAAAAGGCAACCAGTTTGCAGAACCCACCCTACGTCCATGTACTCCATGCACATAATGACATCGTTGTTGCTGTTGAGGAATGCGCCGTAAAAGTTGACAATGTAATCCGAGTGACAGTTGTGCATAATCTGGAGTTCTCGGATGATTTGTTTGCGCATATCTCTTTTGGCATCGACATGGATAACCTGTACGTTTGTGAGCCAACATGTTGAAAGCGAGTCTAGTGACATACCTTGCGAGCCATGACGGTGCCCGTGGTCAAGTGCTTCACCTTGCTCACGGTGCCACCGTTTCCGGAGCCGAGCTCCTTGACAATCTCAAGGTCCTCGGGTCGCAGGTCAAGCTTGTATTCAATCCCGATCTCGAGTTGACCATCTCTGCTTGTTCCATCACCGGCGCCGTCGAAATCTGGGCGGTTTTCCGCGGTAGGTGGTGGCTTCGGAGCGGCGGGAGTAAGAGCAAGCCCCTTTACGTTTTTGCGCTTCATGGAGCGCGGGGCAAACGGGTCGGCCATGATGAGCGAGGGTGGCGCGCAGGGACGGTGTGTAGGAGGGAGAAAATGCGAAATCGAGTATGTTGTTGGAGAGAACAAATGCTCAGACGGGTCCGAGGCTCATCTCCCAGCTCGAGTCAGACGGCGGCCGTGTTGAGGACAAAACCCTGGCAAACGTGGGACACGACGTAGGTATCGAGGGGGGGAATGTCGAGGTGGATAGGTGTAGCCGGTTGAGAGAGGCTCGGGTTGAGCTGTGGGGTAGAGGAAGTCGCAGGCGCTTGGAGTGTGACAGGGGAGCACGGGCAGAGACAAGCAAGGCGCGGGCGAAAGGTTGCGTCGGTAGATTCAATGACAGTACCGAATCTCAGGCATGAAATAGGCTGCGGGCAATTTCGGTGAATCTTGAGAGCGTGGGAAATGATTTGACGTTGGGCTCGACGGCGTGGTTGATGTATGGCCGCCACTGTTGAGAGTGGTGGGGGTGAGGAAAGTATTGAATGCCTTAGCAATTTCGGTAGTAGGTGTGGTGTAGGTAGGAGGTACTAAGCTGTAGGTATTCAGATATTTAGGTAGGTACCTACCTACCTCTATGTAGGTACCACCTAGGCAGGTGGCGGGTTGATGGACACCGGGATAGTCGCAATAAAGCAGTGTTTGAGCACACAATAAATTTCAAGCAGCCATGTATCGCGATTGTGTGGTCAATGACTCGAAATTACTTGAGTCTTACTGCAGGTGGCTGCAGGAAGAAGAGCCTAAACGGCCCTAACCGACTCGCAAAGAGACACCCAAGACTTCAACTGTCAGGCAGGTACATCGACACTTGCCAGTTAGTACCTTTCAACTATTAACCGCCCAAAACACCCAAGCCAGGCCCAAGAGCGGGGGACGCTACGGGGCTCGAGCGGCACACCAGATTCGCAACACCCTTCTCAAGTCTCAAGTCTGAACTGTCCAGGGGCATCCAGCCATCCAACCTCCTCTGTTGCTTCCAAGTGGTGCTGGCCTGAGTCTTGACCCATGCTAACACATGGCGCGCTGGCATTTTACTGGCTCTCTCTCGTTGCACCACTCTGGTGTTACAGACTCTGGCGCATAGCATTGTCATGTGCCTGACAATGTTATTTATGATAGTAAAATGGTTACTATATTAATTGCCCTTGTATGACTTCATTCTTTCGCGTGACTACAAATGCCAGCAAACCGGATCGCGGAGCCAGCCTTTGTCGTCGGCATCTCCGTATCTAGGTATGTAGGCCAAAGCGCCATCATCACTGGCCTACATGATGCGCTCGTCCGAAGATCAGTAGTACCAGCCTCGGACAGGTGCACCATGACAAACAATTTTTTTTTCGTTTCCGGGATAGATGTTTCAACCATTGAGCGATCCAAATTATGCGCCAACTTCCCAAAGTGATGCTAATGGACAATGGACATGGCATTGCTAGCCGGGGTCAAAGCCTTCGTACAAAAGTGCTGCATCTTTCTCTTGAAGCATGACAGGCAACGCTCTTGAAAACAGCGATTGTCTTTTTTCTTACCCCCCTTTTGGAATATTCCAAGTCATACCCAGGTGCCCTTTATCTGCCTCGATAGACTCGCTAATTAAATTTATCTCTTGTTCGATGCAAAATCCCACCAACTCGTCTGGTTTGGCAGCTACCTTACGTAAGCACCCGGAACATGATATTTCCACCTAGCCAACCATCACCCTTGCGTGCAGGCGCGACACGGGCACCAGTAGCTCTAGCCACCACTCTCCAAAAAAAATTGTAAGTTGCACGGAGGAGGTCGCGCAGCAAATCGAGATTTGCAGGGAACATACGAGGAGCTTCGTCGAATAATTCATCACTCCCACTGGCCTGCATCTGCGATATTCCTCCCTGAGTCGCGCATCCTCCTCGAATCGCGCATCTCCCGAATCGCGCCAGACCAGGAGCATTCTCAAGTAGCAAACATCGGCTTTCAAGATGAGCAGCAGTATGCGCGATCTGATCTCTGCCGAGGCAGAGATCGATGACGAGGAAGATGACGAGTCCTTTGACGAGGGAACCGGCGGCCAACGCAAAAGCAATCGACCGGGAGACTTCGACGATTCCTCCGAGGAAGAGGAGGACGACGATGACGAGGAGGAAGCGCGCAAGGTGCGTGCGCACCAGTTCTGTGCTGCTATACCTACTGACAAAGCTTCCTCCAGATTCGCGAAGGCTTCATTGTCGAAGATGAAGACGATGACGACGGTGGCGATGATGATGAGGATCGGCCCATCAAGAGAAAGCGCGAGCATCGCGATCGCGAAAAAGAAGAACAACTGGACGAAGATGATTACGACCTCGTAGGAGAACAGTTTGGCGAACAGCCAAAATCACAATCACAGGTACGAAAATTGACCCCTCCTGATCACCCAGTGCCGCTGACACAGCGCAGTCCAAATTCAAGCGTTTAAAGCGCGGTCACCGCGGTGATGGCGGCGAGCAGAACAGGCCGGCTGGCCTAGAGGACATCTTCAACGATGAAGAAGATGAAGCCGGCGAACAACGAGGATACAGACCCAACTTTCGCGCCCAAGCCGATGAGTTCGATGATTTTATCGAGGACGACTACCCCGAGGACGATGACGAGCGAGAGCGAGCTCAAGAGGATGTCGAGGTCGCCCGCTCCAAGGACCGCGGCGTGTCTGGTATCGTTGACACGACTGGTCTCGATAAAGAAGCCCTGGATGACATGGAAGCCATATTTGGCAATGGCGAAGATTACGACTGGGCTCTGCAGATGGAGGACGAGGAGGAGGAGCGCGAACGAGACGAACAGGGCATTGAACTCAAGGACGTTTTTGAGCCTTCGCAGCTCAAAGAAAAGCTTCTTACCGACGAAGACAACCTCATCCGCTTTACCGACGAGCCCGAACGTTTCCAGCTCGAGCGCAAGCAGTTTAAGAACTTGCAGCTCACAGCTGAGCAATTTCGCGACGAGGCCAAGTGGATCAGCAATCAACTGTGGCCCAAAAAAGGCCTCTCCCAGGAACTGCAGGCGCCTTTTGGCAAAGCCGTTGGCAAGGTTCTGGAATTCTTTGTCGTTGACGAGGTGGAAGTTCCGTTCGTTTTCCAGCATCGCAAGGACTATTTGCTCCACTCCAAGAAGATTCGCAAGTCAACTCATGACGATCCGGATGGCCCCGACTACTCGATTCAGTCCGACAAGCTGCTGAACCAGGACGATCTTTGGCGAATCCTCGAGCTCGACATCAAGTTCCGATCATTCATCGAAAAGAAGAATGCACTCGAAAAGACGTTTGAGAACCTTCGTACACTCGAGGTTGACGACCCGATGGTCGAGGACATGATTCCCGAGGCAACTACCATGGAGGAGCTGCAAGACTTACAAGACTATCTCCAGTTCCAGTACGGGCCCAAGCTCAAGGATCTGGCTGTCATGGCCAGCAACAATGCCCAAGTCAAGAAACCTGGCTCCAAGAGTAATGTTTTGGATCGCGTGCGTAATGGCAAGGCCTACTACTTTGTCAAAGCCTACGGCATCTCCGCCGACCAGCTGGCGAAGAATGCTCTCCGTCAGGGCAAAAAGGTGACGCCTGATGATGACTCACAATATCCTATGGATCTTGCAGACACCCTCATTGACGACAACTTCAATACAGGAGATCAGGTCATCAATGCCGCGAGACAAATGTACGCAGAGGAACTGGCTGCCAGCCCTCGCATGAAAAAGTACTTCCGCGGCTCATACTACCAGCTTGCCGAGATTAGCTGTCGTCGCACAGAGAAGGGTCTCCGCAAAATTGACGATACACACCCATACTACGAGATCAAATATCTTCAAAACCAAACAATCGCCGACCTTGTCCACCAGCCGGACACTTTTCTCAAGATGATGAAAGCCGAGGAGGAGGGTCTCATCGAGATCAGGCTCGTCATGCCTTCTCGCTTCGACTTCCGTAAACAACTCTACCAGGAGTTTGAGTCAGAAAATTTTAGTGACCGCGCCGAGCAGTGGCGAGAGGAGCGCAAGAAGGTCTTGGATTTGGCCTATCCCAAGCTTGAAAAGGGCATTGCCAAGAACATCAAGGAAGTCATTCGTACCTTTTGCCAGGACGAAGTGCTCAAGATGATTCGTCAAGACTACTACAGGAAGCTGGACCAGGCGCCATACAAGCCGAAGGGTATGATCCTGGGAACGACTCCGCGCGTACTCGCTCTCTCCAACGGCATGGGGGACCCTGCGCGTGACCCCATATGCTGGGCGTGGGTTCCTGAAGATGGTCGCGTGTTGGAGCAGGGCAAATTTGGCAACCTGGGCCGCGATGAGAGCCAGCGTGAAGCCTTCGTCGAGTTGGTCAACCGTCGCCGGCCTGATGTTATTGCCGTCTGCGGTTGGTCCTGCGACACTCACAAGCTTGTTCGTGACATAGAGAGCCTTGTGAGCGAAAAGGCGCTCATGGGTCCGGAATTCGAGGACCCCGAGACGAATGATTACCGAACTGAGCAGCTCGAGGTCATGGTTGTGGACGATGAGGTGGCCAGATTATACAAAGACAGCCCTCGCGCCGTCGCTGAGCATCCTTCGCTCAATCCTGTCACCAGATACTGCGTTGCTCTGGCGCGTTACATGCAGAACCCGATGAAGGAATATGCCGCACTGGGCAAGGATGTGATCTCGCTTTCTTTTCACCCTTGCCAGAAATTGCTACCGCAGGACAAGCTCGCCAAATACCTGGAATCAGCAATGGTGGACACGGTCAATATGGTCGGTGTGAACATCAACGACGCCATGGTCGACACGTACACTGCGAACCTGCTTCCCTTTATCGCTGGTCTTGGCCCCCGCAAGGCAACAAGTGTGATGAAGGCCATCAATGCCAACGGTGGCTCAGTGAACACAAGAGAGGAACTAGTGGGCGACCCTGAGAGCCGGAAGCTCCCTGTGGTTGGTCCCCGCGTGTGGAACAACTGCGCCAGTTTCTTGTACATTGACTATGACGCGACAAACCCCGCCTCGGATCCTCTGGACAATACTCGTGTTCATCCTGAAGACTACGAGCTTGGTCGAAAGATGGCTGCAGATGCGCTGGAACTTGACGAGGAAGACGTCAAGGCTGAGATTGACGAGAATGGCCCAGGTGCCATTGTACGCAAGCTGTTCAAGCAGGGCGAACAGGAGAGAGTCAATGAGCTGGTTTTGGACGAGTATGCGGATCAGCTGCTGCGCAACTTTAACCAGCGAAAGCGTGCCACTCTGGAGGCCATCAGTGCTGAACTTCAGGCGGAGTACGAAGAGCTGCGAAGAAGCTTTGCGCCACTGACGCAAACAGAAATTTTTACCATTTTCACCGGTGAGACCAAGCAAACACTTTGTGAGGGCATGATTGTACCTGTCAATATTCGCGTGGCCAGGGATGACTTTGCCATTGCCAAGCTCGACTGTGGCATTGAGGGTCGTGCGGAGGCCCACGAAGTGACGAGTCTGCCCTCGGTCAAGGATGTGCTCAGCGTGGGCCAAACAGCGCGGGCCAAGATTCTGGAAATGGACTACAAGGCGTTCTCTGTGAAGCTTTCGATGCGCGAGGACTCGCTCCGAATTCCTTACAAGCGGCCAACCAATTACGGCCGCGACGGGTGGGACTATGCTCAAGAAGCAGCAGATAAGGAAGAGCTCAAAGTGAAGGACAAGACTACTGGACGGACACAGCGCGTTGTCAAACACCCCAACTTCAAGCCGTTCAATGGGCTGCAGGCAGAGGAATTTCTGGGATCGCAAGCACCTGGCGAAGTTATCATCCGACCATCCTCCAAAGGAAACGACCACCTGGCCATTACATGGAAGGTTGCGGACAACGTGTACCAGCATATTGATGTATTGGAGATGCAAAAGGAAAATGAGTTTTCGGTGGGCAAGCTACTGCGGATTGGAGGGCGATATACGTACAGCGACTTGGACGAGTTGATCGTGGACCACGTCAAGGCCATGGCTCGCAAGGTGGATGAAATGATGCGTCATGACAAGTATCAGAATCGCTCCCGCAGCGAAACTGGTAAGTTTTTTTTTTCTTTTTTCCTTTTTTTTTCTTTTTTTTTTCTTTTCTTTTTCTTTTTTTTTCTATTCCCCGTCGCTGGCTACCCATTTGGCGGTGGAGGAGACCAGGTGGGCTAACAAGGAACAGAAAAATGGCTCACTACATACATTGACGCAAACCCCAACCGGTCGGCTTATGCTTTCTGCATCGACACGAAGCACCCTGGGTACTTTTGGCTATGCTTCAAGGCCAGCCGGACGGCTATCGTGATTGGCATCCCGATCCGAGTGATTCCACAAGGATTCGAACTCAAGGGATACCAGTACCCCGACATGCGTGCCCTGTGTAATGGGTTTAAGCTACGGTACCAGAATGAGTTTTCTAGAATGGGGGCGAGATAAAAGTTGGTCGAGTACAGTCTGTATGAACAAAGATTGATAAGGAGCGAAGGGGAGGAAGATTGGGCGTTGCATTTTACTGCTATATTACACACAATTTCTATTGATTGCCGTTATGGGTATTATTCGAAGCGGCAGCTGTCACAGCCAGAGACAGGGCGCAGGAGCAAGAGGTGGGGGAAGAGACACTGAGAAAAGAAAAGAGAACAAATGTAATTGAGTGTCGATACAGGATTGGATGGACTGGCGTTGGGCAATGGGCTACTAAATTCACTGGATCAAGTGTCGGTCTGAAAGTTGTGTGTGAAAGTGATTGATGCGCGATTTGAAGCCAAGGTCCTTGCTTGTAAGAAATGGTGTAACTACCCAGGTAACTAGCCATGATCTCGGAGACTCGGAGAGCCGTCGTTGAGCGCAAAGGCAACGGAGATGGGGGAAGAGGAATCTAGCTGGAGTCGTAACACCGCAGTCGCCGACATGCATGAACAGGTTGCAAAGGCCCAATTAAACAGCTCAGCACCCGAAATTTAGGTATCTAGGTACCTAGGTAGTAGTCGGTAGTAGTCATGTATGTATGTATCATCGTCTGCAGAAATCCAGGGTCGGAAGTGGATCGTCTTGGGCAGGGCTGATCGGGAGTCGCGACTGGCGGCTCCTTGCAGGCGGGTCTCGCGATCATGTGGGCATGGTGTCGTTAGCGCGCGTTCCTCTTGTTGAGATTGTTGCGCAATCGGAGGGAGAGAAAAAGAGAATCTGAGCGAGACTAAAGTGTGTCTGGTCATGTGCCTTGTTGCATATTCTCCGAGAAGAGATGGGCAGATTGTTGGGAGGAGACGAGTCGGAGGCGGGCGATGACTCGCAGAGGGGCCAGGCAGAGCAGGCGACGGTGTCTTTTGCGGCGAAGCACAACGTCAGCGGTGATGGGCGATAAAGTGGGAATCGAGAGGAGGAGAGTGGAATTGGGCACGGAGCTCGGAGAATTGGTATTCGTGAGGTGGATGAGCTGATTTAGAGTGCTGCCGGCGTCTGTTGTACTGTTCTACGGGTACGGAGTATGTACTGTGCGTACTGTGCTGGACAAATACAGTAAGTAGCCAGTCTGGCGTATGACAGCATGATGTTGCTGCATGCTGTGATGAACCGAGGCGTTTGATCCAACGGCGCTAAAGAAATCAATGGCATAGGTACTGGATCAATTGGTACTATAATTGCGTTGGATGTTTCTCGAAAGCTGTTTGCTGGAGATGGCGACATCGGCGGTGCCAACAAACACACGTCAGACGCAGGAGGGTTGGTGCCACGACGAGGGAAAGCTATTGTAGCGGGCCCTATCTGTGGAGACGGGGAAGAAGAGGTGAATGAGAGGTGAATGAACGAACATGGCGAAATAACTACCTACCTGGAGTAGTGACTACGAATTGATGGAATTGCGTTGTTGCAAGCGGGCGTGGGCAATGACGAAATGACAAGCGCCAAGGGAAGCTCCGGAGTCGGTGATGTGATGGCGCGTTTGCAAGTCGTTTGTGCTCCACTGGGCCGACGACGGTGTACCAGTACCTAGTTGGGATGATGGGCCAAACGGAACTGCGTGGCGAGGTTGTCCAAGCCATTCTGTTGCTGGGGCGAGTTGTTGGGACTAGTTCCATCTGGTGTGCCTGATCTCCTTTGTCGTGAATTTATTGAAAATTAGCGAGGTTTTAAAATCCCGTCGCCGCCATTTCATCAAAGAAAGCCAGCAAGCATCCCACAGTGACTACACCAAGAACACACGGTGCGACATGCCCGCTTTTCTTGTTTTGGCGGGTGCCCACCCCCGCAATATAGCGCGGCACGCCGGAAGCAGCCTGGCAGTGGACCTGATTTGTCGTTGTTGGGGGAGGGAAAGGGTTCGTTTTAGGGGTCAATTGATAGAGTTGCAAGTAGGAGGGGGGAGAGAGTACGAATTGCATGATTTGGAGAATAATGACAGGAATGAAAAGAAAACGAAGAAGAATTCGCTGCTGGCGGCAAATGAGCAAAACACCCCTCCCCTCTTTTTTGGGTCCCCCCCGGTCGCTGGGATGTACTCCGTTTGGGTGGACAGGTGCTTGTTGCGTCAGGTCACGCGATGCGACTTGGAGGAGGCACGGTATCGTCACCGCAGGGACAGGTACCTTTTTTCTTTCCCGGGCGGACCCCACGGTGTGCTTCCAGCCTACCAAGGGGTCCCTTGTCCTTGGAGCAATGTAGCAATGTACGGTTCCAAGGTACCGCGAGAACTGGCATCGCCCCATCTTCATACCGGTCCCCGCTAGCTCTCTACCTCTCCCAACCCCCGCTTCGTCTTGGAGACCAAAGCTCGCGTGACGACAGCTCTGACTCCAACCAGGACCAAGCCTGGACCGCACCACTCTGGCACCTTCTCTGGCACTTCTGGCACTCACCAAGGCTGTGTCTCCTCCTCTGCGGTGCACTCACTTTAGTATAATTAGTCCTCCTTTCCATCTCGACCCCTCCTCTCTTCATCTTCATCATCCGTCTTGACATCTTCATCTTTTCCATCCACACTCCATCTCATCTCAATTCATCATCGCATCAACACTTTCATCTGCGCCTTGTACATTGACTCTTATCCGACCACTGGACCCTTTTTCTCCATCCTCATCTCTACACATCGCCGCCTCAGTTCGCATCACTGCCGTGTTTTGTTGAGCTCCCTACCTCGCATTGACTATCCAATTCTAGTCCTTGCAAACGCACTCTTCATCTCCTTGACACATTTCCTCCATCTCTACCCCGCCGATTCCTTACGTTTGGCTATCCCTTGTCCTTGATCCATCGCATTTACACGGATACATCCCTCTGAAACCAACCGCCATCAGTAAGTCACTACCCCCACCATGACCTAGTCTCCAACATGAGGACTAACAATTCCCAGTGACTCGCTCCCACAAGGCCAACGACCGTGATCACAAGGGCATCGCCGAAGGCACTGCTCTCCCCGTTGAGCATCTTCCCCGTTACTTTGCCAAGAGTGGCTACGCCGACGTCGATCCCAAAAAGATCAAGAAGGACGGTGCTGGCAAGGGCAACTGGTATGCATATCCCCATCTTCATATACGTCATCGGCCATGGCTGCATCAACCCATCCAGTTGCATGCAAACGGCTTGTCGGCATATTTCAGTCTTCAGATGACCACTAACACACCACCAGGGGCACCCTTCATGAAGACATTGCCGACGAGGACTTTACTTTTACCAATACCCGTCGCCGCTCCAACAGTAGCACCATCTCCCACCACGGAAAAGAGTTTCGCACCAAGTTCGAGGTGATTGACAGTGAGCCTGTCTTTGAGGAGTCTGTCCACGGTCCCCTCGTCGAAGAGGAGGAGAATGGAGATGATCTCTCCAAGACGGATTCCTCGGAGAGCGGCCGCTCGTCGTAGACGACGGCCACAGGACATCTCCTGTTTGCTGGAGCTTCTTGTCTGGCCCATGTGCCGGATTGCTATTTGAAATTGCGCGCCATTAGGCTGGTTCACCGTGGCGCCAAGAAATGTATTACTGTATCATCACTTTTTACGAAGGAGCCCTCTGGGCATGAAATTGATTATTGCTTACAAGCATGGTTCAATCGTAGAGTTGTCTTGTTTTGTAGACGGTGCCGATGAATATCCCGTCAAGCATTGTCATGGAAAGAATCAGCTCCTTTCGGCACGACCGGAAATCAATTAAAGAGAGCGAGTCGAATACAAAAACGGCGACTGACTTGTAGGTGTGATGCCCATCCAGTAAGTACTGAGCCATCTCGGCAGTATACCATGATGATTACCTACCTATCTACCTAGGTAGGTAGGTAGGTACCTAGGTAGATTCCCAGGTATGGAACCCATCATGACACACAGCCTTGGTGCCTCCCCAGCGTCACAAAATAGGTACACGCTAATCCGTGATATAGTAGGCTGAATTTCATGGGTCTTTCAACAGATCAAATCTTCTTCCTTTTTAATGTAGTATTTTTCTTGTTCTTCTTCCTCTTTTTCTTCTCATTCTGTCTTGTTCTATTGATTTCCATTTTGTACCGCTGCCCAACCACATCTCCGTTTGTCCCCGCCCACCTCCTCCGTCACCGCCAACATGGCAGCAGCTCTTGCTTCAGTCACGGCAGTCATTCGATACAAGGTAGCCCTGACCTACGAGATTACAGCATTACATGTACTGGATTGCCGCACAACTTACAAGCATGGAAAAACAGCATTAAATTTCCTACTGTCACTCTACCATCCAACCGCTGTCCCACGCTGCCGTGCCACCCACCAAGCTTTCCTGTGCACTTGTCAATCCCATCTGCGCGCGACGCACTACCCCATCGTCATGCTGGGCGACAGCATCATCCAGTTGAGAGTCACCATGATTATGCTTGACCCTCCTCCTCTGCATATCGTCACCTACGCCGTCAGTGTCCTGGAGGTCTGAATCACGTACCTGGAGCTGCTCTTTTCTGCTATATAACGCCGTTCGTTTCGTCTCATCGGGCAGAATGGCCATTATCTCTGCCAATACGCAGCCTATCTGGACACAGCCAACATTGCGACCAGAAGCTTCCATTCCGAAGCCAAACCCAAATTCACCAGCCTCCGATCAAGACACCGACTCACCATGACGACCGCAACTGACTTTGACCGGGACGGCATCACCATTCTCAATGTGTTCCATACAGTCGTACATGTCGACTACTTTGGACAGGGCATTACCATTGATGTCGAGCCGCGTTTCGAGGTGCCCCCGCGCGGCCCGTATCGGCGGCTGCGTCGCAAGCTGATCGATGCCGTACAGCGCTTTGAGGCGCATTCGCAAGTCCGACGGAACCGGGAGGCCGTCCGGCAGATTCGGCGGGAGCTGCGGCACCATCTTGCCCCGTTGCTCCGCACGTTCGCGGATCGCGGCCGCGAGCCGACCCACGACCGCAGCGGCCGCGTGGGTCTGGATTCGTGCGTCTATAAGGGCGTGTGCGCCTTTGAGCTCGCGCAGTCGGCCGAGCACACTCCTTACCTCGCGGAAATTGCCAGCCCGGCGGAGCCCGCGGCGGGCGGCAGGCCCCGACACCAAATCGTCCTCAACAGGGACCTGCCGACCTGGACGTCGGACGAGGTGGACATTGCCGTCACTGCCGTCAGTCTCACCACTGTCCAAGGGACTGTGGTACTCCCTCACGAAGACCTCGAGTACACATGTCTGGCCTCGCGGGACGTCAGCGTCCCAGGTCTGCGCGCCGCCGAACTGACACCAACCCTGAGCGGGCTGGCGGCCGCGACGGCACTCCTCACAAGCCTGCCCCGGGCGCGCCGCGCCGACCTGTACGTGCCGCGGCTGATGGGGTACGTGTACCACGAGGCGGTGGCGGCGCGACCGGGCCAATCGGCAACGTACGTGGTCGGCGGCGCGCTGCTCGAGCTCGTCTACAGGCCGCGCTGCTGGGCCGCGCTGCGGCGGCTCGATCTGCGCCCGCCGCGGGACCGCCAGCGGCGCTGGGCGACGCGCATCCGCGACACGCTGACACTGATGCACGAATACGGCATGGCCTGGGGCGGCGCCGTGGGCGTGCCCGAAGGCGGCCGCGGCCACCGCCTTGTGGAGAGCGTCGACATCGACGGACACCGCAGACCATGGCTCCTGCGCAACTTTGGGCCGGCCACAAGCGGCCAGGAAGCGATGCAGAGCGACATGGCGGCTGTGCGGGAGATGATGGCCATGGCGGGGGACCACCGGTCGGTGTAGACATTGAGGAACCTGCGTGGGAGGGGTAGGGAGGTGGCGAGGAGTTGGGTGTGCTAGGGGGGAAGGCGGCCGATGATGTGTGGCGGAGAAGATGTGTCGGTGGGAGTTGTTTGTGGAAAGAAAGTCGACGGTAAGAATATGGGCATATGTGTGGTTGATATAGGTGGTTGGAATATGAGGCGGGCTGCGGATGGAGAAGCGTAGAGTGGCCGCGGAAGTGAGGCGATGCGTGTTGTGCGACGGCCAGTCAGCGGAACCCTGAAGTATATGTCTTGGAAAGTGATGCGTTGGTGCCTAATGGCTGCCATGCCGAAGATGAGATGCTCATGTTGCTACCCGTCATTATTGCTTGGCTTTGCTCTGTTGTTGGTACGTGAGGCTGAATAACTAGCCATGGCATTGGGTCATGTGCAGCAGAATCAGATAGAAGTAGTGTTACAACCTTGCTACAGTTTCTTCTTGTCGCTATTCTGTGTGAAAACACAAAATGAGAAAAATCACCAGGAGCAATTCCTGAGAGATGGTGGTAGATTGAAGTGTTAATAAATATAGAGCAAATTAACGACATCGAACTCGGAAGCGCTGATACTTTGTACAATTCAAGTATCAAGGTCAGTGAGTATAATAGAGCATGAATGAAAGATAATTATTTTATGAAATATGACTAATGAGAGCACATGTGGCCACTCTATAAACGTTGACGGCTGGGAGCACTACCAGTTTTGCTCCTGCAAACACCACGTGTCCAGAGTACCAAATTCTGATATCGACGAGTACCAGAAAAGATGGAGTTTATCAAGTGATAGTCATGCTGGCGCAAACACCATCACTTCCTGACTGGTGGTACTTTGTGCCGAGCGTCGTGTAGCCCGTGCATGAAGACGCCGGTAGCCGATACCCCTGTAGCAGGTGCATTCGGCGACGTGGCAGGCGCAGCGCTCGTTCCATACCACGTCCTACTAGTCCTCCCACTTGGCGGCCTCCTCGCGCGCCTGCTGCGCGGCGAGCGCGTGGTTGCAGCGGTAGGCTTAAGATGAGAAGGTTTGGAATTGGTGGAGGACACTGGGTGGTCCCTTTAAACAAGAAGATACGAGTTTTGGTCGAGGTTGGACTGGAGGTCGTAAGAGAATAGAAGGGAGTATAGCTTTGAGCATAGTTGTGAGTATAGTTGAGTATAGTAGTGAAAGTAGGCAAGCAAGGAAGCGATCAAGTCTTCCAATGTTCAAATCCATCTTGGAAAGTCTAGGGGGTCGCCGCCCTTTTTACCTTGTATTGAGCGGTTCATCTCCTTTTGCCTGCGATTCTGAGCTTCTCCCGTGTTTGAGACTTTCTTCGTCGACTTGCTTTTGCAAAACGTACACGGCCTCTTTGGTACACATCTACGCTGGCTGCGTTGGCTTGACACCAGGGTTCCAAGCTTAGATCTAGTAGTAGTCAGTATATAAAGGGAGCTCTGTTGAAGTTGGAGGTCTGCTCTGAAGGTTTGGATGGATGACTCTGATTGGAAGTTGACGTCAAATTTGAGGCGAGAACATTGTAGTTGAGCCAAAAGTCGAAATAATGATGATTGTCTCAAGTTGGAGGTTTGGATGACGATTAGTGAGCGAGGTGACATTTTGTCAGGTGAGATGGAGGTGCAGTCTTGGGAAGCACCAATATCAGCCATATGCCAGAGTCGGGGGGTGAAGGACTGCCAATCGCAAACTCGATGTGCACATGTGGTGTCCATTGATAGCTTTTGAAAAGTTGCTCTTTTATATTCTTTGTTCGGTAAGCTCGAAAAATAGCACATACAATGAGAAGGTTGGCAGAAATTCCATTTCGACAGGTAGCTAAGTGTTTCTGTTCCATTCTACCCTTTTTATAATGTTTATTGTTCCTTTTGAAGCTTAGCACATCTATTTTAGAAGTTTCAGAAAATTTTGTTCTAGATACTTTAAACTTCCTCTTTCATTTCTAGACGTTTCGAAAATCTCAGTCAAAATCTCAGAAATCTCACTGGTCTGCTGCCCAGTCGCCACGTCGCATGACCCCAAGGTATTTTTTGTGCGCATCCTCAAACTCTTCCGGGTGGAGGCATTGCGATACATTTCCTTTCTAGACTTTGCGTGTGACCGTTGAAGTGATACGAGTTGAGCCTCTGGGCGCTTAGTAGTGATGGTAGGCCCTGCCCAATACCTATTCACTGCGTAGCACCGTGTGATTTTCAAATGGAGCGTTGCACGTATAATACCTGAAACTGTGTAAGGAATAGACCCGTAAACATTGGATCAGAGCATGATTCAGTGCAATTTCGCGATATATTCGTTGTACCAAAGAAGTCATCCGGTACTGCCAAAGAAAATGGTCCTACGAGGCGTCTCTGAATAATATTGCCTTGATGTCGTACACATTTTGGTTTAAATAGCCCTCTCACCGGATAACCACAGTCGTATACTTCCCCGTATATATCTTCGCTCCCACTTTCCCTCCACGCACCATGGACGTGAGCTACGATGACATTCCGCTGCAGGTGCAGGTGCCGGTGCGAGTCTTTTCCGCCCAGTGTGACCCCCTCGCGGCCGTCATCTTTTTCGACTTTTGCGGCAAGCCCGCGCAAATCACGATTTCCGCGACCGCCGCTCCTCCGCAAGCGCATCCTAGCAGCAGCAGCAGCAGCGGGTACGAGGCGCTCCGCGAGCGGCTGTACGCGCTGGCGCAGGTGCTCGCGTGCAAGAGCCGGTTCTACATGGCCGGGCCGTACATCCCCGTGGCGAGCCAGATGGAGGAGCTGCTGCGCGACGTGATGCTGGACGCGACGCCGCTGCCGGCGCCGCCGATGGACTGGCTCGGCAGCTACCCGCTCGAGTGGTTCCTGAGCATGGGCCGGCAGCCGTTTCTGCTGACCGAGGATCACCGGCGCGGCGGCGGCCAGGCCTGCGCCGTCCGCGACGAGGCGTGGCCCGAGCACGCGCCGTCGGCCAAGGACCTGCAGGCGCTGCTGCTCCCGCGCGCGCTGCCGGCGCTCTCCACGGCGCACCTCAAGGTCGCGCCGGTGCGGTGCGGCCGCAACCGCGTCAGCGGCACCATCACGGCCGACGTGCCGGGTCTCCACCAGCCGTACGCGGGCGGCGGCGGCGGCGCGCACACGTACACGTTTGTGTGCCTGCGCGAGCTCGGCGCGCGCGCCGCCGCCGACGGGAGCCACCGCGCCATGGCCTACCAGATCCAGCAGCTGGAGCTGGTCGCGCAGGCGTGCCGCGGTCTGACGGCCGAGGCGCGGCAGGCCGTGTGCGTGCCGACGCTGCGGGCCAGCCTCGTTCACGAGTTCGGCGCCGGCGCCGGCGGCGGTCGCCTGCCGGTGGGCATGCTGCTGGACGAGCTGCCGAAGCTGGTGCCGCTGCGGGCGTGCACGGCCGCCGCGCCGCCCGGCGTGGTCCGGGAATGGGTGCTCCGCATCTGCCGCACCGTCGATTGGCTCGCCGACATGGGCATCGGCTGGGGCGGGAGCTTCGCCGCTGACCACAGGGGCCACGCGCTGCTCGACGCCGTCGTCGTCGACGCCTTTTCCCGCCCCTGGCTCATGGACGGCTTCGCTGACTGCGGCGAGGGCAAGATTCTGAATGATCGGATCGCGGCCGAACTGCTCCGTGGCGAGTATGGGTTGGGGGGGATGTAGTAGAGTAGGTAGCAATGGAAGTTTGTCGGAAGTTTGCGCGTTGGCGTCGTTTTGAGTGTTGTTGGTGACCAGAGCTCGCATCATATGCCGCCGTACAAGATGAAAGATGCTGAGGGCACACAGATTTGGGCTCTTGGTCTTGTACAGCTCGGTAAGCTGCAGTTGGTCTTTGCACAACGTACGGCGGTCCGCAGTGTGCCGCTGCGTCACCTCTTCGAAAGGGCATGAGTTGCGAGTCCCTATACTAGCTGTAGCAGTGTGTTAAACATGCTAGATATAAAACAGAAGCCATGCCCAAATACTACTCACGGTTGTATCGCAAATCATCCAACCGAACCTGATCCAACACCTTTGCGAGCGCCATCCGCCATGGCGCAACAGTTGCAGATCCTCCAAGCGGAAATCATCGGGAACCGCGTTGACATTACATTCGCGCTAAACACCCGGCCCTTTTGCCTGTCCGTCTTCCCCGTGCGAAAGACGACGGCGGCAGCAGTAGCCCCTTGCTTCGCGAAGACCTGCAACGCGCTGGTGCAGCTCGTGCTGCAGGCCAACACCGGGACGTGGCACTTCTCGCGCGGCCAGAGCCAGATCCAGGAGGCGCTCCATCGCCTCGCCAAGCCGGAGCTGCTCGCGCTCTGCCGTGCGCCCCGGCCGCCGCCGCAGGACTGCTCCGTGCAGCTGCATCTCTGCCACGCGCCGCGACCGTGCGAGCTGCATCCGGACGACAACGACCAAGACGGCGCGCCGGTGCTGCGGCTGCGGCGGACACCGCCCGCGTCCGACCTGGACCGCGAAGAGGAGCACTTTTACCGCATGTATACCGCCGCCGCCACGTGCCACGTGCCGGCCAGCGCCGTCTGCGTCACGGCGGCCACGCGCATCGACGAGGCGCGCATCCACGGCCCCGTGCGCCGCGCCGCCGACGGCGCCGTCTACCACTGCATCGCGGCGCGGGATGCCAG
>NW_006271972.1:1713488-1734819 GCF_000225605.1 Cordyceps militaris CM01
CGGGTGCGGCCCAGTCGCATCATGGGCGGCCTGTACGAGCACGTCGATGGCGGGACGCCGCTGCGCGCGGTACTGGCGGCGGCTCGCCCGGGGGAGCCGGACGCGGCGACGCTGCGCATACTGGCGGCGCGCGTCGCCGGCATGGTGGGGAGCCTGCACCGGCGCGGCTTTGTCTGGGGAGGTGAGTCTGGCGACACGGCGGCGACGACGCTGATTGATTGTCTCGTGGTGGATGGGCAGGGCAATCCGTGGCTGGTCGACGGCTTTTGCGCCGCGTATCACGACGACGCGGTGCGGAGCGACAACAAGGCGCTGCTTTCGCTGCTCGGCCAGATGAAGGCGTATTATCCAGAGGCTGAGGGAGGCGGCTGGTCGGATCATCCGGTCTGAAGGGGCCGGGACCAAGGAGGCGTCGAGGGTGGCTTTTCATCGGTATGTACACGCCGCTTGGAGATGGAACAGTGAATACGATTACTTCTACTTGAATTAATACTCTCCTCCTTGTGACCGTTGTCAGAGATTTTTCGGATCCAACAACTTGGTTTTCCAAGAGACCGTATCGTGTGTCTACCATTTCATCAGCCGGGTTACTTTGGTGTTGCAGGGTTGTTATGGCCCTGTTTGAATGAACATAGATAGCAAATAAGCTGCAGGGCCTAAACAGTGAAGCTTATCCATCCAGTCCGGCAAATCGATTCTGCGCATGGCACATTCAATAAACCACATCCATTCACTATCAAGGTGGCACATGAGTGACTGCGGGCGCAACCAACCGCAGCAGCTTTCCGTCACGTCCCGTGTTCCGGTGTTTCATGGCCCCAGATAACTCGACTTGGCATCCAATAGGGGCGACTGCCGAGGCGAGTTCGTGTAGGCACTCGCTTGGACAAACCCAACAGTCTCTTCGAGGAGCCAAACTATTGGACCCATGGTGGACAACCAGCAGCAGTATCACGTACCTTGACCGCGTGCTGTTGGCAACTGAGCCAGCAAGATTTGTCTATTACGCGCCGGTAATCGGTACAGTGGTTCAAATTTTCCAAGTCGAGCTTCGGGTTCTGCTTGGCCGCGGACATCAGTACTCCAATAGAGCGTCCGACATGGCTTGTGCTATAGTTGCTCACCTAGCTTGTTTGCTAATCTCAGCAGTTTTGTCTGTGCGTGAAGAGTCTAAAAATAGGCCAGGAATACTCACCAAGCTACGCGGTGCATCGTGCGGTTAGCACAAAGGAGTAGCTATACTCTCCAACGGGCCAACACGGGAGTCTTGCAGCACGTCGGAAAGGGTAGATGTATTACATAGCAGGCAATAAATTCAACGCAGTCCACCAGTGAATTTCATAAACGTATTGGAGGTCTGTTCTTATCACAATGTGCGTTTATTGCTCCTCTTGAACGAGACAAGCATGAAATTGTCTACAGTTGTCGTGTTGGCTGGCCTAGCCTCCCGAGCGGCGGCCCGGTCCCATGGTCGAGGTATTTGCCAAAGCCTGAGCAAAGCAGCTTCATGGCCTGGCCTAATACTCCTTCTTTCCGCAGTGGCGGCCTTGGCGGCGTATGTATCTTCGAACGTGGCCGTCCGGCCCCGGATCGAGGGCGCCTGTGTCCGCTCCGACGCCGCGCTCCGGTGGCTCGCATCGCAACTGTCCGAAAACGCGGCAATTTCCTGTCGCGGGCAGCCTCTCCAGCAGCACAACGCGGACCGCTACTGGGGCGAGCAGTTTGGCAAGAACGCGTCCGTCGTCGTCTACCCGGCCACGACGCACGATGTGAGCCGGGCCGTGCAGGCCGCCGCCTGGTCCCCATTCGGCCGCGAATTTTCCGTCGTTGGCGGTGCCCATAGCCAGGTCAACGCTAGCAGCAGCTACGGCTTCGTCCTGGACATGTCGTGGATGAACAGCTCGCAGCTGATTCTCAACTTCACAGACACCGCCACCGCCGGCGCTCCGATTGCGGCCGTCGAGTACCAAGGCGGTGCCAACTGGGGCCAGGTGCATGCCGTGACCAATGGGACCGGCTACGCGGCCGTCGGCGCGCGCGTGGCCAATGTCGGCGTCGGGGGCTTCTCTCTCGGGGGCGGCATCGGCTTCCTGGCCGGCGCGTACGGCTTCGCCACCGACCGGCTAGTGCGGCTGGAGGTGGTGCTGCCGTCGGGGGAGGTCGTCACGCCGACCAAGACCAACGAGCACGCCGACCTCTTCTGGGCGCTGCAGGGCGGCAGCGGCCAGTTTGGCATCGTCACCCGGTTCTGGCAGCGCGCCGTCGCGGAGCCCAAGAGGAGCACCCTCGCGTTTTACTACGTCGAGGACGAGTATGTCGCGCGGCTGCGCCAGCAGACGGTCGAGTTTTTCGACACAAACAAGGACCCGTTTAGCGTCGTGTACTACAGCTTTGGCTATCTGCCCGACGACCTCGGCAACGCGACGCCGGAGAGCTACGCGAAGCGCACCCTGCTCATCACGGTGCATTTTGACGACCCGACCAGCCCGGGCCAACTGAACAACACGGCGACGTTTGAGCGGCTGCTGGACGGCATCGACACTTCACGCGGCACCGTCGTTTCAACAGCACACTACGCCGACCTCGCCTTCATCGGCGAGGCGGCATATCCCTACGGGTACCGCCGCGGCTTTTACGGCGGGCAGACGTCCGCCATCGACGTCGACTACCTCGCGCGCCAGACCGAGACGTTCTGGCGCTACGTCGACGCGCTCACCGAACGGGGCGAGCACCCTTACTCGGCCTCGTTTGTCGTGCAGTACATGCACCCCGGCCTGAGCGGGCACCTGCCCGCGTCCGACGCCGACACGGCGTGGCCGCACGCGGTGGTCGGCCACCAGACGCTCTTCACGGCGGCGTACAAGCACGCCGAAAACGACGCCCTCACTCTGGCGGCCGTGCAGGCGCTCAACGAGGGCACGTACGCGCAGCAGCGCAAGATCGGTGGCGGGCGCGTTCTGGCCAACTATCCAAACTACATAGCGCCGGGGGACGGCGGGTGCCGCGTCTGGGGCCGCAACGTCAAGAGGCTGGTCCAGGTCAAGCAAAAGTATGACCCTGGATGCTTGCTTCGCAATGGGAAGGTATTTGCGAGTCAGGGGTGTGTAGAAGGAGGCTGGGCCAATGTGTTTGATGATTGTGAATGACGGTGACTTGGTCGACTGGGTATCTAGAGGCTCATTTCCACCGTGATTGCCTAGCAAAGATGATATGAGTGGATCATTGTCATGCATTATGAATTTTGACAAAATTCATGATGCCGCATTTTCTCAAGACTTGTGGATATTTGCGTACTAGTCATAGACTGAACCGAACGTGCACAGCTATACTCTGGCTTCAGTTCATGGTGTTGGCGGATGTATAGATGGGATCTATTCCGAGTCTTATCTCGAAGCTGATTGTGAAGATTGTTTCGTTGGTCCTTGATGGGAGACTAGCCTGTTGGTTTCTCTCGCCAAGTATGTATAGTTGAATAGCAGAAGGAATTCTTTCCATGATCCGAGTGTAGGTTATCTCGAGTCGGCCACGAAATAATTGACCGCCAGCGGCTCCCCGAGTCCCATCTTTTCCTCAAACGCCCCATGGTCCCAGCGGATACGCGCTGTCAGGCCAGGCTCAGCCGGCAGCGAAAAGACACGCGAGACCTCATCCGCACCGGTCAGCGATGCAGGCTGTTCCCAGAGCATGAAAACGTAGCGATGCGGTCCCGAGGGCGGCGGCGGGCCCGGGGGCGCATATGGCACAGCAGGCCGTGCGCTCGTTTCGAGTCTTGTGAAGCCGTCATCGTCGGCGGCGGCGGCTGCCACGAGGTCTGTCTGGATCCAGTGGATGATGGGGCCGAGGATAGAAAAGGACGGAAAGGGGGCGTCGAGGTCGATGCAAACGGCAATGTACTTGTGACCCCCCTCGCGGGGCTGCGCGAGCGAGGTCGATACGGATAAGGCTGGCGTGTCCTTGGCAGCGAGCTTGGGCAGCTGGATGCCAGAGCGGGAGACGGCGGTGTTGCCTGGGAAGACGACACGGAGCGACGGCGGCGCGTCGGCGGTGTCGAGCTTTGCCAAGGCACGTAGGACACTGGGACAGGGTTTCATGGTGAGTGTTTGATGGGTTGGTGAGCAATGCGTTTGGTGATGATGGACTAGTTTGTTGTTGATGATGGACTAGTTTGTTGTTGATGATGGACTAATTTGCTGGTGATGGAAGAGGATGCGTTTGGTCATGGACCAATTTGTTGCATGGTTCGTTTGGTGTCTGAGGTGAGTTGGGTGGCTCGACAACAAACGCGTGGTGATTCGTAATAGCGCCATAATAACTAATTGCATTACTTGCAAGCTAAAGAGTATTCGGCTACTCCGTAGTCAAAGGTCTATTATGGTCTATCAAAATTCTTTGTAAACGCTACAAGAATCGTGCACAAATCCGCGAAAAAGGAAAATAAACACTTTCAGAGTGCTGGCACTTTTCTCCGGTTCATCTGTATTGAATAGTGGCATTCAGCTCGTCACTTCAAACGGCCACACATTCCAGCGATCGGCACTATCTTTCTCTTTGTCATATTATTGCAATATAGTGACAATAGCTTGTTTTTTTCTGCATGAGACACGAACTCGCCACTGCCGGCGAAGCAGCAAGACATATGGAATGCCGAAGCTCAATCTCCTCTTTCAAGCATGGTCCAGACCGACTCAGTACAGAAACCGGCTTTGGAGCCAACTTCCACGACCGAACAAGACTCTCCAATTCTCATGATAGTACGTACCCGCACAGTACACTCCACCACATCTCTCGATAATAGGTGGCTAACGTATCACTGAAGCCGCTCTCGAACCATATTTACTGGCGCCACATATCACGAGGCAAGATTCAATGGCAACGGCCGAGATCTAGGCCCCCGCCCCCACCGCCACCGCCGCTTCATCGACTAAGCCCAGGCCCGGGCGAATATACTTGCCGAAGCACAAGAGGACTATTACTTTCATCATTTTCGACTAATTCGTACAGATTAGCTATCGTAATTTAGTTCACCGCCCACTGCCAGAGACAACAAGTCAAGAGTCTAGTACCTCAGTCACGAGAGCCTCATTGTCCCCATGGCTGGACGCCTCGTCACATCGGTGGGCTGTACACTCATATCACAGTCACACTGCTGGGGGGCTCGAACACTTGGAATCACGTCTCGGAGAACTCCCCCTCACTTCAGAGCGGTCCGCGTCATATCACCGTAATCGAGCTGTCATTTCAAGTCAGCTACAAACGTTACAAAACCGGCTTCCCGCCATAATGATGCGATATAGCAGAGATGGCGGCGGGTCCTCGGGGAAATCCTCCCACCCACGGGGGCGATGAATCGAAGCGCTTCATTGACCCTGGTATATCTGGCCAGCATGGATGCCCAAAAACAACGAGCAAGCCTCCCAGCCTCCCTCCCAATCCAGGGTCCGCGTGCAACAGGGTCAACCGCTTCATCTCTGCATCCAATTACATACTTGTCCCATCCGTACTGGTCCAGACCTGCGGCTGATTCCCAGCAGCCGGCAGAGTGATGCGGACAACAGAGGTCTTCTGCACGACGACGATCCGTCCGAAAGCGACCCCTGTCCTGCAGTCGGAGCGCTTCCATCTTCTCCAATCCGTCCACAACACGAATCAACACATATTCCCATATGCCGCCGACGACCCGCCGGCCGCTTTTGCTCGGGTTACAACGACAGAAACCCCACCATGCGAGGCAAGCCGATGCGAAACCGCGGGACACCAAACATGGATTGAGAAACTCTGTGGATATAGACCAAACCCCACAGATCGATCCATCATCGCCGCGGGCGGCGGATATATAGTTAGGATAGCAATCGAATCTCGTCCGTGTGCGCGCTGAGCACGCCCGAAGCTGTCAGGCCCCCGTCGCTCCGAGACACACAGATGGCGCCGGGTCGGGCCGCCCGCCTCAAGTCCAGAGTGGCGTGGTTTCGAAGCGCCACGATGCACCTTGTCGCTGAAGCTGTGCATGCAGTCACAATTTTCAACGCATTGTGGCTGATTACTGCGGCTGACTTGATCGAGTCTGCGCTGCATCCCCCAAGTCTAGTCTGGGTGCCTGGTACGAGCTGCGCCCTGGGCGCCAGTGCATATGGAACAACACAGGGCAAGACAACATTGGCCCCCCCAGGAGTCGATTCTTGATTTGCCAGCCGCATCGAGACGGGTTGGGAATACATACCAGCCTCTGACACCTTTCCGTTCAGTCAGCTCCGGGGGTTTGCGCTCAGCTAGACAGGCCAAGCTCCGCGAGCCGCCCTGCTGGCAATACGCCATCAAGAGTCTCGACTGCAATGGCCTGCATGAAGCAAGCCAATATGATGATGGTCAATCATTTCCCAGTCTCAGCTCGGCATTTTTACTCTCGAGTTACGAAGTACTGCCGCTGGTGTATGAACCTGTTGGGGTTCTTCAAGCAGTATATAAGCCCGTATAGTCCTTCGCTTCCATGTTCATGAAAACCCAAACTCACAACATCTTCTACTACTCTCTCGTCTTTTGAGCCATCGATTCGTCCATATATCCCCTACCTCAAATCCACTGTCAACATGCAATTCTCCCTTGCTACCATTGCCATGGCGGCTGCCGTGGTTGCTGCTCCTACGGGCGGTAACACTGGCGGCGGTGCTTGCAGCATCAACGGTGGCACCAACAATGGACAGGTGAGCTGTTGCAGCTCTACCCTTCCGGTTGTTAGCAGTCTTCTTTGCGGAATCCTTTCTGGTTCCTGCAGCTCTGGCCAGTCGGTCTACTGCTGCGATGCTACCCAAGTGAGTTGATGCTCTGAATTGCGAACTGCGTGCTGCGAAATACTAATGGGTTCCTTTAGACTGGACTGATCAATATCGGCCTGAACAACTGTGGCAAGATCCTCTAGAGGGGTTGAGGATAGAGGATCGTCTCTGAGATCACATTCTCTAGAGCTTCGAAGACCATCTCAGGCAGACAGCGGTACTGTGGATGGTATATATCAACTACATCATCTCATCGAAACTCAATGGTCGCGTTACTCAATGCCATAGAATAGATGTAAATAAACAGTTACTGCATCCCTGTTGAAGATTTAAACTTGATGTACGTGCGTGACATTCTGTTTGCATCTGGAATATCAAGCCTGAGCTCTCGAGTAAGAGGCGCCGAGGTCCTCACGCGGGACAACCACTTGCAATAACAAGAGTTGCTCGCAACGGTGCCCTCAAGGCTTGATCAATCTAGGAGCAAAGGAAAATATACGCAGGGTGGTCTGCCGATGGGCTCTATGACGACACGAATTATTGTTCCCCTACCTAGGATAGGTTAATATTTTCGCAGTACATTCCCTTGTAGTTTCTACAATCCCGTTTTCCTTTTTGGTTTCATCGTGTCCCGGGTAGCTTCTCCGAAGAGCACGCCCATACCTGCCTATGCGCCCTTTAACAAATTGTTTAAAACCATCGCTGACACATTCCACCTCTCTGTTCCATTTTGTACGTTTTTTTAAGCGATGCCGAACTGTCGCTGTGTAGCCCATGTTCTTGTCATCGCAAAGAGACGTCGGCGCCGAGTCGGCAAGCTAATCGGCCAACACTAAACCAAACTAAACGCCGGAACCCAATTCAGTGCGGCGACGACGGAAATATACACGGACTTGTGGCTGTAGGCTGGCCATTTTGTCTCCTTTTCAAACGGTCAAGGGCTGATTGAGGTGGCATAATTACGTCCTAATAAGCTCCGGTCCCGGGCTACTCTGCGGATGACGACCTCTCTCGGAAGACGACGAGAATTCGTGCTCCCATATCGGCCATGAGTATAAAACGAGGGACTGGCTCGTCTTGTTTTCAATCTGGTGCTGCCAGTCGCCTCCACATTCGACAATGGATAGCCAGGCCACAGAAAATTCCTCCACGGCTGCTTCAGCACCAGCCGTTCCTCCAGCATCTCCAAGCACCACCAGCCACGACAATGGCCGTCAACAAGACGATCCGGGCGCGACCCCAGCGGCGGCGGCGGCGCACTCCGTCTTCTCGCAGCGCACCAAGGTCTTTGTGATTGTCATGACCGTCTTCGCGACCTTTTTCTCGCCCTTTTCCTCGTTCCTGTACCTACCGGCGCTGACGCCCATCGCCGACGCCTACCAGCGGTCGCTCGGCGACGTCAACCTGACCGTCACGCTGTACCAGGTGATGCAGGCGCTGTCGCCGCTCTTCTTTGGCGATCTCAGCGACCAGGTCGGCCGCCGGCCCGTCTACGCCGCCGCCTTTGCCATCTACCTGGCCGCCAACGTCGCCCTGGCCGTGCAGCGCTCGTTTGGCGCGCTGCTGTTCCTGCGCGCGCTGCAGAGCACCGGCAGCAGCGCCACCGTGGCCATTGGCAACGCCGTCGTCGCCGACCTGACGACGCCCGCGGAACGCGGCGGCTACATCACCGCCGTCCAGGCCACAATCATGTTCGCGCCGGCGCTGGCGCCCGTTTTGGGTGGCATCTTGACGCAGTACTGGGGTTGGCGCTCGACGTTTTGGTTCTTGGTCGTGGCGGCTGGTGTCTTTGTCGTCATATACGTACCATTTGTGCCCGAGGTAAGCTACCTTTTGTCCTATTTTTACTACAACACTGGGAGTCTCGCCAGAACCGAAATCAACTAACAATCGAGGTAGACTGCAAGAAACGTCGTCGGAAACGGCTCCATTCCACCGCCCACGCTCAACAAGTCCATCATTTCTACCCTGCACTGGCGCCGCAAGCGCCGCGACCTCGAAGCGCATCCGGACGCGGCGCCGCTTCCCTCCCCCAAGCCTCGGCCCAACCGGATCCCCCTGCCCAACATCTGGGCCGCCGTGCGGATCGCGTTTGAAAAGGACGTCGGGCTGCTCCTGCTCTTCAACTCGCTTCTCGTCATGAGCAGCTACGCCGTACTCGTCCCGCTGCAAGACGTCATCCGACGACAGTACCGCTTTAACGACCTACAAGTCGGCCTGTGCTACATTCCCTATGCCGTTGGCAACATCGTCGGTGCCCTGGTCATGGGCGGGGTCCTCAACTGGAACTACGCGCGTGTGGCCCGCTCCGTGGGCATGACGCCGGATCGGAAGCGCAACGACGAGCTGCGCCGGTTTCCGATTGAGCGCGCACGCATCGATCCCGTGTGGCCATGGGTGGTGCTCGCCATCGCCACGACGGCCTGCTGGGGCTGGGTCGTGGACTCGGGCGCCAACCTCGCCGCGCCGCTCGTGGTGCTCTTCTTCCAGGGCATCGGCGTCGCCGGCCCCATGTCGGCGCTGTCGACCGTCTTGGTGGACTTGTACCCGGCGAATGCGGGACGGGTCTCGTCGACGTTTAACCTGACGAGGGCGGCCGTCAGCGCCATCGCGTCGGCCGTGGTTCAGCTCATCATTGACGCGTGGGGCTACGGCTACACGTACTTGTTTCTGGGGCTGCTGCTGCTGGTCGCCAGTCCGTCGATCCTGTGCGTCAGAATATGGGGTCCGAAGTGGCGCGAGGCGAGATATAAGAGGATGGAGAAGTAGCAGGCGAAGGAGCAAGAAAAGCAGGCCGCGAGGCAGGGAGCCGTACACGAGTCAAACTAGAACATAGGTATCGGTATTCGATTAGAAGACGGCTCCGCAGAACTTGGACAACTATAGATTTAAACGTAAATATACCCATTTCCCCCTATACTGACCGTGGCCATCTCATTCGTGCTTCTTCTTGTCGGGTAGTTTCTTCAAGCCAATACCCAACACCACCAACACCCTGACAACGATCAACGGCCAGGTCGACCAAAACACGACATAATCATCCCTCGTCCACTTTCCCACATCAAGCCACACCTCCCATCCCCCAACCGCCTGCGCAGTCGCGTGGCAGTACACCGCGTCGTTCATCAGAATGCCCGCGCACAGGTACCGCCACAGACGCACGTCGTCAAACAGACGCATCACGACGGCCTCGAGAAACGCAAAATAGATCCAGCTCCCCCCCACCGTCGTGTAGATGTACGTCTCGGACGGGGACAAGGGGAAGGCGTCGCGGGTCATGGCGGCCAGGTAGCGCCCTGGGTTGTACAGGCACATCCAGGCGCCGTGGAGGGCCGCCAGGGGCTCGAGGACGGTGAGGATGAAGCGAAAGGCAAAGGGCACGGTGGCCGTGGCGGGGACGATGGCTCGTTCGGTCATTGTTGCGGGTGTAGGAGCGATTTGGATGGGTTGCCGTTTTTCCTGGCAGAGGTGTAGTTGGAGGGTGGAAAAGCGATCGCTGAGGACACGACAGAATCTGACGTCGACTTCTTCGCCAGCCGGCTGACAAAGGAAGTAGCCAGAATGGTTAAACAGCTACCGTACGCCCTTCTGACTCACAACGGATAGGAAAAAAATGCGGCGAATAAATCAAGAAATGCAAAGAAGTATGAAAACCCATTACGCTGTGCTTTTATTCTGTAGAGTCGATATTTTCAGGATTTATTAGCTTCTTCATTCAGTCCTCGTCCATCATCTCCTTTTCCTCGTTCTCGGAAGCAATGCATGGCCTCTTCTCGAGCCTCTCCAGCTTTTCAATCATATTTAGCCTCTCCATATCCTCCTTGGCATCCTCTACCACCTCCATCTCCGTCCTGGCGCGCACCTCCTTGATAGCCAGCAAATTCTGCTCCGATGCCGCCGCGAGCTCCTGCTCCAGCTGTTCCTGCAGGGCCTCTTTCAGCTCCTCTGTCTGTATCTCCAGCCACTAATAGTACCTCTCGCAGCGCACATCGAGCTCCTGATCCGTCAGGCCCTCGTCCTCCAAGCGCATGAATTTGTTATCGCCCACATCCGGCTCCGTCGTGTCTGCGCGGCGAAACTTGGCCTTAACGGCCGAACTCGTCTGGCCGGAGCGATTCCGCCACGAGGTCGGCCGCCGTCTATGTCAGCAACAGTCGTACCTGCTCAACCGTCATCTTCTCCCAGGCCTTCCACCATATCCTCCCCAGCGCCTTGCGATACACTTTGCCGTCTTCCGTCGGCCCAATCCACAGCACATTCACAAACCGATACCGGCCATCGCCGCCCTGTCCAACCTCTTCCCGATCGGCCGCCTCCGTTGTCAGCGAGTGCTCCTTGGCAGCCTTGGTCGTCATCGTGGCCTCTGAAATGGCAATGACCTCCTGCTCCTCGTCGTCTCGCGGCAGCGCACTACCCGGTTGCAGATTCAGGCGTACGCGCCCGATCCAAGCCTCATCTGTGCCACTGACAATCTCCATTTCAGGAACCAGCGCTTCCTCTCGCAGCTTTTCGTTTGTGGCCGCGCGCTCCTCTGCGGATCCGCGAAACTGGAAACGCACGCGCGCCAGGCTGCCTTGGAAGAGCAGGTGCGGGTAGTAGGAAGCCGCGGGCTGGCTTGCAAGGCTTGGCCGGGTCGGGATAGGGTAGCTAAACTTGGGCGAGGGCTGGATGTGACTAAACTGCGCAGATTGGTAGTATGGCGACTCGAGGCCGTCTGTGTGCTTGGTCCAGTTGTCCGGCGTAGAGGCATCCGGCTTCTCAAAGTGCTTGCGGACTGCATGGTACGAGTTGTCCACGTCTTCCCAGTCCTCTGTGGCCTTGTTCTGCTTCTTCCACTGGACAAGTGGGGATATCCTCAGCTCCGGTCGCGGGCACGAAGAGTCTGGCCGCCAAAAGGTTTGCAAGTGCAGCCCATGATGGGATATCCAAGACCAACTGGGGAAATTGTGACCTTTGCCCGCCCAGTCCAGACCGGAGCGTGGCTTCGCTCCCCTCCGTCTGTGCTGCCACAGAAGGCCCAGGTCAAACTCAAACTCGGAAACCCCGAATAGAAATTCGCTCTGGAAAAGCTGTCTCACGGGTGCCGCGATTCCCTCAAACGCGTTGAGGGTGTCTGTGGGCATTGTCAACCGACGCGCCGCGTATGCAGTCGCGAGACTTGCGTACTGAGCCATGTCCGGCCACGCCGGAATCGACAGTTTGTCTATTTCTTTCGTCGGTGCAGGCAGGCCGTCCGTCTCGGAGAGTACTTCCAAGTCTTCCGACCAGTGCGCGCCAGAACACGCCCACGAAGCAACAGGGCCTAGGCAAATAAGCCTCCTGGACAAGACCGTTTCCTGCAGCGTCCAGGCTCTTTTCGACCACATACTTCCAGCATGAATCACGGGTGGCAGTCCATGTGACCCTTGGGATGCCTTGATCAGTGTCTGACAAGGTAAGTCGACGAATGGCGACACGTCAGAACCTGATTTGGCCTGTGAGATGCGTGGGATCCCCGCATTGGCGTCCTCTGATGACAATGCAACAAGCGTCACATGGGCATTGGCATACACCGAGCTCATGGCCTTGATCTGCTCCATCTTGGACTCTGTGTCGTCCTGCACAATGCACACGCTGTCGACCCAGAGATACCGGATACCGATATTGGCGCAGAGACGCACCGCGTCGTGTATGGTGGCCGGGAGCTCCAGGTAGCCACCTCGCCGGAAGGCACCGGGCAGTCGCAGAAAGGTCATGTTTGCCTTTTTCGCCACGGGCAACGCGGCGACGCCCCAGACGTAGCTCAGCGTTGCGTAGCGAACGGGCTCCTCTGGCGTGACGATGCACAGATCCTCGACGTCAATTAGACTGAGCCTCGCCTGTAGCAGGACAAAGTCTTTGTATTTGGCCGAACAGGTTGATTCGTGGTGCTTGTCGCACCGTTCCATCCAGCGCCGCATCAAGCTGACATTGTACCCGTCAACATCGTACAGTCGGCCCCGGCCCGTAGTGGACTTGGCGAGCACCGGATTCGTCGACAGCAGTATATCCAGGCGCAAGTTAATCAGCTGGGCTCGCCGCTGCGCAGGATTCTTAGTGTTCGCATCCAGGTTTCCCCAGGCAATAGTGAGCAGCGGCTGCTTCAAGCGGAAGTGTGCGCTCACACCATACACGTTGCCATGCGTCTCCTCGATATCGGGGTGGCTCGAGCATCCCATGACAGAGGCGCAACTCTTGCAGCCGGAGGAGGAACGCGCTTCAAGGTCGGCCGAGGTGCCGAGGAAGAAGTCGACTCTTCCCTGATACTGGCTTGTCGTCCCTCGCGCCACGGCCACTTCCCAGAGCAGAAGAGAGGCGCTCAGTAGGAGACACGGCTCGCATGCTTTGAGCCGATCCATGTTGGCCAGATGTCCGTGACAAGTACAGAGTGTCGTTGTTGTCGCCTTGATAGGAGCGGCTGAAAGAGGGCTGAAGTAGTGGGGCAGCCATGCCGAATACTATGCGATTCGAGGTGGTGAGGCTATTGAAGCATCTACGGCCAACATTTCTGTCGTAACTGTCTTCGCCTATCGCTAAAAGGGTATTAGGAGGCTCTACGCAGACTCGAACTTTGGCGGCTCCAACCAAGCGGTGGCTAGGATACTATGTACCGATACAGACTCGACGATTCTCAATGATTTGATGCAATGATATACTGGATGTATTGACGTGGAACATAGACCTACGATGTTGACCTTGGGATTATAGATGGAGGAGGATACCGTTACGTCCGCCATGGGAGGAGGGTGTCGGCCCATAACTGACGGTCATCGGGCGTTGCTTGGGTAAATGATTTGCACAGACGATTGTCTCCAAAAATGGCACCACTGGCACAGGATCATAAGATGTCCCACAGAGGACTACATCTACGGCGTAGTTTCTCGTTGGCCGCCCTTTCTTCCTCGGCGGCAATCCAAGACAATGACGGTGCCGAAGCGGATAACAAGGGCGACCAGCAACTCGGTCACAAGGAGTCCATGTCATTTCGTTTCGTGGATCCCAGGGCATTTAGAGTTGCTCTCTCGCTGCCCTTGCTACTAGCGAGCGCGGCGGCGCGATAGACGCGGTGCAGGTAGCCGGAGCGCGCAGCAACGCGATTGTTCTCTGAGACAGCTCACCGGGGTAGAGCTTCATTCACCGCGTACCAACTAGACATGGCGCGAGTTTTAGTACGCTGGAAAGGGGTAAGCGCAGCGCGTTGCCGAGTTTCATTATCAGTCATCCCTTGCATCGGCCAAAATGGCAGCAAAGCATGTCGGCATCTTGTTAGCCCCGGATGACGATGACCAGGTACATAGTTACGCGAGACAGGCACGAAAAAAGAGAGACAAGCAGATGGGAAATGGGCGGGGTCAAAATGGCGACAGCCCTCAATCCTCAATCGGGGCTGTTCAGCAGGTCTGGGATTGCGTCGCAGGCAAAGGCGACAGGGATGCAACGCCACGACTGTACGAAGTCTCCCTTGGGTTAGTTAGGGGTTGGGGGCTAACCTACATGACGAAATCGCAATGAGCCTCATTCGGTTTGATGGCGTCGCACTCTCTTGCGCCCGCACAAGAGACGAACTCTTGCAGTTGTTGGAGTGCAGATGGGGATGAAGAAGAGTGTCATTTCGGCCATGGCAATAGTTCAAGACGCAATCGCCCGTGTCGCACCAACACACACGGGCGCGAGAGTAGCACAAAGATGAAGGTCGCCCGAAGCCCTCGTTGCACAGCTTTCCCTTTTCGCCTCTTTTCTACGTTGCTGAGGGGGCGGATGCGCGTCGGTCGGTCGTGTATCGCGAGGCTGTGCGACAACCTGAGCCCGAACCGTGTCGGGGAGGCGATGGGCGCCTTTCCTTGTCGGTAAAAGGAGAACTGTGACGGGTGCACAAATTGACCTCGCGTAGCATTGGCCCGCCATCTGTCGAGGCGAGGGTCACGTCGGAGAGTCAACGACGCAGGGCTGTCCGATGTGGCCATGACACGAGCACTGACAGACGAGGCGTCGCACTCCATGGCTTGAGATGAGCGCCCCGTATCAACAGATGCAGCCACAATGAGGCGGGCAAAAGAAATCATGTGTTGAAGCAAAAAAAAAAAAAAGGAAAATGTAGCCAAAATGGGCAAGTACATGTTGGCAAAAAGGAACGGCAGATGGCCGACCGCTCTGGCAACCTACCCAGTCCCCCCCCCCGGAATTACAGATGCCAACTAGTTTGGCAGCCATGTCACCGAGGGAATGGGTTGAGCTAGCTGCGGCGCCCGCCTTGGTTCGAGCTGAACAAGCGAAGCTGGCCCTCGTAATTGGGCAGCTGTGTGTACGGATACGTGTTTTCCTGCAAGCCACGGGCGCGCATCACCAACTCGGTCAAGACAAGTTCGAGTGGCGGCCATGTGTCCTGGGGCCAGCCAGCCAGCCCACTGTAGAAAAAAGAAAAGGACAGGAATACGCCGCAGTGGACACTGATTTGCTTGAACCCGAGGATGTGGTTGTCCGTCCGTCTTTCAGAGCTAAGCCGAGTCGAGGCCTCGTACGCGAGATACATGACTCTCTGTAGCTTATTATGAGCTTGATCAACAGGCGGTTGGAAACTTGCGCACATGGCGTCATGGGGGGCCTCGTCGCTTCCGATTGAACGATGATACTCTGGCGGTGGTGGATGGCGCAACGATGCACTTGTGATCTGGACACTTGGCTGAGCTGGTCCTGTAGCTACATAATTACACTCATGAAATTTGAATGAGGCGTACCCCATGCTCTCCACAGACGTCGGGCAATTTAGGGCGCCTCATTCTACCTGGGTCTGTCGATTCGCCAATCGGGGGTCGAAGCTGAAGCTGGGTTGACGGGCGGATTCCGCGATGGAGAAAATGATTTGTCACAAAAAATATAGAATAAAAATAAAAAGAAGCCTGTCTCACCAGCAAGTGGGAAAAGGAAAAGGCAAGAAAAAAAAAAGAGCTGGAACAAGATTGCGGGAAGCCCCATCTAAGGGGCGGCGTTTTAGAGCTGAGCAGAGGCAGGGCTGTCGGCCATGATAGGACATGTCTTGCACCCACCCATCGAGGTGGACGTGGACGTGGGACGCGGGGACGCCGGCGCAGAGGCAAGCCTTGATCAGAAGTAACTATGAGGGACCGAGCCACAATCTGATAGAGATGGACCACTGAGGGTGTAGATGTCGACCAGACCGGCTCGATGGCGATCCTTGACGGACAAGTGCCGAGGCGGTAACGAGGGCAATGATAGATAACTCAGAGCGGCGTGGCGGGGAAAGATGCTCGACTAAAACATCTAACCAGTAACCTAATGCGAGAATTTTCTCGAGACAGGGTTGCATTGGTCGAGGTCGAGGTCGAGACCCGTGTAAATACCCGGCTGTGATGCTTACTCGTCGCCTTCCAACGATTCCCGCTTACAAGGACACCTTATAATTTGCTAGTTAACCACTGACCAGGTTCTCGGCAGCCTAATTGAAAAAAAAAAAAGAGCATCAAAACGTCGGGGGACATCCGAGGCCTGCGGAAGTATCCGTCTTGGCCAGGTGACGACCTTTTCATGCAGCTTTCGAGTCCAAAATAAATGCGCGCATCGAGAAACAAGTGGCCAGTGCTTTCCTTATTACTCCATCGCGTCAAAAAACTATCAAACAAGTCAAACTAGCCTAGCGCACAACCCGGCCGGCTGGTAAAGGGCGCTGCGATGAGGGCGGGAGTTGAGCACATGTATCTCGACCGATTCAGACAGAAGTCGATCATGTTATGCGTCTTTCTTGGCGGTGACGCTTTGTTGCTTCCTCCTGGCCTTTTATTACTGCTCTTCCTCTGCCCAGAAGAAACCATTTTCCTCTCTTTTGCGACGGAGGTGGTAGAACCCCTGGGGCAGGCCGCTAACAGGGTCTGGGCTGCAGTTAGCACGCGCAGTAGGAGACCTTGGACTGGCGGGATTTGACTCGCGGCGTGCAGAAAGGACATGTCTTGAGAGTTGCTAAAACTGGTGAAAAACCGGCCCGAGACATGGCATCTTCCGATGGGGGGTGATGAAGCTACCCAGTGAGGACTATCAGTAGTTACACACGAACCAGCAAACCAAAGGAAACCATGACCAAAAGAGAAGCCAGCTCCGAGAAACAGCAACTCAGGTCCCAATGGAACACGCCCCCTCCACCACAGAGCGCCGGATCTCACCAATCGCCTGGACGCGAATAAGCGTGGCGGGGGAGAGCAAGATGGCTGATAACAGTCCCCTTTCCTTTCAGTCGCAACTTGTATATACCTTCTTCTTCTTCTCACCCCATCTCGTCGCAGTTGGCTTACCTCCGGGGGTTTCTGGGAAACTTGCCGCAATTGTCTCAGGTCGATGCATGTCATAACCATGCCAAGTGACGCGCAGCTGAAGCCCAGGACGAAGAGATTATGCTTTTGGGGGGGGACAGAACTAGTTAGCGGCATATCCAGCAACTGCCGTGTACCACCAGCGGACGGGAATCGCCCCCAAGTCTTGTTACCAAAAATTCCTTCTTCCGTAGCTAACTTATCAAGACCAAGCCACAGCGGGCAGTGGGCTGGCTTCCCATCAACACGTGGTGGGCGGTTGTCTGGCGCTCTTTTTTCTTTTCTTTTTGCTTCCTAAATAATAAGCTTTTTGGAAAAGAGGCGCCGGCCGCTCCTCGAAAACTCCCGGCAATGACCGGGGGGGGAAACAAACTGGCTTGGCGGCCAAAAACTGCAAAGTCCCCCGATTTCGCTCCGCGCGTAAAACAAGCTTTCCTATGTACATAGGTAGAATGTCTTTTGCAGGTGATCCTAGCGAGTCGCCGAGTTGCTGCTGCATAGTAGTACCAGAAAGGGTTCGACGGCGGATGGCAACTTGCTGGCAGCTTGCGTGGTTGATGACTTGCGCAACAAACCCAACCCCGGCATCGGATGAGTTGGGGGCTTCGTCGCCGTCAAGCCATCTATATGTAGTTGATATTACGGAGTACATGATTCTTGATGGTGCCTAAAACGGCTACAACTTGAGAGAAATTCACCAAGATATTTCTAGACTTTACCCGCTGCTCCGAATTCGGCGGAATAGGATCGCGCATCTAAAATGACCGCATCCGCCCATGACCATGATGCTGACGGCCGCTTTACTTTGCCACTTTTTTTTTTTCTTTCCTTTTTTTCCCCTCTCCTTTTCCAGATTTGTGAAAAAGCCTAGTTCGACTGCTCGATCTTGCCAGACGTGGAAGCGCCAATGGACTTCTAGACGACGGCCTAGAACTCTCAACTTCGTTCTTGGACTACTGCACCGCTAGCTCCGGTGGACGCGCCACTAGGAGGGAGGGGGCGAACAGGGGGGGATGGAGAGAGCTGATTGATTTGATGGATAATGATGTCTGGTTCGCTTCAACGTCGCCTTTTCTTTTTTTTTTTGGCCCCCTACATGAAAAGGTGAGGCGACGGCGGCATCTACAGGGGGGGGCGTGGGGAGGGTGTTGACTCGGTTTGAGATAACAGGACGGAATGTTCTGTTCTTGTCTGTGGTTTCTTTGCAGGAACAAGGGCAGCTCATTCGTCGCGGAAGAGGGAAGAGGTCCAAATTGTTGCTGTTCCGCCGGACAAGTCCGTCCGCATTGCCGCGGCGCCGCGCTCCGTCTCCCCCGGGTTGCAGCAAATGCAGGGCCAGCAAATGCAAAGAGAATTTGCTTTTGCATTTTGACAGCCCTCTCTTGATATATGTATATCCCCATAATGGCAAGAATACATAGCCCAAAGCAACTCCCTGCCCCAGCCGTGCCGGGCCTGCAAGCGCCCAGCCACCAGCGGGACGCCTGCAGCACAGACCCCGTCTGCGAACAAGGCCTAGTTACTAAGAGGGCGATTGGTTTGGATTCGTGCTTGATCTGGCCCGTCTGTTAGGTTCTCACGGTTCTCACGAGGGTTATACTTGAGTGCTGTATGATGCCATGCGCTTCGTGACGCATGCCCGTTGCGGCGTCGTCGTGCTTCTCTTTATTCGTCCGATGCAGATGGCTCCATCGTGCATTCTTCATCAGTCACAAAAAATCACATCATCATCATCATCATCGCATCTCTTCGGCAGCGGCCCCTCTTTGGTACGGCTGCATCGCTTGCCTTGTGGCAATGCCCATGCAAAAGCCGGCGAGTTGTCGAATAGGTTGTATAAATAAGCTACTTGCAACCAACGTATCATGTATACTGTCATGTTTTACTCATGCAAGGATCTATTTCAACGTGATGGGCTGTTTTGCCAGGTATAATATGGCCACTTTATGAAGATAGGGCCGTTGATTGGATCCCAGGCTGGCTCTTTACTCCATCAAGCCATCTCAAAAGGAAATACTTGACATCTCGCCACGGTCTGATATAGCTGCTCGTCATCATTATTGCATGGGACGATTTTTCTCTTGCGCAGATCGTCCCCATACGTGACCCATTCGTGGCGCGATGCTGAATAACATGATTTGTATCCTCTCTGTACTTGGTATGCTTGTGAGTTGTATTCGCGGTTTCGTCGCGAGACACTAAGAGATGAAACCCACAAGTCGTATGCAACAACATGCTGCTTCATCAAGATGCACTGTCGGGGTATTCCCCTCTTCTCCCCGGATTCAGAAATGGGGAACCGCATGCATTGTCCAGCAAATGGCAGCTATGAGACGTAATGAGTTCTGGCTTTTCGGGCCTTTTAAGTCGGTTATTGGGGGAATCTCGTTAGATTCCCCGTGTCTGCAAGTAGTAATTCTTGTGTTGTGAATGCATCCCTGTTGCTTGAGGCTGAAGTTTCCTGGCAACTAACCAGTAACTACTCTGTACACAGTTGTACACAGTTGTACCAGTATAGCGCAGAGCTACCAATTATCGACGCTAAATAAGACCTAGGAACCAGTGACACGCCGAAACAAAGGCACAGGGAAGCGCCAGCTGAGCTAATCATCATAAACTGTACTAGTCAGTAGTTAACTCCTCAAGCACAACCCAGAACTACCACGACCAGTTAGTTAGTTAACGCTTCCAGTACAAAGTACAAAGTACAAAGTAAAAGTACGCTCCCGAGGCACTTGATGGCTGGCGGGGGTCGGCAGAGGTGGAGGTGGTGATCCATCCCATGTCGGCATGGCATGGGCAGACGCGGGCCAGGCATCTGGGTCGCACCAAGCAAGCCTCCTGTCGTCACGGCCCATGTAGGAAGTGCGGAATGGGCGAGCAAAGGAGCAAGTTTTTCTACGCAATCATACTGGTATCCAATTACGTCAAGCACAGTTTTTCTCCGTGACAGGTGGCGCTCAGGGCTTGTATCGCCAAAAAGGGCGCCGGCGCGTAACCCCCTTTGCGATGCCGGCCAACGACTTGTAATACTAGAATAGCCGTAGCTTGGAAGCAAAAGAGGCAACCAGCCCGCGCCCCAGAAGATAACCCCTGGTTCATCGCTCGGTGCCCTCTGGATGCATGGCGTTATGCAGCCGGCTGTAAAAGGTATCGATTGCAGATTCACACCGCAGCAAGCCCCCCCCCCCCCTTCCCCCAGGGAAAAAGTTGACAGAAAAAAAGAACAGTACCGAGATACAACGTACCTGCAGACAAGGTCAAGGCCGGGCCCTTGTTTTGACTAACTACTCGACCTGAGACGAGACATGTAGCCAATTTTAGCTCAGCAGCAGGGCACTCTGTTACCGGGGGCGCGGCCGTGATGTATCAGTAGTTGACTATCAGACGCGAACAGACAATGAACGAACTGCAACCGTTTTTTTTTTCGGCTCTCAGACACATTGCTGCGGGCTTGTCCATGCTGCATCCGGCAAGCCGCTCCGGGACTCTGGTAGGCTCGGGCGGCCGGTGCGCACCGGAGAAGGCAGGGTTGCGGGGATAAAAGCCAGCCAGTACCATACATAGGAATAATAATAATAATAACAATTAATTAGATGGCATGTGCTCCAGATCAATGTATATTGTCGGTACATGTGTTTGGGAGTTTCCAGTCCTCCGCTTCTGCAACCTCTTTGCTGTTTATGCTATGGAGTATCCGTGCTTCCTGGTTTGTCCGTTGCAGCAATCGCTTTCATGTAACTTACATAACTCCGTAGTTATTAGTATTCCCCAAAGAATGACTGTCATATTCCGCCTCCAAGCCACAACCACCTGGGCGGTGGGCTCGGCGCATGCATGGCGGGCCTTGACACCCCCCCTTGTGCCTCGCTCTTGTTCATGTCACTGGCTACGAATGCTACTGGTTCCAACGACTGCTTGCTTTCTCGATTTGACCGTGGCTGCAGCAATGCAATCGCGGCGACAAAGCTGGTGGCTGCGTCCCCTACCAATGCTCCTGGCAACAAGTTCTTCCTTCCTTCCTAGCGCATGCTCGATGTGGACTTGGGCCGGGACCGACCGGATTGCCCTGGTTCTTTGTCTCTTGTTACACCCCCTCCTCCCCCCCTCCTTCCTTCTGGTGGTGAGTCGTTGGCCAACCAGCCATCAATCACATGGACAAACTCCACCAAACACACCACAATTTCTGTGAGTTCCCCGATGCGGGCGTTTACAAATATGAAA
>NW_006271972.1:1734919-1748143 GCF_000225605.1 Cordyceps militaris CM01
GGGGGGGGGGGGGGGAGGTAGTTATTGTTGATTGTCAAATCAGCAGAGGCCACCCTGTGTCATGAACAATGAACAAGGAGCCAGGACCGAGATGGGGTCAAAGGGCATCAACGCGCGCGGGGGGGAGCGCGGGATTCTACGTGATGCAATTGGACAAGAAACGACGGACCACGGTACTGTAATCTGTAATCCGTACATGTAGTTACTGCTAACTACCAGTCCTCTCGTCGGCCAACCCATACGACTGGCCTAACTAGCTGCATGACATCAGGGGTGGCCCAGCACATGGCAAGCAGGGGGGGTCCACGGTCGTGGCGGGCGGGCGCGCCGTCAAAACTGGACAAGAGGGGCAAGGAAGAGAGAGAAAGAGCAAAAAAGTCTGGGCATCTCATGATCTGACTGGACGAGGCTGGCAAATTGGTGGCTTTTTCTGCTTTGCTCGCCTAGTCTGGCAGACTGGCGCCACGAGAGGGGGCAGCAAGTATGTACAAGTTGATTTGTGACAGCAACAAGGTGCTCGAAATAACAACGCCACCTACCATTATAAAGGGAGAAAAGGCAACTACCGATACGGATACTCAATGTCGGATTTTGTCATTTATACAAATTAGAGTTGTGTCTGGTAACTCGATAGGGGGGGAAGCCACTTCCTTATAGACAACACCCGTCCGTCTCTCTGAGGACTGGCGGCACGGCTGACAGCCAGCCTTGACCCCATGCAACCAGATAGATCATGTGGAGAGAAGATTCCATTCTCCTTCTCTCTCCTGTAACTAGACTGCCGGGTCGTCTCTCAAGCAACTCGAAATACCCATCTGCTCGTACATAGAGAGCGCCCATGCCGGCACGGCCAAGCAACCGAATCCTGCAGATTTCATCGTCCACCTGCATTGTACTACATTTGATATCCGGTTGCTTTGCAGCAAGCCCGTGGAGCCCCAATTCATCAGAACACGAGCTCTAGACTTGGCGGCATACGTAACTACCAAGTACTAGGCGGTTGCGTTGATTCGCCAACAAGCAGACGTAACTACCTAGTTAGTTAGCATTGGCTTGGGGGCTTTTTTGAGAAAGGGGGACTTGCAAGGGGAGAAAACGTGGCAAGGCTAGTGCCTCTTTCAATCTAACAAACCTTGCCATCCTCGTGTTTCTCCTCCTCTGGTGCATCTCTGTTGGCGAGTTATGTATGTAACTAGATGGGTTCATGCAAGCCAAATGAGAGCAACTTTTTTTTTTTTCATTCTCTAATGCTCCCCCACCTTCCGGAGCGCTACAAGTCAACGTACACGGGCCGCCCTTATCAACCAAATCAGGCAACGTGCGAAAAGCAACTGGCCAAAAGGTCGAGCGGGAAGAAAAGGGCGGCGCCTACCAGGAGCTAGAGAGCTCAGCTTCTGCACTTGCGCCCCTCCCCCCCTCCAAAACAGCTTTAGCTGGTTGGCTGGCAAAACATCGCGATCCCTTTCCGTGATTCTTCGGGCCGTTGCTTTTCTCGCGCATATGTGGCCCCCCCGTGTCTTCTGGAAAGGTCTAGCGGGACTGTTGGAAGCCACAACTCTCATCCATCGTCGGAATTTGGACGCTTTTTTTCTTCTCATATTCTCCGTCCATCATCAGCCCAATGGCGCGGGCGAGGGGTTGTGCGGTGTGATGTGTGATGTGTGATGTGTGTTACCTTGGTACCCGTCTCACCAACACCAAAGCATCTCGGCATCATTCGCCTATTCCACATAAGTCGCGGCTTCCCCGTCATGGTCGCACGAACAAGTATGCGACGCACCTGTGGTGTACATTTTTGGGACGTGATTCCGTGGATCAACGGGAATTATGCCCGAGTACATGTTGTTCGCGACGCGGACCATCAGCTGGGGCACCTCGGCACGCTGCATACTTTGGGTTACAAACAGACATGGAGAAAAAAGAAAAAAAAATCCCTTGGTAGCACAGATGATGACTGGCGGCGGCGCGTCAGACAATTTCATGTCTCAGAGACAGAAAATAGAAACCGGAGCGCTGTCCAGAGAGGGTAGGAAAGTAGCCAAAAATAGGCAAAAGCGCGTAGCTCGGAAAATAAGGTTGGCCTACAGAGCATGTGTCGTTCATTCCAGTATCAAACCAACGCAAGGGGCATGAACCAGCTCTGACAGAGCTGCGTGTGTCAGTGGTCATTGGAGTTGTGGTGTGTACAGTACAGATGAGGCTGCTAGCGCTGATGGCAACACCAGGCTGCCCAAGTAAAGGCAATCGGTGGCCTAGATAGCCGAGACTGATCTGCGCACCAGCATTCTATCAACTTTTCCAGGCGACAGCTGCGTGTTGAGCGAGTTGGCACAAGTACACGATTCGGACGCTTCCAGACCTTACGTCTAAGCAAACCGTACGCCAAGAATGAGGCTTTCCAGGACTGGCGTTGCCGGCTCTTGGCAGAGCGGTTATTAATCAAGACACACTGGCCTTGTCCGCGGTAGTTGTCATGACGGAGGGAACAATGTCGTTGGTGGCGCAGGATGTGGGTACGAGCCAGCATCTGTCGATTGTCCGATGGCCTTTGTTACTGATTGCTATCAATTGGGCGCAGACTGATGCCCACAATAATAGTCCATTTCCGTCAGAGGAGTGATATCAACACAGCCCCGGAACCGGTGGTACCACGAGGACCAAGTGCCTGGTTACGGGTAGTGGTCCGTGAGAGGAAGCTATCCACCGTTTCGCATGTAAGAGCGATTCGAAGCGAAGAAGAATAAGCATGAAATGGGTGAGATTGAGCGGCGTTTTGGATCTCATAGCCACCAATGCACAAGCAGACCGAAAAGAAGAATGCGTGACTGAATCAGGAAACCAGCCACCGCCAGTCGGCGGCGGGCGGCGGCGGCGGCGGCGGAGCGGCGGAGGGCGGTGATGGTGTGTATATGTGTGTGTGTCGCAAAGACAGGTCGCAGGTCGCTCGTTGGGCCCGAGAAAAGAGACAGAGGACAGAGACACGGCTGATGATGAGCAGCTCGCTCATGAGTGACGAGGTCCGCGGGGCATGGTCCGAGGAGGAACAAGGCCCCAAAGAGGTGCGTCCTCCGACCGCGAGGCCCCAGAATGAACAGGTTGCATGCAGGGCTACTACCCTCTTGCTGTGTGCCTGCGACAATACCCACGATGCACTGGTGCTGTCGCGCCGATGCAATCCTGGGGCAAACTGGTAGACTTTTGGGGGGGGGATGGGACCACACACGTTGCGGTCGACGTTTCACCACCACTCTCACCGTAACCACGACACACCCTTCTTGGGTGATTCTGCTCCGCGCTTCAACGACGGCAGGGTTAATTCGTAACTAGTTAGAGATGGCCGCCCAGATGGGTGACGAGCGCGATTCACAACGCAGGGTGGTGATTAGATGAGACCACTCGCAGGGGGGAGGGGGGCTTGTTTCCCCCCTGCCTGCGTCCTGGCCCGGCGCTCTGGGTCTGGGTTTATAATCTGCACTGCGCTTTGCTTTTTTTCCTTCGTGACAAAAGATTCCGCTTTTTGTCTTGGACTATTCTTAGCCATGGTTGCGGCCGTGCCTTTTTTCTCAGTTGTACAGACGTAATACGTGATGCCATCGCACAGGACCCTTCCAGCAACAACCTGTCGTGTTACCACTTTGTCCAAAGGCGGGGGCCAAAGGGAAATGAGCGACCGCTTCTGTTCGTTTTTCTTCTTCTTGCCTTGTGTGTGTAACTTGACAGAGATGCACCCGAATGGGTACAGGGCAAGCAAGCAACACAACACTGAAAAGTTGGGTATATGTAGTACGGAGTAGGAGCAGAGGCTGGAGATGCGCGGGTTGGAGATGCGCAGATGCCCGTCGGCAACCGCACCAACCCGTGTTGCACTGATCAACAGGACGGTTCGTCGTAGCAGTCGGCAGGTTTCTGACAACAAGTTTGGTGGAGCAGCTCTAGAGTTGTATTCGCTGCGTAGCTTCAGTGGCAGGAATAAGCCTGACACAGACATCGCCAACATCGGCGTCTGTAGGGCCATGTTCAAACCAACTATTCCCACTCGAGCTGGGCCAGTCTTGATCTGGGCCAGTCTGGTTCACCTTTCTGGCTTGGTGCCAGGCACGACTGTGTCCAGCTAGCCTCATTTCATTGCGCCAGTACGCCAACAACACCGTCACCGTCGCCGGCGCGTGCTAGCCCTCCCACCGTCACAAGAGCTAGGCAGTTTAGGCATGCGCTGTTTTCCATGGGGGGTTCTTCGTTTCCGCCCTTCGGTTCGGTCCTTGGACTAAAATGGCCTCGATGCCCGTTCATTGGTGAGGTCGGAACCCACAGAGCCTCATCCGAACCCCCCCTTCGGAATACTAACCAGACACCCCCTCCCCTGTACCTGTCCCCTGACATTTTTTTTGCGCGTCAGCAGATGGCCTACGATGCTGTGACAGGTGCACAAAGTACCAGTTTGTTTGTTTTTTGAATAGCCGTTCGCATGACTAGATGCGAACGAAGCCGGCCGTCGCAAAGGATGTTGGGGGGTATTGCATCGTCGCGACGGAACAAGCTCAACAACAGAGCCTGCGAAGAAGAAAAAGGAAAGTCTTCTTCACTCTTCAGGGTGTTGTTGCGTCTTCTGGGGAGACACGAGAGGAAAGTGGCGCCAAGTGGGAAGAAGAAGAAAATGGCCCCCAACACCCATACTAGCAAGCCTGCCACGCTGCGAGGTTTGAATGCGTTCAAAGCAACGCCCGTGGTGTTTAGTCTCGGCACATGTTAAATCCTCTAACAACCGGCAAGGCAGCCGCGAAAGAAGACTACTCTCGTCTTGGAAACCCCCGAATTCGAGACGGTGGATGTGAAATCCTGGCGAGTGTCGTCCGTACTTGGTACTTGACAGCACAACAAGTTTGGGGGGGACTCGACCCGCTGGGCGAACAGCAGGAAAATGCAGGCAAATGGGTCCGATGAACGCCCACCTCTTCCAAAGTCAAGGTCCGGCGCTGCTGGCCAAAACCGGTGCAAAGGAACAAACGCCAGAACCATGCACGAGGTCTAGGTGAAAACGGTGTCCAATGGCAGCGGTCAGAAGGGGTCAAGGTCCACCACGGACCGGGCTTCCTAGCCAACTGGACAGGGCAAGTGGAAGAGAAAAAAGCGGATGGTGCGCGAGGCTGGCTGGCTGCAGTTTGTGTGTGTGTACTCGGTCCTAAGTTGCGCTGCATCGCCAGCAATGGGCAAAGTCTGGGTAGCGGAACGCCGCCGAGCGGTGGTGCTGACTTGTGGTAGCGCTCTGTAGTAGCACGCGAGCTGCAGGTCGGCGATGCCATCATTGCGGCTGTGGTATCCGTATGTCGTACTGGGACTTTGCTTCTCGATGAGCAGTGGTGAGCATGGGCATGGGCACGGGCATGAATCTCAACGTTGAAAGGCAAGCCTGGGTAAGGTGTTAACATCGCGTATTATTACGGGGGGATGTCTCCATACATACTGATCATGGGTTGTTGATATGGGCACCTGCTGCGAACTGCATTCGTGGTGGTGGGCAAGAGACGATGAGAAGCAGCCCGTCGCAATGGTGGGTTTGCGCAGCCCCAGCCCCAGCCCCAGTGCAGCAAGCCGACCAACCGACCGACGGGCCCTGGTAACTACGAGCCTACCAAGTCAAGGTAGGTAGACGGTGCAGAGGACGGACCGTGTCGAGGCTTCGGCGATGGGAGCATCATTGAAAAGTGAAAAGGCATTGCATTGTGCATCTGCCTATTCTGTAGGAGAAGACTACATGCTTCGAGAGTAGAAGTGGGCTGTTTGACCTTGGTTTTGAAGTGTGTCGAGGTGCCATGTAATTTCCTGTTTGCAACCGCATCATAGCCATCCATACACGCAGGCCAAGACTCTGTGAGGCGAGCCCACCCCTAGCGAGCATCGACGGTTGTTATAGACAAGGATTCTCTCTTTTGGTTTCTGATTTATTACCAGACCTTTATCTCACAGGGTTCAGACATGTCATCGGCCGGAATCGCCCTTGAAGAGGGGACGTTTTCTCTCCAATGGAATGAAGAATGGCGATAGTTGCAAAGACTCGTGTCCCTTTATTGATCACGTAGCCGAGTACCAGACAGTCAGGGAGCCAAAGGGGCCAAGACTGCCATGGAACACTACAAATCACGTCACGAACCATTGGGAAAAAAAAGACTCCCTGATGCCGCTGCTGCTCCCCTCGTTCATCTCCCTGTGGTGAAGAGCGCGTGCGGCCCCTCCCCATGGCCCGCGTAAAGAAGCCGGGGCGGAGATGGCATCCCTACGCGCACGAATACGTAGTGTGTACCAAGTATGCGTGACTTTGCGCGCGTCGTAGGGGGGTGGTGGTGCAGATTTTTTTTCCTTGGTGTCGTGAACCAGGGATAAAATAGCGAGCAGGCCAGGTTAAATAAAATGAACAAGGAAAGGGAGGCGTCTCGACAGCAAGATGGAGGAGGGGCTAACGCCGACGACAGTGGGTTGCCGACAGCAGCGCAGCACATGGCAGCATTGAAGGCAAACAGGCTACAGTGGGCCGCCATCAAGTACTGGAGCGCGAAGCACCGGCCAATCGCCCATACATTTGCTACTAGGAATGACCTGCGAATTGCGAGGCAAGGTTCCTTAGTAGATGATATTTGCAGTCTGTACGGAGTACATGCAGCGCAACTGTACGGTAAATGGTCATAAATTACAGCAGGCTACTAAAATAGAGCCCCTCTAGAGGGAGACATGCAGCGCTGGTCACGACGCGCCGGATACCTACAACCCCACTGTAGGTACAGTTGACGGGGAGTTGTCCAGCGCAGGCTAATAATGCGCTAGCATTAATTTGCACAGTGAGTGCATGTCAGTGCCCAGGCCGGTCAACAGACTCGACACCAAGCTCGATGCCAAACAAAGCATGGCCTTTTCTCCTCGTCATGACAACATGACAATCACTGCCGCGAGTACCAATGCTCCGGTGAATAGGTCACAAACAAGAAAATACAACAGGCCGGGTGGCGTCCTGCTAATTCCCCGCCAACTCTGCTCAGTTGTCGGGGTCACTGCATTATACTAAGGTACCTACCTGGTAGGTATGAAAGCGTTGTTCATAACCCGGCATCCCACCTATAGCCGCTAAATCACCGCCGTATTATACCTCGATACGTACCGAGGTACCGACTGGTAGTAGATGGGATGCAGGTTGGTGGACAGTGCATCTGAGGAACAAGTACAGATTACCTTAGTACCAAGTCGTAACTGAAGCCCGTTTGCTGCTCCATCCAACTCGCCAGCTCAGTCTCCCTCGCAAACATCCATCATCACACTTTCATCAATCGCGTCGCCTACCTATTCAACTTCCCTCGCTCCGATGAGTCGTTGCTTGCCCACCTTGAAAGAAAGAAAGAAAAAAAAGAGGTCTGAGCTGATCTCCGTCGCCTTGGGTCAAGCCCACCCGCCCACGCCCGCCGCACAATGACACCACACCACCACCACTACAGACTACCAGTCACACCAAAAACTAAACACCACGACCGCCGACTGGACACGCCCTTGACCCTCTCTCCATCCTCTCCATCCCCCAGTCTGCCCTCGCCCAGGGCCTCGTCTCCTCCTCCTCGCCTTCCCTGGCTTGCTTTCCGTACCCGCACCCAGGATACGCCACCGCTGGCCAACTGGCCAGGGTCAGATTGTCCTGTCTGCTTCCGGCTACCCCGTTCTCCATATCGCACACTCCTCTCTCGCCGCCCATCTCACACACCTCTCCCTCCTTGCTACGCGCAGTTCTCGCTGGCCGCACCCACGGCGCACCCACGGCGCACACACACACGCGCACCAGAACACACACCAGAACACATCTCACACCTGGCCCGCGATGCGTGGACGTGGATGTCCCAGTGGATGTCCCTGGTGGATGTGCTAGACCCAGCCGACCAGGGCCCTTCGCCTCTCTCGCGCCTCCTCTGCTCCCCTCGGTCCCAATGCCGGACTACAGAATACATTGTCTCTGCCCTTTTTCTACCTCGTATGCCCCTCTCCTCCTCTGGCCTTGTCCCACCATGCTATGCCTTCTCTTCAACAAGATCTTCCCCCTTCGCCAAACTCGTCCTACGAGGGCAGAGTTCCAATTCTAACCCGAGCTTTCTTGTCTTACCTCTCGTACCCTTCTCGCTTCCCGCCTTGCCGCAATCCAATCCACCCACCTCGTCCTCGCTCTTAATAAACCATCCACATCCGCCGAATCTCTTGCTCTTGAAGCCTTCCTCCTCACTTGAGCCAAACTACTCCTCTCCCGCAAACCTTAATCTTCCACTCCAACTTGGTCTTGCCTCTAAGAGCCGTGTCTCTTAATAACATTCCTTCTTCTAACTACTTACTCCGTACACTTACTTGCTCCTCATTCGAGCCCGCCCTGAGCCTTCTGCCTCTTGGCTCACACCAGTCAAGCTCTCGACCTCGAATCCGTATGCAGTACGCTACGACTTGCAATCACCTTGGCAAGCTGCCAATCACTCCTTGAATACACAATCATCACTCGTCGTCATGGGTCCCTTTGCTCAAAACAACTGGGCGAGCTGGCCCTACACCCAGGTCAACGATCCATTCGCCGCCGCCACCTTCTCTCAGATCCCCAACGCCAGCTATCCCACATATATCGCCGACAACATGGACCACTACCAGGCTCACCACCAGCGCCTACTCAACCAGCAAATGCCTCGCACCACAGAGTCCAAGCCCCGTCTGTCCAAGGAAGAGGTTGAGATTCTGGAGACTGAGTTCCAGAAGAACCACAAGCCTAACAGTACCACCAAGAAGGCTCTCGCTGAGTCGATGCGAGTAGACAATGCCCGTATCAACGTAAGTCGCTTTCCGCTTCGATACTCTCGCCGTCTCTTGTATGCAAGTTTGGACTAACACACCCAAGAACTGGTTCCAAAACCGTCGGGCTCGGGAAAAGAAGGAGAAGAATATTAGGGAATACGAAGCCAAGCAGAAGCAGGAAAAGGACAAGGCCGTTGCTGATGGTGTCATCGTGGGGGGTGACCGCAAGAGAGACCTTGTTGCCTCGAGTGCTCCTTTCCCTGGCTCGCAGCCCGCCTCTCACAGCCGCGAAACCTCGCAGAGCCCGGACAGGACACCCGGTAACACCAAAATCGAGATGGTCGAGTCAGACGAGACCGTTCCCTCGGTGGAAACTACCCCCGACCTCATCAGCGAAGCCTCTACTTTTGCTGAGCACAAGGTGTCTGCTGGAGGCGAGACCGAGGAGAAACCGTCAGAGGACCTCAACGACTACCTCTCCATGTCTGATGCAAGCCCCGACACCCTGCCAATGAGCGACAATGACTTGTACATGCCCATGGTCAACCGCAGCCCCAGCCAGCTGCTTAGCTCCGAATTTCACACCATGGCTGCCGGTGCTACCAAGGCTAGCCAATACTTTTCCTCGCCCATGTTTCTGAGTGGCCTTCAGACGGACGAAGCCAACTTTGGCCTGGTGGACCGGGATGTGTCCATAAGCCCATCGTCTCAGCTTCCCGCCGGTATGCATCTGCGCTCCCCTCCTTGCATCGACATTGCCAGCCGCCGCAACAGACGCCCAACGCCCCTGTCAATCAACTCTGTGCGTGGTGGTGCGCCGGGTTCTGGCCTTCCCCGGGCGGCCGTCGACTTTGGAAATATGATTGAAACGGCCAACTTTATGCGTAGAACGTCGTCGGCCTCGAGCTCTGGGCGCATCTCCAAGCCGACGTGTACGCCTCGCAACATGTTTAACATGCACCGCTCGCCGTCCTCGACCGGTGCCGCCAGCTCCATGGCTCCCCCGACACCCGACACGCCAATCGTGTCCAACGTGCAGGGCATCAACGACTTGACCCTCCCGGGGTCCTATTCGCTCGACGCCAAGCTGGCTAGCTTCATCAGCCACGACCCGACGCTCTCGACACCTCCCACCACGCCTGGCATGGCGGAAAATGTCTACCACATGCACTCGGCATACGGTATGGGTGTTCCAGAAGATTACCTCGTTAGCACGGGGCTCTCTGGTCTTCCTTCGTCGTTTGACATGGCCAGCATGAATGTCCCCGGCTATGTCAACGGCGCGGGGATCCCGGTTCAGCAAGCAACGGGAGCATACAACCAGCAAGGCAACAGCTTCCACATGGGATCCTACGGCAATGCCGATTGGTCTAGTGGTTAGGATGATTGTGCGGTTGAGGGGTCGACAACACGAAACGAAGCCAGTGCAGGCAAACACCCACGAGTGCACATTCCTCCTTTCTCTATCAAGATGCAGAAGTAGCTGCATCTGGATTTGATATATATCCGACGACGATTTGTCGTCATCTATACCCATATTCGGTTACAAACTTGGCGGCCTCGGACATTCGAGCCGAGGCATTGTACACTACGAACTGGCATGTGGCCAGTATGGCGAAACCTGCAGTCTGCAACTCAAGGGCCTGTCTTGGACGGTAGTTCTACCAGGCTGATTTGCTGGCAATTGGCGCGACTACTAATAATGTAATGAACCGACGACTTTTTGTTTTCTGTGGTTGATTTTTTGTTGATTTTTTCTCTTCTTTTCTTACATATAGCCACATTTTTTCTTCAGGGCATTTTCGGGATTATTCGGCGCTCGGCATTATTGGGTGTTGCTTCTTCTCTTATTGAGAAGTATTTTGGGATTATCATTGCTCTTTGGCGTTTTATTTTGCAGTTGATGCGTATGGATTCTGGTCAGCAATTGTTGGCAAACATTGCTGGGGAGAAAAGTTGACCATGGTATATGAGTGGAGAGTTGCAGAATACAAGTTATTTCTCGAGTACACAAGTGTCCCATTTTTATCGTGATTTGCCATGTGAATGATTGATTGATCCAGATACCCCATAATGATTGATTGATTCAGATACCCATTCCATTGTATGAGCGGGGATCAAATTGCAAACGTGTTGGTGGTGGTGGTAGGCCGGGGAGCGATCAGAGCGATGACGACGTGGGTTTGAAATGGGAAACGATTGTCGATCTGCACGACATCCGATCTTGGTTTCAATCACCCTTGTATTTATTTTTTAAATTCTCCTTGGTAAGAGGGAAGGGGGTGTGTGCCTTGGTAGAGGGGAACGAGGAAAAAAAAATCAATTTGGATCAGGACTTGACTCTGAGCCCGGAGCCACGTGGCAGTCGACGCGCGAGTGCGCACGCACGCCCCCCTTTCTCCTCACCAAGATCGAGGCTGTGGAAAGCCTTGTTGATGGGCAACAAAAGGGCAAAAAAAGGTAGCCCTGGCGGCTTCGTACTGCGACGGGAAGGGATCGGCGGCTTTGGAGTTGAGCCGTGTGGGGAAACAAGGCGCTGGGGCTAGTTGGTTGGCTATTGAGGAAAGATGTTTGTTGGAGAAGAGCGTATTGTTCTATTGTGTGTCTTTTGTGTTTTTCTGTGTGTTTTGGTTGGTCGTAGCTCTTGAAGAATGGGACTGCTTTGATGCAGTTTGTCTTTTATTCGTTTTTATTTATCGGGCGGTAAGGTTTTGAGGACTTGTCTGGTTAGTTCAAGGGGGTGGTTCGACCTCGGCTTGTTGGTTTGTGAAGCATAGGTACCCGGTAGCGAGGTCGTTTTATGATTTCGGCGCTGGCTTGTTGCGACACGGCGATGACTGTCTGCTTCACTTTGATTATCAGGTGTCTCGGGTTGGATCTTGCCTTTTTCAATTTTTTCGACTTGTTCTGTGTCTGAATAGGCTATGTGGTGGTGATTTTGTGTCCTACTCCAATTCATGCGCGGACTTGAGGTTCTCCCACTACCCACCTTGGTAGCAAGGACAAGGCTCAGACTCTCCCGGTCGGGGTTGACCATAAGCCCCAATTGCAAACCAAACGAACCCATTCATTTTTGCTCCATCATCCAAGACGAAATGCTTTTTGAAACTATACCAAACAACACATCTCGAGGCTGTTTACAGTTGTGGGTTGTCTCGTGACATGCTGAGGTCCGACGATGCCCGTACCGTGGCAGGAGCAAAACCTTGGGAAAACAGAATGCGCGGACGAATGACGTTACTGTCGATATTGAGGTTTAACCAATTATTATTGGTATTAATATCTACGCCAACTTTGTTGTCCATCCAACTGCCCCAGCATCATGGTTCGCTTCAGGGCCCCACTACCAACCCCAACGACGCGTCCTACCGCGCCGCCAAGCTCTCCACCAAAAAGCACCACCACACACGGACAACATATTACCTCTGACCAATTCTATATGCATCTGTAATACCTGTGACCCAACATATCATACTACACCATACGTCAAGGGCCATTACTCCCCTCACACACGCCATGTCCGACGAATGATTCGCCGCCCGTGCCCATGTCCTCGTCTGCCGCCCGGGACGACAGAGGAGGCGCGTCGCGTCCTCCCTCGGGCATCCTCACACCGAGCTCCGACGGGAGCCTCAGCTATGCCGGGCACAGCAACAGCGCCGCGGCCGCGTCACCGACGACGGCACGGCCCAAGCGGCGCTCCGACCCGGCCATGGACCGACTTCTGAAGCCGTCCATCACCGTCAAGGTTCGTTGCGGCCCCTGTTGTCCCCCCTCCCCCCCCCTTTGCCGCACATATGCTCACCGTGTGTGTTGTAGCCGCACCCGCACGCCCTCCACGTACCACCCAAGACGCTCTCCCCCCTGTTCCTGCTCCGCCGGCAGGACCTGCCTCTCGGCTGCCTCGACTTTGCCTCGACGACGGCCGAGTCGGCCTACACGCGGCTGGTCGAGTCGCGCATCAAGATACTCGACCTCGAGACGCGCCTCGGCGCCCCGTCGAGCGTGCTCGTCGCCCGGCACGACGCCGCGCGCACCGTCTACGCCATTGAACGCGCCCAAGGCGCTGACGGCGCCGCCGGAAGCGGCCTGTACGCCATGTGCAGGCTCGGCGCCTGGGTCGGGCTCGAGCGGCTCGCGGCGCGCCACGCGACGGCCGTTTGTGCCGAGCGCGTGTTTCCGCCCGCCGCGACGGAGGAGGCGTTGTTGCCGGAGTCGCGACTGCCGCCGCAGCCGCACTTGAACAGCCACCAGAGGAAGAAGCGCGAGGCGATTGAGGCGATTCAGTCGCTGGTGCGGAAAAAACCCAAGGCTGAGCCGCTGGCGCGGGGAATGCCGGATAATATGATTCCGGATTTGAGGAGAAGTGAAGATGAAGCGTCGATGCCTGAGAGTCTAATACGGCACATTAAGAGGGACGAGGAT
>NW_006271972.1:1748243-1767171 GCF_000225605.1 Cordyceps militaris CM01
GAAGCGCCAATGCCCGAGATCATGATTCCGCACATCAAGGGGACTGAGGTTGAAGAGAAAATGCCCGAGATCAAGATCCCTTGCGTGAAGCTCCCGCCCGAGAAGACTCCAACAGCGGAACCCATGACCGCCAGGGCTCGTACTCCCACCGGAGAGACCAAGAGAGATAGCTCAGCGATGGACGAGCCCTCGGCACTCCCCTCGAGCCAGATCCATGCCCGGTCTATTGACGATGGCCCCCAAGACGTGGCTACCAATATATTCGAAAATATCCGAGCACATTATTTCGAAGCATTATACAAGTCTTTGGTGAGTTTTTCTTTAGCGCCCCTGAGATCCTTTCTTAACCCGGTACATGTAGGGATCACTCGCATACTTTGCCAAAGGCCCTCTATCTAGAGCCAGATCAGCCTTCCACCTGGATCTCGAAGCGAATCTCGACATGGCCGACCTAATTGAATTTCTCAAAAGCCTGGTCCTCACTACTGTCCAAATCGACAAAAAGTACCGCGACACGGCACCGGTCATCATCGCCCAACTATCCGCCTCGTTGGAGAGCTCCGACGAGGGTCGCTCGAAGGGACGCAAAGCGAAAAAAATGAAGCTCGGCAAAAACGGCCTCTATCCCGACGAAGACGACCGCATACGCAAGTGGTGGCACGCCAACCAACCCGAGCTGGATGGGGAGCAGCCGACGTTTACCGCCACGCAGATCAAATCGCATCTGTCGCTGCTGCGCACCCGCGAGACGCAGCTGCAGATGATTCTGATTATGGAAATCATCGCCCTCGAGCCTCTCAAGGCAGCCGAGGACGGGGCAGACGGCGGCCTCCCGCCGCTTCCTGGTGCCTCGCGCTTACAGGCGCGCCGCTCACCGGCGGCGGCCCCGACGAAGAAGAGGAACAAGCACAACTTGCCCGTCCTAATCGATGTGCATGCCGACCGTTTGACCATTTGGCAGTCGACTGCGACGGATGAGCAGCAGCTGGCGGAAGACTCGCAGGCTCATCGACATGGCCTCAATGGCAGCCAAGTGCAGAAGGCATCCTCGGAGCCCCTCAAGGATTTCTGCACTGATGTTATATTGCCATTGTAAGTCATGATACGCCAAGCTATACTATATTCATTCGAAGACTAACGGCTCCTAGTTTCTCGGCGCGTATACCTGAACTGTGCGATGCCATCAATCGAAAGCTCGGAGGCCCTGTCATCATCCCCGCAGGTGGCAGCAAATTTCAGAAGCGCTCCGCCAGCAAAAAGGAGCAGAAGCCCGGCTCGGCGACCAAGAGACCGGCCGCGCCCCGGCCGCCCAAAACTCTGCAGCGCGCTCTCTCCACGGACCAGCAAAGCCGTCGGAGCGTGTCCCGCGGGCCAAGCAACATGATTGCGCTCATGCGATCAGCCAGCTCCACATCCCTGCCCAGGATCAGGCGCGAAGGAGGCGAGTCTGCCCCTCTCCGGCGTCTGCCCAAGATGGAAGACGGCGACAAAAGTCAAAGGAGACCGGCACTCGTGCGCAGCGGCAGCAGCGGTGTGGCGACGAGCCAGAACGCGTCTAGGGCGGGTCGACAGGCACTGGTGGATGCGCAGGTCAAGGACGCCATCGCGGCGTTGCGGAAACCAAACAGGGAAGTGGTTGGCCAGGCCATGGAAGAGGTTGACCAGCAAAGGGCCATTGCAGCAGCGAGTAAGTTGAACTTGCTGCATGAACTTGATTTAACACCCGCACACAAGACTGACAGGAGATATCAGAAGCACGCAAGATGCAACGAAGTTCGATTGTTAAAGCGACACCCGCGAATAACCGATTTAAAGACGTTTTTGCGCATGGCGAAGGGATTCCTGATACGCCTGTGCACGGGCACCACACGGACGAATTCATCCCGCCTTCGAGCATAGGCCCCTTTGTTCCCTCCACTGGCCAACGCAACGGCTTCCGGAACCCCATGGACCTCAACACGCCGCGGGCGATGGACATTGTGGGAAGCACACCGACGAAGCGCGCGACGGCGTCTTTCCTCCACCGAGCCGACGAAGAGCCGCGTGTTCCCCCCTCGCCCCTAGCCCGGGCAAGTCTCCAAGCGGCCGCCGCGCGTCCTCTGTCCGGCAACCCGAACACGAATAACCGTCTGCAGCCCCCCAGGACTGCGCAAGGAACCGAGAACCAGCACTACAGCGGAGACCACGTCTTTGCTACGCCGGCCAAGAAGCAGAAGCACCAGCAGGTCAGCGCGAGTCCTGTTGGGCAGCCACAGCTGCACGGCCAAGGCGGCGAGCCAAAGATATCCATCTTTACTAGGCTCGGCTGGGATGATGACTATGACATTGAATAAATCAAAATAAATAAACTTTATAGATCCAGACCTGCCTTGTTTTACAAGGAGTATACTTTGTGGAGTCTTTTTTTACAATTTTTTGTTACACACAAGCTGGGAAAGCACATGATCCGGAGTTTTGATCATTTTGACCGGGGAATTATTTGGAAAGGCATGGACACACGCCACTTTGGGGGTATTAAGCATCTGCATTGTTTGGTTTTTTTTACTGGCATGACGCATAACTGGACGCGGCGAGACCGTGCTGTTGAAAGAAAGCGAAGCACCATATTGATACAATCATACAAATCGAGCATTACATCATACAACCAACACCTTGCATACAGATTTTTCCGTTGCTTCGTAATATTCGTGTGTACCTCTTCTTTCCAGTTTATCTCCCTTGGGCTTAATGTACGTTTTTTTCTATGCGGCGAGCGGCTCAATCACCGTCGTCGGCAAGTCTCTGATATCAACATGCTCCTGCGACCCCAGGTCCACGACGCGAATGGCCTCGATGCCCGCGATGCCCGGCCGCAGCGCGAGAAACTGGAGCTCGACAACGTGGCAGGCGCCCGGGCCGAGCGGGCCGACGCGCGTGTCGGCGCTCAGGCAGACGAGGTCGGCGCCGTCGACGGCGGCGTTGCGCTGCAGCGCGTGCAGCACGTTGTCGTCGACGACGGCGGCGGCCACCTCCTTCTCGCCGTGGCGGCGCGACGCCGTCGAGGGCGGCCGCAGCGAGGACCGCGGCTCCTGCCGGCGGCGCTTGGGGATGGCGATGAGGGCCAGCTTGCGCGGGGTCTTGATGCCAGCCGCGGGCGGCTCCTCGGCTGCGCGGTTGAGCACGTAGACGGTCCAGGAAAAGACGTCGCCGGGGCGGACGGTGCCGGCCGGGGCGTTGAAGGACATGGTGATGCCGAGTTCGGGCACCGCCGAGGTGGCCGTGCTGGTAGTGGTGGTGCGCGCGGCGGAGGCTTCGAGCACGGGGAGGGCATCGGGCCGCGCGGCGGCCGACGACTTGAGCGGCGTGACGGCCGACGATGACGCGGCGCTGGAGAGGGACAGCTGCGCGGGGCGGTGCGCGCGCTGGATGCCCGTCTCCGTCGGCGGCGCGCCAAAACTCGGGTTCAGCGGCGTGCTGAAGTCGAGGCTGGCGGTCCACGCCATGTCGATGCGCGGGGTGCACACGCCCGGCGCGACACCAATGGCCGCCGAAACGGCAATGTGCAGGGCGTTGTGGGCGGTGGCAGCGGCGTCGCGGGCAGCGGCGTGCAGGCCGTCGAGGCGGTGCGGGCGGATCTCGTACGCGAGCGTGACGTGGTCGTGGGCGACGCAGCGCAGGGGCAGGGGCAGCGCGCCGAGGCTCGCGACGGTGCCGGCGGCCGTGGTCAGCGCGACGGCGTCGACGACGGCCTCGTAGCAGTCGAGGTCGGGAGTGAAGTCGAGCTCGAGCAGCGCGACGATGGTGCTGGAGGGGGGCGCGGCGCTGGGCCGCGCGAAGCGGATGCGCGCGTGGACGAGCGCGGCCACGGGGCGCTGCAGCTGCGGGAGCGTGCGGAGACGCGTGAGGAGGTCCTGTGGCCGGGTGATGGGGGCGACGCGCGACACGCGCAGTGCCGAGAGCCGCGGCCGCACGCCGTGCAGGCCCGGGTCGCCGGCAAAGGACTCGAGCAGGTTCAGGCCCGAGGGGGCGCCGCTCTGCAGGTAGCCGGCGGTGCGCGCGCCGCTGCCGTCGGCGGGCTGCTCGGGGCGGACGCCGGCCGAGGCGGAGAAGAGGACGGACGGGCGGTGCAGACGCATGCGTGGGCGGACGAGCGGCACCGCGAGCTTCCACACGGCATAGAGGTACTGCGTGGTGGTGGTGGTGTCGCTGCTGGCTTCCTCGTCTGCGACGATGAAGGGATCGCTAATGTCGCGGACGGCGCCGACGTAGATGGACTCGGATAAGGGCGGCGCGGCGGCGGCGGCGCCGGTCGGGCTGTTGACGACGTGCGCAGCCAGTGAGATCATGAGCCGCTGGAGGCTCGACTGGAGCTCCTTTTCCTCCATCCATGGCGTCTTGAGGACGAGCAAGACTTGCACTGTTTCGTCTGTAAGGGGGTGTGTTGGTTAGTGACGTGAGTGAGTTGGCGGGTGCCACAAAGGGGAGGGACGCGGGTGATGACGTACCAAAGAAGAGAGTTTCGCGTTGCGGTATGGATTCTGCGAGCGATTTGCCTGGCTGCAACTTGCTGAATGCCTCCTCGAGGTTGATGTCGGTTTCTGACGGCACCATGTAGGTGAGGTAGGACTGGTCTGTGAAGCTTCCAGACGTGTCTCGAGGCAGCGCCTGCGACGGCGGCTGGTCTTCTGATGTTCTCGCATCCGTTTCCGACATGATGCGCGGGTTTGTATGTTGCGTGAGACTATAAGGAGCCCATAAGTATGAATTTTATAAGAAATGACACGCAATATTAGACATGCACACTCATGAGCTTCGAATTTGAAGCAATGCCATTCCCCTTTGCTGTTTGCTGGTCACCGCGAGCTTGAACATGAGGAAGTGTGGCACAGGATGTGGCTGGTGAAACGTGGCTCGTGCACGTTGAATCAGCTTGGCGGCAGAAAAATTACCAGCCGTCTGGCTACCGCCGACCTGCTCCTGTGCACCCTCCGACTCAATTCGACGCTCTCGCATCTCGCAAACTCATCGGCGCTGCTGTAACAAGGCTCGCTGACAGCTATTTCGATATCCTTAAAATCAGCAAACGTCCAGCATGAACGGATACGGTGGCCCCCAGGCGCCTCCGGCGTCGACGTGGGCGGAGCACCACACGCCGGATGGACGGGCTTACTACTATAACAGCGCGACCCAGGTCACGCAATGGACCAAGCCGGAGGACATGATGACGCCGGCAGAGGTTCGTACCTGGCGAAAGTCTCCCGCTTACCTGTGACTAACCCGTTAAACGCAGCGTGCACTGTCGTCACAACCGTGGAAAGAGTACACGGCCGAGGGCGGGCGCAAGTATTGGTACAACACCGAGACGAAGCAGAGCTCTTGGGAAATGCCCGAAGCCTTCAAGGCTGCCCTTGGCCACACCGGCGTACCGGCTGCGGCGCCATTCAGCCAGGGAAACGCGCCGACCGGCTACGATTCACACCGCGATGGGCGAGACGCACGCGACCATCGTGACAATCGCGATCACCGTGACCAGCGCGACCATCGTGACCATCGCGACCAGCGAGATCGACGCGACCGAGGAGACCACCGGGATCACCGCGACTACCGCGATCGCGATTCGTACGCCGATGGACGACAGCTCGCCGCCCCAATCGACCCCAAAATCAGGGCGTTTGTACCGGCTAATGACGACCCCGACTACGCTACACTGGAGGAGGCCGAGGCTGCCTTTGCCAAGCTGCTTCGCCGCAGTGGCGTGCAGCCCGACTGGACCTGGGAGCAGGCGATTCGCGCGTCCGCCAAGGACCCCCAGTTTCGCGCCATTAAAGATCCCAAAGACCGTCGCGCTGCCTTTGAAAAGTACTGCCTCGATGTCGTCTCGCAGGACAAGGAGCGTGCTGCGGAGAGGATGACAAAGTTGCGCAACGACTTTGTGACTATGCTTAAGCGCCACCCCGAGATTCGGCACTACACGCGATGGAAGACTGGACGCGCCATTATTGAGGGCGAGACCACCTTCCGATCCACGAGCAACGAAATCGAGCGAAGGAATCTCTTTGAGGAATACGTCCAGGGGCTCAAAAAAGCACACAAGGAGCAGCAGTCAAATATTCGCAAGAGCGCCATGGACGGGCTCTTGGAGCTGTTGCCGCAGCTCAGCCTCGAGCCATACTCGTCCTGGTCTGACGCACAAAAGACACTGTCCTCTACGACCACGTTCCAGACTGAAGAGAAGTATAAATCTCTGACCCAATATGACATATTAACAGCGTTCCAAAATCACATGAAGGCCCTGGAACGTGCTTTCAACGATGCCAAGCAGGAGGAAAAGAACATGAAGTACCGCAAGGAGCGCAAGGCTCGCGATGCTTTCAAGCCTCTGCTCGCCGAACTTCGAAAAGACGGAAAAATCAACGCCAAATCGACATGGTCCCAAATCCTACCCGTCATTGAGAATGACGAGCGCTACATTGGCATGGCTGGCCTTAACGACGGCTCCACCGCCCAAGAGCTCTTCTGGGATGCCGTGGAAGAAGAAGAGCGCAATCTGCGCGGCCCTAGGAACCATGTACTGGATGTTCTCGAGGTAAGTCATCTCGATGTACAGAATCGAAATCGATGGCTAATTCCATACAGGACAAGCGGGTTGAAATTACACCCACGAGCGAATTAGAGGAGTTCATGTCCATTATGAGGGATGATCGACGCACTGCTAACATTGATCCCGATACTCTTAAACTCCTCTTTGAACGGGTAAGCCATCTCCCCTACTGCGGCGTATCGCTTGCTGTACTGACTAGATCCCAGCTGCGCGACAAGCGAACCTCGAAACGGGACGAAAAACGGGACGAGGATAGGCAGCCTGACCGCCACCAGCGCCGCACTATGGACGATGCCCGCGCCCACCTCAAGCGCATGGATCCTCCCGTCACCCTCAGTGACACTTTTGACAAGGTACGACCACGACTACTGAAGGTTGCAGAATTCCAGTCGCTCCCAGACGATGCCCTCCACAGCGTCTTTGACAGACACATGCGCCGGCTTCGCGAAAAGGACGAGGATGTGGAACGCGGCGTGCGACGATCTAGCGAGCGCGACGTGGCGATTCCCCGCCGTGACGGCGACCGCACGGCCCGCGGCGACCGGGACCGGGAACGCTCGCGCCGCGGTGCCGGCGGTGCGCCGCGACGACGCAGCCGCAGCCCGGAGCTGGACCCCTACGAGGCGGATAGACGCAAGGCGATTGCCGAGCGCGAGCGCAATCATCGTAAGTCCACCATGGCCGAGAACCTGCTGGGTAGTGAGCGAGGTGCTGGCGGCCGGCCATCGTCACCGCCGGTGCCGTCCGCGCGACGCGACCGTGAACCGCGCGAGCACCGCGAACCGCGCGACTATGATCGCCCGAGCCGCTCGCGGCGCGACGACGACCGTGACACGCGGCGCGATAGAGAGGAGGACCGGGATCGGTACCGCCGCCGGGGCGCGGAGCGAGGTTCGTATGACGAGCTCCCCTATGGTGATGAGCGTCCGGCTGGCACGCGTCGCCGCCGCCAGGACGAAGAAAATGACTATGCGCGGAGAGATTCAAGAGATTCCAAGGTATGTTCCTCTGGTCGAACCCCTATCCCTCAAAGTAACAAGAAGTGTACTAAACCGCCAACAGCGAGCCAGGAGAGACCGCTCTCGCGAGCGCACGCCCCCGCGCGACGAGCGTCGCAAGAGTCCTGCTCGGGCCGCGGCCGCTGCTGCTGTCGCTCCGGACGTACCGAGCAAGGACAAGGACGCCGAAATGTTGAGCGGCAGCGAAGAGGGCGAGATTGAGGAGTAAGAAAAAAACACGAAACGGAAACAGAAAAGAAACCTTGAATTTCTTCTTCTTCTTTTTCGTCAAAGCTAACCGACAACGGGGGTGCATTTCCTGAACAGTGCCCTGTTGCGGGAAATAGGATCGTGTCCCCATTTTGGTCGCGATCCTTCTTACCGCCGCATCATCTAGGGGCCATACCCGTATCATCTCTATCGTAGACACCAATGGCGCTTAGTAGTATATTCTTCAAGGAGGGATGCTTTATTAATGCAGAGTATAATAAGGTACATTTAGTACTACGAGATTCACTTATGTGTGAAATGTGTGAAATGCGTGAAACGCATTTTGTATTGTATGTACCTCGTTTAAATAACTTGTTCGACATGAAAACTTTTCTCATTAGGCAAACGAGCCCGCGTTCCCGCGAGGATAGGATACGGGCCCGTTTTTCTTGCAAGCAGTCCTCCGTTCTTGATCCATTGTCCCTCAATCTGCCGCGGGTGAGGTTGCAGCCACAAACCGCAACACCCATACTAGAATACTAGCGTGGCAGGACCAGACAACAGGGGAGAGGCTGCTTGCCGCCGGTGTTAGTCGTCCGGCTCGTCTTCCTCGCTGGCGCCGGTTTCTGGCGCAGCCAAGTCCTGGCGCTCCAGAATGCCGTGGGCTCCTAAATTGCATCGTGCTTCACTGCCGCCGCTACCGTGCATGTGCTCATCTGGCGACTGCTGGTAGGGGGGAGGAGCTTTATTCCGTTGGGTGCCCTTTTCAAGCAGTGACCTTTTCATCCTTGTCGTCCATGAAAAAGTAGTTGCCGTTCAGCTTCTGCTCTTGATCCAGCTGGGAGTCAAGCTTGTTGATGCGAGGGCGGTAATTGGTGGGATCGCGGCGGAAGGTGACGTCGAGGTTCTTGAGAAACGTGTTGCAGCCGGTGAGGAGAGACTCGGGGGTGTTGGCGTGCGCGTCGATACCAGGCTGGCCGTCAAAGACAATGACGCGGTCCGCGAGGTAGGTGGCCATGATGAAATCGTGCTCGACGACAAAGGCCGTCTTCTTGTTGTGCATGATGAAGCGCTTAATGACACGTGAGGCAATGATACGCTGCTCGGAGTCTAGGTAGGCAGAGGGCTCGTCAATCAGGTAGATGTCGGCAGGGAGACCGAGAGCCAGTACAATGGCAACACGCTGCAATTCACCACCAGACAGGTTTTTGACTTCCTGGTCAATGAAGTCGTCAAGCTTGAGGGGTTTGACAACGTCGGTCTGGAACTGAGGAGACAGGAAAGCAGCCTTGATCTTCTTGAAGAAGAGCTGACGGACAGTGCCGTCATACTTGGGCGTGATGGTCTGCGGCTTCATGCTGATTCTCATCTCAGGAACGCCAGCCTTAGTGTCAGGCTTGAGGGCACCAGCAAGCAGACGACAGAAGGTGGTCTTGCCAGTGCCGTTCTCTCCCATCATGACAATAATCTCAGAGTCGGTGAAATCACCAGAGTCAATACGAAGACGGAAGTTGCCAAGAGTTTTCTCCATCTTGGGGTACTTGAAGGCGCGTGAGCGGTCCAGGGCGTACTCGTCGGCACCCTCGGCAATGCGGAAAGTAAGGGACTCATCACGGAAACGCAAGTTCTCAGTAGGAATGTTACCGTCAAGGAAGATGTTGATACCTTCGCGGACGGACGCAGGTAGAGTAACCACGCCGTAGATGGCGGGCTTGCCATAGAGAACGCAGATGAAGTCGGAGAGGTAGTCAAGGACGGACAAATCGTGCTCGACAACGATGATGTAGTCATCGTCACGGAGGAGTGAGCGAATGATTCTGGCGGCGGCGAGACGCTGCTTGACGTCGAGGTACGAGGAAGGCTCGTCAAACATGTAGACATCGGCTTTCTGGACGCAGACGGTACCGATGGCAAACCGCTGAAGCTCACCACCAGAGAGGAGGGTGATGTCACGATCCATGATGTGGTTCAGCTCGAGGACCTCGGCAACCTCCTTGGAGTTCTCCAGGGAGGCACGGCTTTCGATCAGATAGCGAACGCTCTTATCCGGGCCGCGGACGGCCTTGGGGATCTGATCAACATACTGAGGCTTGACAACAGCCTTTAGGTCATCCTCTAGAAGCTTGGTGAAGTAGTCTAGAAGGGGAGCCGGTTAGCCACTTTGCTTCAACCACTAGACATAAAGAGTAGAAACATACTCTGGAGCTCAGAACCACGAAAGTGCTTGATGACGTCCTCCCAGTCAGGAGGGTTGTCGAAGCGGCCCAGGTTAGGCTTGAGCTTGCCGCTGAGAATCTTCAGAGCGGTACTCTTGCCAATACCGTTGGTTCCAACAAGACCAAGGACCTGATTAGGGCGGGGCATGGGCAAGCGGTGAAGCTTGAAGCTGTTGGGGCCATAGCGGTGGGTGACCTGGCTCTCGAGGTTGGTGGGCAGGTTGATAATGGTAATGGCGTCGAAGGGACACTTTTTGGGGCAGATACCACAACCAATGCAGAGCGATTCGGAAATGAAGGCGAGACGGGAATCGGCAGCGACTTCAATGCAAAGCTTGCCACTGCGAACGACGGGGCAGGACTTTTTACACTCCTGTCTGCACTTTCGAGGACGACACTATAAAGACGGTCAGCACGGCGGGGTACTCGAGGACGGTCGGCAGGCGGGGGCGGCGTACTTTGTCGCTGTTGACAATGGCGATACTGGAGCAGACGGCGTTAGTGGAAGGTAATTTTGAATTGCGGTCATTCTTCGCGCGCAATGCCAGCAGGCAGCGCACGGCGGCGGCACCTTACCGGGTGAGTTTGTCGACCATGGTGGCGGTGGTGGTGGATGGTGGGGTAGCGAAGTTTTTGACACGATTTTATGATTTTATATGCTGAGAATGCAGAACAAGCTGGACGGGGGACGGCGGGGCAAAAAGACGAAAGAAATCGGATCCTATGCACGGAACAATGACCAAAGCACACGGTAGGCGCAACGGCAAGTCTCGAAGAGGATTTGGAGGATGGTGGTAGGAAAGGAGGAGAATCGGGAGACCAATGTGAGGTAAACGGTGGCCGCAAGTAGTGGGATGGTCATCAATTTTTCGCGACTCGTGAATCGTCGCTTTGGCGGGGGCAGGGCAACAACGGGCGAGTTGGAGTTGATACTGTGGAGCGTCGAGGGAGAGTTAGAGGTTGGGCTTTGAGTAAGTATATTCCATATGGTCTAGAGTGTCTGAGTACCTGTAGAGCTGCCTGGCACTATCTAGCTCTGTCTGACGTGTCAATGAACGACCGTCACGGGGCAGGAGTTGACGCAGAGGGAACGATATAGCAATAAAAGACACCAAAAAGCCTGAAGCTCGATTTTTTTTTTTTTTGCCCAGCCAGGTTAGGTAGTTTGGCGAGTCCTTGACCCAGATCGTGACAATGAACCTGTGAGGTGGTGTGGATGGTTGAGGGGCTCAAGAACGACCTGCATGACAAAGTTGGAACACGGTAGGTGCTGCCATGATTCATCAGAGGGATATTCAGGTTTGCATGCATTTTTATTGGCACGTCATGGTAGCACAATGGCCGTGGGAGATTGTGGTGTAGTACACTACTGCCTTTTGGGAGACAGCGAGGCGACGCGGCAAGCAAGTTGCCCGCCAAAGTTTACCGCGAGAGTTTACTAGGTAGTCATGATGAGGATTTGAGTTTAAGAGTCATTCGAAGCCGTGGATAACCTTGATTTGAACCACGTGCTGTATTGAGGCTGCCGCGGTTTGTAAGAGTGAAGTTCTGTCGTACCAACACGTGATCTTGTTGACTGTGGTACAAGGCATGACTTGGGCAGTAGGTCCATGGTAGGTCTATTGGTAGGTCCGCAGGCACCTGCAGGTCCTTACTTTCTCTCTACATTTTGCTATTATTTTTACAATTTGCTAGGACAAAAAAAAGAAAAGATGAAAACCTTGTTGGCCTTTTTACTATCAGATCGGTCGTCTGAGTATTATTTTATCCTTTACTAAGTAGATTAGTAGGTCCATTCTGTAGTGTGCTACGGCATAGTCTACCTCGCTGGCGCGCCAATGGCGCCCCTGTAACACTCCTGCCACAGTGCCACTGGAAAACCTAAAATGGAATGGCCCCAACCCAGCCGTGCCTTCGGTTCTCCGCCCCATCAGTCCCTCCATTTTCTTTCTGCCCTTCTCTGTCCATGCTTTTTTATAACCATCGGCCGGCCCTCTCTCCAACCACACTTCCTCGCACCCTACCGATTTCCCCCACGATCCTCCCCAATTCTAACTACTGTTCCCTCCTCACTTTTACTTCATTCCGTCTTTCCGTACTCGTCTTCTTTTCATTTATGAATGGTACGTATTACCTGCGTTATTGCTTAATGCCCCCATCCTTCCTGTGGCCAGCACACCAGCGACAGTCTTCGCCGATGCCCGGCTCCGACGCTTCTTGACATCCCGTCAGCTGTCCCGGACTGTTGAGATCGCCTATATCCGCGTCAATCCTCGATGAAATCCGTTGAATTTGATGCCCTAATCATACATACGCCGCTGCCCTACACCCAACGCCTTCGCCACTCTTCTGCCGGTCTTGTCCTGTCGTTTTCCATCACTAGACCTGCGATACTGGACCGGTATCGGCAATATCTCATCTCAAATACTATTTTGCTCTGCATCCGGATGGCTCACCTCGACCTTACTGTCACTCTTTACTGCTTGTGCCCCTTGGGTAGCCATACAGGCGAGGGATATTCTGCTAACACCACTCTGAACATAGAACGCTCCGAGCGCTCGGCGAAATCACAACCATGTCTAGCCCTGCCCTGGGCAGTCCTCTCAATGGACATGTAACGGAAGATGATGAAAACGACTCACATATCCCCGCACAACGCTCCCGAACCAATAGCGAGGCCTCGAATCGCTCCCTGACGCCGGCGCATCAACCGTCGCCTCTGGGGGATGCTAGAGGCGCCAGCAATGGCGCAGATAACATATTTGATGACGATCGCATGTCAGAAAGTCAAGAATCCAGCCCCGATAATGTGTCTCATGATGCCGACTTCGAGATGCGTAACGATGCCCCCTCGCCCCAGGACCACGACGACGAGCCGCGTGGCCGTGCGAGCTCCAGCGACTCAAATCAAGTATCCAAGCGTAAAGCCTCGTTCGACGAAGAAGACTATATGAGAGCCAACCCAGAGCTTTACGGCCTACGCCGTAGTGTATGACATCCCCCCCCTGTGAAAATTTTTCACCTTGTCCATTGGCGCTAATCTTCTACTGTAGCGACGCCCCCAACCCCAAGTCAAGCTGGTATGTAGCCTATGCATGTAAAAGAAGATCACGTTGCTCACAGCTGTCGCATAGGCCGAATCAGATTCAGAATCCGACGCTGAGCCCGTTAGCCGCCGTCAGACCAAGAGGCGACGCGTTGATAACTCTCATACTTGTATGTTGTCCCCCATTATCTTCCCAGCTACCTCCTCCCGACTTACACGGTCAATAGCATCCAAGCGAGCCACCCCGGTCTTGCAATCGACCAATGATTCCGATTCCGATTCAGACACATATGGCGGTGCGAGAGCGAAGAGCCAAATTAAGCGAGCTCGACAACGGCTCGAAGCTCAACCAGGCTTGGCTCTCTCGGAGAAGCGCTGGTCTAACAGACGGGCTGCGCAACAAGTTCAACAAGGAGCTTATGAAGAGAGCGATGCCGAGGAAGAAGAAGACGACACCGAAGCTGGCCAGGGGTATTATGTTGCCGACTATGTCGATGACTCCCCGTATGTTGAAAAAGTCGTCAAACATCAAATCAAAGACGGTATTGTCCTTGCCTTCGACTCCAGCCGATACGACTTTGAATACTTCATCAAGTGGCAAGGCAAGTCCAACTTGCATGACACGTGGGAAACCATCGAGTCTCTTCGCAATGTGCGTGGCTTCCGCAAAGTCGAAAATTACTTCCGGAAGGTGGTTGAGTATGAGCTCGACGTTCGCTTTGGTGAAGATGTAGCACCCGAAATCAAAGAGCAATACTTCCTTGATCGTGCTCGTGACGAAGAAGCGTTCGAAGACTACACAAAAGTTGAACGAGTCGTCAATGTCCGCGATGGAGAGGACGGCCCTGAGTACTTTGTCAAATGGAAAGGCCTCACCTATGAGGAATGTACTTGGGAGGTAGCCGACGACATCAACGGCGTGTTCCAAGACAAGATTGATCAGTATCTCGACCGTGCGTCGAGGTCCTGGTTGTCCGATCGGAAGGAAACCAACCCGGATACCCGCTCTAGGATGAAAAAGCTGGATGAGCAACCTGGCTACATCCAAAATGGCGAGTTGCGCCCCTTTCAGCTTCGCGGACTCAACTTCCTTTGCCTCAACTGGTGTAGAGGCAACAATGTCATCCTTGCCGATGAAATGGGCCTCGGAAAAACGGTCCAAACTGTCTCGTTTCTTAGCTGGCTGCGCAACTGCCGCAAACAAGAAGGGCCTTCGCTGGTTGTCGCGCCTCTCAGTGTGATCCCAGCTTGGTGCGACACGTTCAATAACTGGTCTCCGGATCTGAACTATGTCGTTTATCTAGGTCCCGAAGATGCGCGTAGCATCATTCGCGAAAACGAGTTGCTTGTGGATGGTAACCCGAAGAAGCCCAAGTTCAACGTTCTCGTCACATCGTATGAGTTCATCCTTCAGGACTGGCAGTTTCTCCAATCAATCAAGTTTCAATGTCTCGCAGTCGATGAGGCCCATCGTCTCAAGAATGCCGAGTCTCAGCTCTACATGCGTTTGCTTGGCTTTGGCATCCCCTGCAAAGTACTCATTACCGGCACACCCATCCAAAACAACCTTTCCGAACTTGCTGCCCTCCTGGACTTTTTGAATCCTGGCAAGGTCAAGATTGACGAAGACCTAGAGTCATTTGACGCGAATGATGCCTCGGAAAAACTGCAAGAACTGCATAGTGCCATTGCTCCCTACATTCTACGGCGGACGAAAGAAACCGTGGAATCCGACCTGCCCCCAAAGACGGAGAAGATCATTCGCGTTGAGCTCTCCGATGTTCAGCTGGATTACTACAAAAACATTTTGACCAGAAACTATGCTGCGCTTTCCGACGCCAGCAGTGGTCACAAGAATTCATTGCTCAACATCATGATGGAGCTCAAGAAAATCAGCAACCATCCTTACATGTTTCCTGGTGCTGAAGAGCGAGTCTTGGCTGGTAGCGTCCGTCGTGAAGACCTCATCAAAGGTCTCGTCACCAGTAGCGGAAAGATGATGCTACTGGATCAATTGCTCTCCAAACTGAAGAAGGACGGTCATCGCGTGCTCATCTTCAGCCAGATGGTTAGGATGCTCGACATTCTTGGTGACTACATGTCTCTCCGTGGTTACAAATTCCAGAGATTGGACGGCACTATTGCGGCAGGCCCTAGACGAATGGCCATCAACCACTTCAACGCAGACGATAGCGACGACTTCTGCTTCCTACTTTCCACTCGCGCAGGTGGATTGGGTATCAACCTGATGACAGCGGATACTGTCGTTATTTTTGATTCCGACTGGAACCCCCAGGCCGACTTGCAGGCCATGGCTCGAGCACACAGAATCGGTCAAAAGCGCCCTGTCAATATCTACCGCCTTGTCTCCAAGGAGACCGTCGAAGAGGAAGTCCTGGAGCGTGCACGAAACAAGCTGCTGCTGGAATACCTTACTATCCAGGCAGGTGTCACAGATGATGGCAAGGCTGCATTCAAGGAAGAGCTCAATAAGAAAGGCATCAAGGTTGATGGACCATCCTCAAATGAGGACATTCAAATGGTTCTCAAAATGCGCTCGTCCAAGATGTTCGAGCAGAGCGGCAACCAGGAGCGCCTTGAGCAACTCGATATTGACTCTATTCTAGAGAATGCGGAAGTTACCAAGACCAAGGTCGATGACAAGATCAACCTCAGCAGTGGTGGCATTGACTGGGATAACTTCATGCAGATTACTGATGTCAAAGTTGACGATATTAACCTTGACTGGGACCAGATTATCCCGGCCGACAAGTTGGCAGAGATCAAAGCAGAGGAAGAGAAGCGTCTCCACGACGATTATCTGGCCAAAGTCGCCGCTGAGAGTGCGCCCCGACGCGCCGCTATTAAAAGCCGCAATCGGGAGTCGGAACGTGCCGATCGCCTTCAGAAGCGACAGCGAGAACAGCAGCAAGAAGAGGAAGAAGAACGGGCTCTCCGAGCTGACCCCAAGCGACCTCTGAATGACAAAGAGCAGCGAAACCTTATCAAGGCCTATTTCCGCTTCGGCTCAATGGATGATCGTCGAGATGATATCATTCGCGAAGCTAAGCTTGTCGAACGCGATAGCGACTTTGTCAAGTCTCTCCTAGACGATTTTGTCAAGGCGGCCCAAACAGCTGTTGATGAAAATTTGAACAGATTGGCCGAAGAAGAGAAGAAGATTGGCAAGACTTTGACAAAAAAGGACAGGAAAGCTGTTTTAATCGACTTTGGTGATCTAAAGAAGGTCAATGCTGAGACAGCCATCGAACGACCAAAGCAGCTGCAGCTTCTTCGCGATGCCATCAGAAGCCAGGCTGATTGGAAAACATACCGACTTCCTGACGCAACCAAGGCTACCAATTACAGCTGCTCATGGGGAGCCAAAGAGGATGCCATGCTTCTCGTTGGCATCGACAGGCACGGATTCGGAGCGTGGGTACAGATTCGCGATGATTTAGATCTGGAGCTTTCAGAGAAGTTGTTCCTGGATGAGCACCGCGTCGGTAAGAAGGAGGAGAGGTCCAAGGCCAATGACAGGCTGAAGGCACCCGGCGCAGTGCATCTTGTGCGACGTTCGGAGTATTTGCTGTCCGTTCTTCTTGCAAAGCAGTCTAATGATCGCCCTGGGCCTCGCATGGGCGAGGGCCACCGGGCGAAAAAACAGACACTCTCCAATGGTCATCGCAACAGTGCTGCTGCATCTCCCAGCGGCCAAAGCGTGAAACGCCCACGGGAGAAGGAGCGAGACCATGATCGCGGAACCCCCCGACCGGAACTCAAGCGCAAAGCGGGCTCCCATGAAGATTCTCGCATTCCCAAGCACCCTCGGACTGAAGACGGGCGCCGCAACAGCAGACCCGATGACAGAGGTGATAGACATGATCAATCTCGACGTCGAGATGATGACGACCGCGACCGACGCCGCGAGAAACCCCGTCACAGAGATGATCACCGCAGAGATGACTACCGTCGCGAGGATTTTAGACGGGACGAACGACGTGATGATCATCGTGACGATTACCGGCGCGACGATAGACGGGACGACAGACGGGACGACAGACGGGACGACAGACGTGATGTCAGACGTGACGGCAGACGTGACGACCGACGTGACGACCGACGTGATGACCGACGTGATGAGAGGCGCGACGACAGACGCGATGATAGGCGCGATGACCGCCACACAGACCGCCACACAGACCGCCACGCAGACCGCCACGCGGAGCGCGACAGAAACCATCGCAAAGAGAATCCTGTCGATGAGAGAAGAGCAACTGCACTTCGTCGCCTAGATGAGCTTCGCGAAATTGGCGATAAAGCAGAGCAACGTGACAAGAACAATCACGCTATGATCTGGTACCTGCTCAAGCCCGTACGAGATAATTTTGAGCGGATCCTGTCAACAACGAAGCATAAAATCAAGTCGAGCAAAGAACGCGCGTCAATCTTTGCGGTAGAGCTTGTGGTAATTGGGAGATTCCTAGATGAGAAGCTTCCAGCCACTGTAGCGGATGAACGCCTGAAAGATAATTTCTGGTAAGTTAGCTTTGAACTGCCCAAACCTGTTCTGCATATACTGACTTGTTTTACAGGGAGTTCCTCGCTGCTCTTTGGCCTGTCGATGACACAAGCAAGAGTGTAACGGGCGATCGACTAAGCAACATGTACAAAACATTGTACGCGCGCAAGAAAGATGGTAGCTCAGTCAGGCCGAGCACAAATGGTGCGTAGTTCGCCCATGGACAAGGCACCGGAGCGTTGAATCTTGAACACGAGGGGGTCAAGATATGTATTTGATCGCTGCCGATTATATACCCTCCTGCATTAGTTTTTGGCATTTTCCTGGCGTTTGGTATATTGGTGCAAATTTGGGTTTTATTGGGCGAGGGTATGCAACTATACAACATACCCAGAGGTGTAAGGCAATAGGAAACGACTCACGAAGGACAGGCGGGGAGAAGGAGTTGGTTTGCCATGGGTCGCTGTCTGATTAGAAAAGCGGAAGGACATTGCGGTTATTGGAAGAATTTGTGAGAGTTTTTACTGTTTCACATTGTTTTTGTTGGCATTTTTTGTCGTCTGGCGGCTACTATGACAATGGGAGGAACCGTGTGCGTCGGCCACTGGTTACCTATCCATCCAATGAAGGAAGGTCAATGTATGCCCCGTGTATTTACAACATGATGGTTCAAGTAATGGAATCCGCTCAAGGGAGGATGAAAGCGATGTGCATAATGAGATATACCCTTTCTGTTTCGGCTCTTTTCGTTGTAAACCAAGTTGCCATCTTTGCGCATCATGTTGTGTCTGTTAATAAATCAATACATGCTCGAGTTGCTTCTGATGAATTACTGCTCAGAGGGCTGTTGCTGGTTGTATGTAGCTCAATGTTGTTACCCACTGACTGCGACCTGCGACGCTTGTTTCCACCTACAAACAAACAACTTCACCATTCACCAGGCAAGAAGTCTCGCAGACACACACACGCCCACCCGGAACCCAGGGAAAGAAAGATGACGGCGCCTTTTGCGCGCGAGCGCGCCGTCGCCGAAGCCGCCGTCCTACGCGCCGCCGTCCTCACCAAGTCGATGCAGTCGTCCCGCCACGCCGTGGCCAAGGCGGACGCGACCCCCGTCACCGTCGCCGACTTTGCCGCCCAGGCGCTCCTCATCAGCGCCCTGCACGCCGCCTTTCCCGCTGACGGCTTCCTCGGCGAGGAGAGCGCCTCGGCGCTGCGCGGCGACGCTGCCCTCCGCGAGCAAGTCTACGCCCTCGTCGTTGCATCGTCGTCGTCGGGCGGGGACGAAGAGCGCCTGGCGAGTCCCGCCTCGGTCGAGGACATGCTCGACTTGATTGATCGCGGGGGCGCGGGCCA
>NW_006271972.1:1767271-1832901 GCF_000225605.1 Cordyceps militaris CM01
GGGCGGGCCGACGGGCCGCTTCTGGATCATGGACCCGATTGACGGCACCGCCTCATTTATCCAGGGACGGCAGTACGCCGTCGCGCTCGCCCTGGTCCAGGACGGGCGCGAGGTCGTCGGCGTCCTGGCGTGTCCGAGCCTGCTCGGCGTGGCCCCCGACGGCGGCATCTACGAGGACGTGGTCGACGCCGACGGCCTGGGCGTGCTGCTGACCGCCGTCCAGGGGCAGGGCGCCACGCTCCGGCGCTTCCCCTCGCTCGCCGGCGCCTCGCTCGCCACCTCGCCCGCGACACCGCTACCCCCTCTGCCGGCGGTACCCGACCTGGCCGCCCTGCGCTTCGTCGACTGCCAGCGGTCCGCGTCGACCAACCACGGGCTCGTGCGGAGCATGGCGCACCGGCTCGGCGCGCCGTACCCCGGGCTGGATATCTGGGCGAGCCACGTGCGGTACGCGGCGCTGGTGCTGGGCGCGGCCGACGCGTGGGTGCGCGTCGGCGCGCGCGACACCAGCGTCTTCTGGGTCTGGGATAACGCCGGCGCGCAGCTGCTGTTTACGGAGCGCGGGGGCAGGATCACCGACGTGGATGGTCGGCGGATCGACTTTGGCGCCGGACGGCGCTTGGATGCGAATCGGGGCATGGTTGCGGCGCGCGCCGACGTGCATGACGTGCTGCTGAGGATGGCGAATGAGCTGCTGGCCGCGGATGCAAAAGTGTAGTGGGAGACACAAGGGTAAGTTTGGCCTGGGGTGAGAATTGGGAGGAGATGATGATAGAACGGAGGTTGTTTTAATGAGAACATGAATCATGTCTAGCTGCTACCTCCTGCGATGCAAAAATTGATAAAACCGACCACAATTTATATACCTATACATTTACCCCCTTGGCCTACTCTTACATGAGACTGCTGCGGCCTCCAATCTCCGTGCTTCCCTGCCCGTCCTTCATCTTGCCGTTGCGGCCTGCCACAAACTCGTAGTAGATACGCTCTAGGCGGGTCCTCTCGTCCTTGCTGATGCTCGCGCGCGTGTTGCTGAGCGCCTTGACGAGGTGCTCCCAGCCAATGACGACCTCCTTCTGGTCTGTCGGTGACTTTTCGCCATCGCCATTGGCATGGCCGGCCGCGTTCGCAACGCCAGCCGAGCCCTTGTGCACCTGCTTTTCCCGGCGGCGCGCCTGCTTGATCTGGTCCAGCTTGGACGTTATGGCGGCCTGCTCCACGAGGGCGGCCGACCGGCTCTGCGCCGCAGGCTTGGCAGCGGCGGACTGGTCGGCGTCGGCGCCGTAGCGGAACTGCACGAAGCTGGGGGCCGAGCCGCGCTTAATGGCTCCGTTCGGTCCCCCGCTCTTGCTGCGTCCGGCGGTGGCGGTTGATGCGCCGCCGCCGTTGACGTCGAGGACGTCGTGGATGGCCTCGAGCTGCGAGTTGGACACGAGCGCCTGCAGATCGGCGCCGGAGAAGCCTTCGGTGCGACGGGCCATCTCCTTCCATGCATCCTCCGACTCGGCGAGCTCGTCGGAGAGGCGGACCTTTTCAAACAGCGCCCTGAGAATGTCGAGACGGTCCTCGGCGGCGGGCATGTCGCATAGTAGAGATTTATCTAAGCGGCCGGGTCGGAGCAGGGCCGGGTCGATGAGATCAGGGCGCGACGTCGCGGCGAGCACGTACACGCCGGAAAGGCCCTCGGCACCATCCATTTGCGTGAGTAGCTGGTTGACTACTCTGTCCGTAACACCAGTCGAGTCGTGGCCACGCTTGGGGGCAATCGAGTCAAACTCGTCAAAGAAGAGCACACACGGCCGCGCCGCCTGGGCGCGATCAAACAGATCACGCACGCTCTTCTCCGAGGCACCGATATACTTGTTCAGAATCTCGGGTCCCTTGACACTGATAAAGTTGAGCCCGCATTCACCGGCCACGGCGCTGGCGAGCAGTGTTTTGCCGCAGCCGGGGAAGCCGTAGAGAAGCAGACCAGATCGAAGTCGCAAAGGACATTGTGAGAAGATGGGAGCGTATTTGGTAGGGTATTGTAGCGTCTCCAGCAGGACCTTGCGTGTTTCCTGAAGGCCGCCAATGGATTTGAATGTAGTCGTGGAGCTCTGGAGCGAGACATTTCGCAGGGAGGCGGGCGTGAAGCCCTTTAGAGCCTTGTCAAAGTCGGCGCGACTGAGATGAATGGCATCCCCCGAAGTATCATTAGGAGACTCGCTGAGAGCGCGGATGATGGCCTCATTTCTGGCACGAGAAATGACGACGGTCAAATCGCCAGGCATGTACCCGTCTGTCTCGCCAGCGATATCGAGAAAGTCAAGATCTGAATCTAGGATGAACCCGCTGTTGGCCGATTGTGAGACGGTAGCAGGAGGCTGATCGGCCCCATGCAGCCAGTCTCCATTCTCCTCAATATTGCTACCATCGGCGGTTGTCGGTCGGCTATTGCTGGCAGAGTCCTCCGTGTCGTCTGCCGCTACCGCATTTTGCTTGGCAATGGTTTCCATCACCCTTCTGCGCGCTTCCTTATCTGGCGCCTTGAGCTCCACAATCTCGCGCACGACGTGGCCGCTGACGACGACGCTGTTGAGAGAGTCTTTGCCTTCTGCCGTGGCTAAGAGAACAATGTTGCTGTCGCGTGTGCAGTATTGTCGTACAATCGACCGTATTGCTTCGCTGATTTGGCGACTCCGTCCGTTATCGTTGCCGACTTGGAGTTCCGTCTCGACGGGGCAGAGCTTGTCGAGATCGTCGAGAATCACGACACCCTTGCCCCCTAGACGAGATCCCCAGCTGGCAGACATGAATAGGCGCTCTACTGTCTCTCGGATGGTCGACACTCTCGTCTCGTCTGTGACAAGCTTTCGGCAGGAAAAGTAGATTGTGTAGAATAGGGTGTCTTTGCGCAGCTTTTCCGCCATGTGTCTTGCCACTGCAGTTTTACCAGATCCCATTGTTCCAGTCAACAAGACGGAAGAAAGGTGCGACAAGTGGCCCTCCAGGTTTGTCAGCAAATTGTCGATGCCGACAAGCACCGAATCATGTTTAGGTTGAAGTTCAAATTCGTCAGACTCAAGAATCCAAGAAGGTCGCGGTACCGGAGGCTGAAAGTCAACCTGCAGCTTGTAATCCATGCCGGCAAGCCAACTCGTAGAGTCCTTGTTCTGCTCGTGGTCGGCGCCATATTCGAATCGAACAATACCACCCTCCCAGCCCTGAGGCGCGTCAAGACCCTCGTAGAGGCCGACGACCATGCCATCTGTTACGGGGCCTTGCAACAGACCAGGCTTCTCCTTGGAGCCAGAGTAAATATGTCTGAATCGCTTCGCCGATTCTTCCTTCTCCGCCTTTGTTTCACTGCCGAATCGCAGTCCCTCTGTCGATTTCGTGCTCGCGGCGAAGGGGAAGACTTTGACAGCCTGGACGGCGTTGCGTCCCAGCTGCTGTGGCGCCGCCTGAAGCTTGATCACGCCGCCCACAATACCTGCACATCCGAGAGCAGTGCAGAGAGGTGCTGACAGTGACGCGGCTTGTCCGCTTGGAGGGTCGTCCCAGGGCAAAAGTCGTGCGATGACCTTGGAGGAGGCGGGTGTTTGAGCCTGTGCGGCTTCGCCTTCGGGTTGCGGCTTTCGTAGGCCAGCCGGGCGGATGACATCGACAGTGACGAAATTGACTCCGCGGAATTCGTTTGTGAAGAGGCGGTCGCGATCAACCCAGACTACGAGGTCTTGATTTGTGGTGGAGACATCGAACCAATCTGCGCAGTATGACTTGTCGATCGCGCGAAGAAACATGGTTGGCTTTGGCTCGTCTCTTGTACCCTTCTTTCGGACGGTACTCGTGCCGCTTCGTCTCGATCGCGAAGTACTAGCGACACTTCGATGGTCGCCTGTGCTCTGAGGTTGTTTGGTTCGGGTTTTGGGGGCAACAATGACTTCTGCATTGGGAGACAGCTTCGCGAATGGGGCCGTCGATGGAGGTGCCGGGTCCAGCGAGATGATTTTTATATTGGCCGTCGACGTTGGAGAGAGGTGAAGTGTGAGAGGATGCGGGGGGATTGGCTTGTCGCCCGAGCCTGTGTACTCCGGGTTCGGGAGCGCACGAATTTGCGATTGCAGATTGAGTTCGAGGAATGTGGCATGAAGTTCGATAATCTCCCAGTCCTCAGGCGTCATGGGTTCAATGTTGATGGTGTGTGCAATGGGAGGGTCGACGTGCACCGTGGCCATGACTTTCTGGCCGTCGCTGAGGCCCAATGTGTGCGCCAACGTGGCGTCAATCTCAACAAGCTGGATATCCTGATCGCGCGACGAGATTCGTCCACCGTCGCGATTGAGAGGAGTCGCGGTTCGTCGTTTGCTCGGCATGCCTGTCCAGCCGACAAAGACTGATCGCTCATGTGTGCCCGACGACGCCTGTGTTCCCGGTGCCGGGGCGCGAAAGGTGAGCTCAACAACGACATTTTGAGCGGGCTAGAGGAAAGAAACTATTAGTTCAAGGGGCTCTCGGTGGACAAGTTGCCGCAAAAGCTAGACGCACCGTATTGACATTGACCAGCAGCGAGACCAGGGTGGGGGGAAGGTTGACCAAGCAGTTCTTTAGATGAACAATTGAGAGCTCGGCGTTGACCGACTGCGCATTCTTTCTGGGGGCCATGTTGCACAGCTGTATGTTGCAGCATACCGTGACTTGACCTTATTTGCGCAGAAGCTATGTGAAGAGAGGAATGAAGCTTTGCACCTAAGAGCTTCCCCAGAGTCCGACTTCCGGCCAGTGGCCGAGGTAAGCGGCACGTGCAGTGGGTCGGCCTTGAAGCCAGGACGCTCAAGGCCGCCGGCCAACTTGCCCGGCGCCAGCGCTGTGCCACAGGTGGCGCAACAGTTTAATAGATTTTGTGGCGCACCAACGCGAAAGCGCGCCGTTACGCGTTGGAAACGCGCTGGGCAGCTAGCAAGCTGGCGGCTGGCAATCCTCCCTGGCGTTCCCTCTCCCAGCCCCCACCAGATTTCCTCGACTTGCACGAATCTGTATAACCCCGAGCAACCTGCATTAACTACACAACTCTACCTCTTCTCAGTCTCGCCACAGCTGCAGCGACGGAATCGCTTGCTGAGATTACCCATCACAATCGCCCGTCATGGCGCTCCGCGAATTCAAGGCCCCCGTCAACTATGAGACGCACCAGAGTGAGTTTTGCGCTGCCTGCGCTGCCTGCGGTGGCATGCGCCCGCGCGCCCTGCTAACAGCTCGATAGGTGCGTTTGAGGTCTTCCTCCAAGACTTCAAGACCTCGCCCGAGCACACAATCACCACGGCCATGGGGAACATCACCATTGATGAGGACGACTTGAGCGACGAGTACGACTTTATGGATGATGACGACGAGACGGGCGACAGCCGTCGCCGCGACAAGGAGCAAAGCCGTGCGCCTCGCCACAAATACAAGGAGATTCTGCAAAAGCTGGCAGACCGCGTACGAGACGAGATTGTTATTGATCTCGATGATCTGGCTGCGTGGGAAAACGAGACCGGCGAGGCGCTGCAGCTCGTCGACTCGATTGAGCTCAACACAAAACACTACGTTGACATCATGGCCCAAGCCGTGGACAAGGTCATGCCACAGCCTAGCGTGGATGTCAACTTCAAGGACGACGTTCTGGACGTGTTGATGGCGCGCCGCCAAGTGCGAAACCGCGAGCTTGAGGACATTGCCGAGGCCAACGGCACTTTCGAAGAGGACAAGTTCCCTGCCGAGCTCACCCGCCGATACACGCTCGTCTTCAAGCCCCGTGTCAACGCGCCCGACTTTGCCTCCAAGGCTCTCGCCGTGCGCCACGTGCGCGGCGATAACCTCGGCCACCTCATCACCGTCCGCGCCATTGTCACGCGCGTCTCCGACGTCAAGCCCATTGTGCAGGTCAGCGCGTACACCTGCGACAGGTGCGGTGCCGAAATTTTCCAGCCCATCACAGACAAGCAGTACGGGCCCCTGACCATATGCCCGTCCAAGGACTGCAAGGAGAACCAGTCCAAGGGACAGCTGAACCCATCGACGCGTGCCTCCAAGTTTCTCCCCTTCCAGGAGGTCAAGGTCCAGGAAATGGCGGAGCAGGTCCCTATTGGCCAGATCCCTCGATCGCTCACCGTTCACTGCTTCGGCAGTCTCGTGCGTCGCGTGAACCCCGGTGACGTGGTGGATATTTCTGGCATTTTCCTCCCCACGCCCTACACTGGTTTCCAGGCCATGAAGGCCGGTCTGTTGACGGATACCTATCTCGACGCCCACTATATCCGTCAACACAAGAAGGCCTACAGCGAGATGATTATTGACCCTACATTGGTGCGACGCATTGAAAAGTACAGACAGACGGGCCAAGTCTACGAATTGCTGGCCAAGTCTATTGCCCCCGAAATTTTTGGTCACCTTGACGTCAAGAAGGCACTTCTTCTCCTGCTTATCGGTGGTGTCACCAAGGAGATGGGCGACGGTATGAAGATCAGGGGAGACCTCAACATCTGCATGATGGGTGATCCTGGTGTGGCCAAATCTCAGCTGCTCAAGTACATTTCCAAAGTTGCCCCCCGAGGAGTCTACACCTCTGGCCGCGGCAGCAGTGGTGTCGGTCTCACGGCCGCCGTCATGAGAGACCCCGTCACTGACGAGATGGTCCTCGAAGGCGGTGCTCTCGTTCTTGCGGACAATGGCATCTGCTGTATCGATGAGTTCGATAAGATGGACGAAAATGACCGTACTGCTATCCACGAAGTCATGGAACAGCAGACCATTTCCATCTCCAAGGCTGGCATCTCCACCACGCTCAACGCTCGCACTTCCATCCTGGCCGCGGCCAACCCCATCTACGGCCGCTACAACCCCCGCATCTCCCCCGTCGAAAACATTAACCTCCCCGCCGCGCTGCTGTCGCGTTTCGACATCATCTTCCTCCTGCTCGACGTGCCGACGCGCGACACGGACGAGCAGCTCGCCAAGCACGTCACCTTTGTGCACATGAATGGCCGCCATCCCGACATTGGCACCGACAACGTCGTCTTCAGCCCCCACGAGGTCCGCTCGTACGTGGCACAGGCGCGCACCTACCGGCCCACTGTGCCCGAGTCCGTCACCGAGTACATGATCCGCACCTATGTCCGCATGCGCGACCAGCAGCAGCGCGCCGAGAAGAGGGGCAAGCAGTTTACGCACACGACCCCGCGAACGCTGCTCGGCGTCGTGCGTCTCGCGCAGGCCCTGGCCCGCCTGCGCTTCAGCAACCAGGTCACCCAGGACGACGTGGACGAGGCCTTGCGTCTGATTGAGGCCTCCAAGGACACCCTCAACGTCGACTACGGCGGCAGCCGTCGCAACCTCAACGCCAGCAGCAGAATCTACAACCTCGTCAAGGCGCTGGCTGACTCTGGCGCGTGCCGGGCTGACGATGTCGAGGATGATGAGCTGGGCGTCGAACTGAGCATGAGAAAGGTCAAGGAGCGTGTCATTGCCAAGGGCTTCACCGAGGACCAGTGGATGAACGCCCTGGAAGAGTACACCACTCTTGATGTAAGTTTCTCCCATGCACTTTTGGCCGTTCCGCGACATGTATACTAACAAGATGAGTAGGTTTGGCAAACAACTGGCAGCGGCACGAGACTTGTCTTTGTCACTGCCACGGGTGATGATGGCAACGATGACATGGATGACATGTAAACGAGGCACGAGCAGGGCAAGGCATGAAAAGGGCGTGTTTTTTGCTATATTCATCGATGTGGAATGCGGCGTTGGGCGTAACTACCTCATTGTTTTTGTAACGTTTTGTATGGGAGATGCTTCTTCAATGTTTGGACGTTTTTGGGGAATAATTTGTGCAGATCTGGAGCTTTGGAATTTCCGCCACCAGTCTTGATCCGTCACAAGGGTAGAGTCGATCGATTCAAAATAGAATGACACTATTGAGTAGCTACTCGCACATGAGCCCTAGTGCGTTATGTGGTAGTGAAAGGTATGCAAAAGTAGAAGATGTGGCTTTGTCTTTATATATAAACTCCTAAAACAACGTCGTATTGTACAGTAAATTTTCTCCGCCCCTCGCGACTCTGCATTAGTTTTTTTTTTTTTTTTTTTTTACATTTTCAGGTTCTGCAGCACGACGCGCTCCATCTCGCCAATGTTGCCGTGGCCGCCAAGCGCCCAGTTCTGGGCGACGAGCTCCGCGGTGAGCGCGCTGCGGACGAGGCCGCTCGCGCCCCAGTACTCCATGAGCGCGCGGGCCTCTGGCTTGGAGACGCCCTCGAGGCGGACGACGTGGCAGTTTCTGAGCGCGTCGTAGACCTTGTTGTCGTAGCCGCGGAGGTACGGGTCCGGCGCGGGCACGGCGCGGCCGGCCTGGCCGGCCTCGAGCTGGGCGAGGACGAGCGCCTCGGACGGGTGGCGTGCAGGCGTGTTGCTGGCCGAGTCGGCGGCGATGACGGCGCCGCCGTTGGGCATCGGGGCGGCGCCGGCGAGGGCGCGGAAAAAGTGCCCGAGCAGCGTCAGGTTGTGCGCGTGCACCTTGTTGAAGGCCGGGTCGCGGTACTGGCTGTCCTTGTTGGCAAAGGTGAGGCCGTCGAGGGCCATGAGCACCGGCGGGCGCCCGGGGAGCGTCAGCTCCGACCAGAGCGCGCAGAAGCCCGGCCAGGCGGCGTCGGGCTCGCGGATGTTGGTGACGAGGTCGGCGAGCGAGGCGCCCTCGAGCAGGCCGCCCGTCAGGGACGACTTTTGCTCCACCTTGAGCTTCTCCAGCGTAGCCTTGTTGGCTTTGAGGATGTTTTGCAGCAGGTTGAGTGTGTATGTGGGCTGGGTGAACTGCATCGGCTCCGAGTTCGGGACGGGCGAGTAGTCTGTATGAGCGTTGACCAAGTCCTGGGCTGTTGGGGGAGAGACACCACGTTAGTACCATTCATTCCAGAGCTGCAGGAAGAAAAACGTGAGAGGGAGAGCTATGCTTACCTTCGGGAATGTTGATGACGACCCATTCATTCTTCAAGGCGTGGCTCATGGCCTGCACCAGCGCCGTGCTCTTGCCCGAGGCCCTGCTGCCCGTGAGCACAATCCGCGCCACCTCCTTGGCCGCCACCGCCCTCTCCATCCGGGCAACCATGTTGACCGTCTCCTTGCGGACCAGGACGTGCGGCGTGCGAAACAGGCCCCAGCTCTGTCCCGGGCGAAACGCGCCGAGCGTGCGCAGCTGGTCGACGACGGGGTCGGGCAGGCGGACGACGGTGGCGGCGCTCGCCGCGTCCGCCAAGACGCCGGCCTCGAGCAGCTGCAGGCCCTCGACGGCCAGGGCGCTGTTGCTGCTCAGGGTGATGCGCTTGCGAAAGGCGCGGCGCTCGCCGGGCGCCGGCTTCCGCACGTTCTCGACGCCGAGACGCTTCTTGTTGAACGTCTTCTTGGTGGGCTTGACAATGTCGCGGCGGCTCTTGACGCCCGACGCGGCGGCGGCGGCGGCACTCGTGGTCGAGAGCGGCGCAAAGGCGACGAGCACGGGCTGCATGCTGCGCGCAGGGCGAGGTAGGGCGGCCGCGGGCCGCAGCAGCACGGCCTTGAAGCTGTGGGCGGCGGCTGCCATTGTGGCCAGCTCGGGGACCGGAGGGAGAAGGTGAGGGGGTCGGTCGGATGCGTGTAGCGGTATCTAGAGAGTCGGCGGGGATTGGGTATCGGAGTAGGCCCAGTGGGCGGGCTGGCGGGTGGTAGGGAGTCGCGTGAGAGTTTGAAGATGATGGAAAAACTATCGACACCTCTGGCCCAGCTTCAGTACAGGCCACTAGAGCGCCCGGCCGCTTCAGCGCTGTCTGGTACTGGTGGCCCACCCACTGACCACCGGAACATTGAAGAGCCGTTGATCCGACTACAGAACCGATAAGAGCCTATCGTAGAAAAAAAAGTTGCTGGAACATCTCGGTCAGTGGGACGAACCACCATCCTTTCCCCCCCAAAGAACAGAAATACTTTATCTTGCCCAACCACAAAATCTCTTCGAATCGACAAGAACACCAATTCGAACCATCCAATCGCCACTCACACACATCACCATGTCCATCCCGGCCTCGAAACCGAAGCTGCCCGTGGCGGTCGAGAAGCCGACGCCGTACACGTTTGACCTCGGCTACCTGATGGCCGAGGACCCGAACAGCATCACGCTGGACGCTGCAGCGCTCGAGCAGTCGCTAGCCAGCGTAGCGCGCGACGGGGCGCAGTCGCTCATCAACCAGCTGCTGACGGTGTGCGCGCCGCACTCGACCAAGGACGGGGTGCTGCTGTCGCTGCCGGCGCCGTCGACGCGGCTGCCGCGGGAGAAGCCGGTGCCGCAGGCGCGCCCGCCGACCAAGTGGGAGCGCTTCGCCGCCAAGAAGGGCATCACGCCCAAGACGCGCGAGCAGCGCCGCAACCTCACCTACGACGAGGCCACCGGCGAGTGGACGCGCAAGTGGGGGTACAAGGGCGCCAACAAGAAGGGCGAGGACGAGTGGCTCGTCGAGGTCGACCCCGAGGCCGAGGCCCGCCGCAAGGACGGCACCAGCGTCCGCGCCGACGGCCGCCGCGAGCGCAAAGAGAGGGTCCGCCGCAACGACCGCAAGATGCGCAAGAATGCGCGCGACGCCGCCGAGGACGCCAAGCTCAAGAAGTAGAGAGCAACGCGACGGAACAAGCTCCAGCGGTCGAGCCGAAAAGTCAAATGCATTTTGGAGTGGGCAGAGCCGGTCTGTGTACCACCTACCCCGGCGCAGGCGTTTGGATCATGTTTATGGCGTTGTTGGGCATTTTTGTTGTCTTGTCAATCTATTCAAAGGTAGAAAAGGGTAGAAAAGCACGTCTTTCATGTACACATGTACACGGCATCACGTATTCGGAATCGATGCATGATAGTGGTTGTAAATGTTCAACTTGATACTTTTGATTCTATTGACCAAAATTGCATCATCGCCTCCCGTCTCCTACGGGCTCTAAACAAAAAGCCATGCGCTTTGCCAAAACGTGACCACTCTTGCTCTATTATACATTTCGGGGAAGCAACAGCTCCTCCCTGGCCGTGCGACACATTATCGCAGTAATCGACACAGCCCTGCACGAACAGCCACCCCGAACGAAAGAAAAAGGAGAAAAGGGACAAGAAAACCGAAAGGGCAAAATCCCGCCTCCATCTTCACTTTCTATGCCAAACATTAATAGTCAAACAAAAACGTAGAGCCATCCGCCTCTTTTTTTTCGCCCAGTGCATCGGACATGTAGCGCCATTGGCACAAGACCACCCAAGCCAAGTCAACCAGCGCAAAAGATTGACCGGAAATAGAATTCAAGGAAGAAAAGAAAGAAAAAAGAAAAAAGAAAAGAAAGATTAACCGTCGAATGTCAAAAGTAAACGTAACCAGTAAAATGGCAAGGCGAATCCAGATGTAAAGCATTAACGCGATGTGGGGTATACCAAACGGCGAACGGTAAAGCTGGCTGGCGCTGAAGCCATGAAGGCTAGAAGGGATACCCTTGGTCGTCGAATATCCAGGGACAAGACAGGTTCCGAAATGACATTGTTATTGCTAAGGAATCGAACCGAGAAAAGAACGTTTACCACAACACAAATGTGGCGCGCATGATGTGAGACGTCAAGTCGTTATTTAAAACGTAATTGCGAAATGCAGTAGAACAGAGAATGCTCAGAATCCCAAGGGGGACAGCGGCTTGATCGGTGACAGAGGCCGCATGTCGGCCGTCTTTGGCCGTGTTTCATGGCTGTCCGTTGCTACCCTAATCGAGTCGGGCTCGTTGGGACGCCCAATAGTAGTAGGAGCATCGTGGAACTCTTCTTTACCATCCTGGTTGCTACCGGACGGGGACGGGTTGCGCACCTCGGTATGGCTCGTCAGTTGCGCAGGCTCAGCGAGACCTCTGGGCGGGGGTTGGTCAAACCGCTTGTATTCTTCTTCGATATATTTAGCCTCGTTCTTACACCCCTTCCAGCAGTTTCTCCAGTCGCAGACCAGAAATCTGAAGCAGAAGGCGTCAATCTTCATGCAGGGCTGGAAGCAGATGCACAAGTTGCGGAAGTCCATCTTGTTCTTATCAGAATGGGCAAGCAAAAGGCTGAGATGGCAAGTGATGGCGAAGAGAAGATAGTAGTTGAAGGGGGACAAATTGGCGAGTTCGTCAATGAGCAGCTGCGGGACCTCTTCCGAGCCAGCGCATTCCCTTGCAATGCGATCCTGCGATTCCTTGGGGAACAGCTCATCTGGGAGCTCTCGTAGCCATGCTTTGAGCATCGAGCCGACAATGTTGATGTCGTATAAATTGTCAACCTCGAACAGGTTGACGTCATGTTCTGCCAGGCAAGTCAGTTAGCAATGGTCAAATTCAGAGTGTGTCTAAAGGCGGGATTGATGAACATACGCTCATCGAAACGACGCTGCCATTTTTTTATCTGTGGGCCACTGCCAGGCACACGATACAACCCTTCCACATCGCAACCTTTGTAATTCAGGTAGTCAATGGCGCGCCAGGGAAAGGCAGGCATCCAAAATTCTGTCTTGTCGCGTGAGTGCTCAAGGCGCTTTGAGATGCGGGTGAGACGTGTCTGCTCAATCAAAGGAAGGTTGAGGACTTTTAGCACATAATGCTCGTCATCAACGACGGGTTCTCTTTCTGTTGTGCTGCCGCTCCTTGTGCTCTTGCCGAACAAGCCTTTACTAAGGATGTCAGCGGCGCGGGAGCCACGTAAGCCGCTCAGAAATGTCGAGCCCCCGTTTTCCTTGTAAGAGGGTGGCATCTTGTGGTTGTTGTCGCGGTCTCGGTCTCGAAGGTTTTCGCGACTGGCGTTGCCGTTTCTAGCGAGGGCACGGTCCTCGGAACGGTTTCGGATGCTCGAATTCATCATTTCCCGAAAAGCGCGATCCTGGGCTACCGGTGCGGTCCTCAAAGGAGCAAAATCGTCGGACGCGATGGAAATACTGGGAGTATTCGGAAGGGTGGCAGGGGAAGGCCTGGGACTGGATCGGTCCTTGTCGCGATTCGACTTGGAGCGTCCCAAGAGGCCAAAGGGTTTTCCTTTGCGCGGCTTGCTGCTAGCGGTTGTGGCGCTGTCGGTATCACCGGCAGAAGAAAGTGAGATTTGCGACTGTGAAGAGAAGGGTAGATTTGGACGTTGAAATTCGTCGTGTCCGTAGACTGAGCCTATGGAGGACGAGGTGGCAGGTTAGCAACAAGCATGTGACAGAACAGGGGCACATGGAAACAAGCGGGCAAGAGGTCGAAGGATGCGGCCGTGAACACAAGCGCAGGAAGCGGTAGGGGAAGACACGTACCACCGGTTTGATTCGTCGCAAGCTGGTCGATGGTGGTTGCGGCGGCGTGATCGTGGTGTGGTTTGTCGGGAAAGGGTTGGGTTGCAGGCAGCGGCTGGGTGGCGACCCGAGACCCTTTGCTGAAGTGAAAGAAGCCGCTCTTGGATGTCTTCCTGCCGTCTGTCTGGTGCTGTGGTTGGCGGGAGGACAGCTGGGCCGGGCGGGAGAAGGAGTCGAGAGTTGTGTGAGACGAGTGCGGGAGGGGATGGTCGTCGCGATACTGGTGAGAGGGCGGAAGTGGCTCGCGTGCGGTGGAGGGCCGATTGGGCGGAAGAGAGGGCGGCGGCTGATCAAGGGGAGAAATAGCGTTGGTCGAGGACAGGCTCTGTGCGTAGGCGGCGGCGTTTGGGTCGGCCGTGTTGAGTCTGTCGCGGTTGAGGCCGGCGCTGGTCGAGGTCGAGTCTGGCAGCATGAGTGGCTGCGGAGTGGGCTTTCGTCCCATGGCTTTTTTTTTCTTGGTAGAGGAGGCAACAGGACGGCAAGGGGACGAGGCGGGTGCAGCAGCAGCAGCAACAGCAGCAACGAACAGCGAGCACAAGGTGTAGCTGCGGCGGCGGCGGCGGCGGCAGCGGCCTGGGACAAGTCCTCTATCAGAGGTACCAATAACGTTAGAGACGTTAGAGTACTATGCTCAACCCAGCAAGGAGAGAAAGGCGCGGCAGCCTCTGTTGCTTCATGAGGCGTTGTCCTGAAAATAGACCAACAAAAGACGGTCCAGCAGGGTTCAGCCAGGGACCAGGAGAGGGAGTGAGGGGGAGTGGGTGCCAGTGTTGCTTCAAGTTTTTAGGCGGGCAGAGCAAGTAAAAGAGGAGGGGGCGGTGGTGGTTACTGGATTCTTCGGGTACAGTGGGAGGGGGGATAAAATCAGGCAAAATTAAACAAGATATGAACGAGGCCCAATTCAAGATGCGCGTCGGGCTCGACGCTCCAAATTACTTACCACTGACCAGCCCCGAGTATCGAGGCGTTATCGAGGCTACCTTAGTAACTAGCTACAGATACAAATACTCGTAATTTGGACAGATAACAGATACCTACACACGTTGGTCACCAGCCACTAGCACCGCCACCGGCCACTGGCCACAAGTGACGGACCCGGCGGTTCCAACAACGTCGCAAAGTTGTTCCAGGGGTTGCAAGCGAAACAAGATTACCAGGAGCCACGTTGCCCCACTGAGAAGAACCGAGAGAATGATGGCTGTATTTACGTTTGGATATTATAAAAAAGGTGTATTTATGCAAAGATTTCATGCTTTTCATACATTTCCAACGCTTTTATTCTCTTGTATTTTTTGTTCGACTCTGGACAACGGATCCGTACTCTGTACTACTACGCTAGAAGACAGGCGTATGTACCGAGGTACCTCCTACTGTATAGCAAGGTTGGTACCTAGGTAGGTACCTACCGAGACGGCAGTCGTATTAGTCGCTGCAATGCCATGCATGGCTTCACTTCAAAGGCATTGCCATCCAAATCCTGATACCGTATTAATAACCCAGGATCTTGAACAAGGTGAATTGAAAGCCCTACTATTGTCTAGAGACACCACAGCACTGAATTTGTGTCAGCTTCTGCAAGTCCACGTCATCCCCAGACCAATTCATTTCCCAGCTGCGACTATCGCCACCGCTCCCCTGGCAAATCGGAAACATGGTCCACGAGGCGCATATTTCATCTTACGGAGCCGTCTTGGCTACATTAGCCCGCAGCTCGAGATGGCCTCGGCACAATCGTCCCGATAGCAGCTTGGAACGAAAGTGACCGAAAGATTGGCCCTGACCACAGCGACATTCGGACATGTTGTAACCAAGCCTTACTTACTCTCGCTGGTAGGCTCACCACGCTCTCACAGCTACGCCGAGGTGCGGTTGTACAAGGGGATACTCTATTCTTTCAACCTCTATGTGCTACCTATGCCGGATACGCCGCCCCGTCACCACGCGGGTCGCTGCCCGCAGACCACAGCGGTGTCTTGTCCACAGGGTCAACCAACTGCCGGATAATCTGCCCTCGGCCAAAGAGACTGCGCTCCGCGCCGCGAAGCACCTTGACCTGGTGTCCCAGCCTCCGAAGCGCCTCAATCGTCGCCTCCGGAATTCCCTCTTCTACGTGCACAACCCAGTCGCTCGTCTCGTCTGGCCCTGCGAGCCCGGCGCCGATGCAGATGCGGGGTGCGTCGAGGGCCTGCTGCGGATCGAGCCTGCCAACAACTTGACCCAGGAGCACCTGCACATGGCCCTGCGGCTGCATGAAGCCACCCATGACACCAAACGACGAGTGCAGAGAGCCATCGCTGATATTGGTGGCCATGGCCGGGATGATGGTGTGATACGGACGCTTCCCAGGCTCCAGCCTGTTTGGGTGGTCGCTTCGCAGCGAGAAATTAGCTCCGCGGTTCTGCAAAGTAAACCCACAGCCGTGGGGGATAATGCCACTGCCAAATCCATCGTAGTTGGAGTTGATAAAGGAGGCCGCATTGCCAGCCGCATCGGCGACGGTAAAGTAAACAGTATCGCTGCTCTGTAATGCCGGAGAAGTAAACGGAGGCTGGCCTTTTGTGATGCCCTCGCAGACTTTGGACGGGTCAAACAGCTTGGCCCGGCCCGCGAGGTATTCTTCGGAAATCATGCCAGCAATCGGGACCTTTGTCACATTCGGGTCAGTAACATACCAATTACCATCAGCAAAGCTAAGACGCAGAGCCTCGATAATAGCATGAAGGTACGGAGCACTGTTAAAGTCGTCGGACGTAAAGGTAGGAATCTTTCCAGCCTTTTCCAGCTCTTGGATGATGCCAAGTGCCATGAGCGCCACGATGCCCTGTCCATTCGGCGGATGCTCCCAAAGCTCTATGCCCCCGTCTGCAGACTCGGAAGCAAGGCCTTGGCCGTAGAATTTGATCGAGACGGGCTCGACTGGCTCGCTGCCCAGATCCCCATGATGCTTCAGATCATCCAGTTCAAGATAGCCGCCGAGATCCTGCACGACTTTGACGAGCTCTTCAGCAATGCGACCGGTATAGAAGCCCTGTTTTCCTTTCTCCGCGAGCGTGCGAAATGTGTTTGCGAGCGCTGGGTTCTTCATGATCTCACCAGTCCTAGGCGCACGGACGCCATCAGCGGCGGCGGGATCCCTCTTGAGCATCTCTGCGAAATTGGGAGAAGCATTGCGAATGAGCTCTTCTGAATGCCCCCACTACCTATCATCAGAAGAATGACACAATCGATATATGAGGAGAGATACATACGGAGGAGGCCGCCACTTGGGACACGGGAAAGCCCTTCTCGCCAAGTTCAATGGCGGGCTTCAGCACATCAGCCATGGTAAGGGTGCCGCTTCCGAATCGCTCAATCGTGTCCACCCAGCCTGCTGCTGCTCCGGGTACAGTGACGGAATGGACGCTGAGCATGGGAATGCCGCTCGGGTCGTCATCCTTGAAGCCCAGTGCCGAGCGAATCGTATCAAGTGTGCATTTGGCACCAGACCGTCCAGAACCGTTCATGGCCGAGACCGTCTTCTTTCGCGCATCCCAGTAGAGGATGAACATGTCTCCTCCAATGCCAGTCGAGCACGGCTCCGTCATGTTGAGACCAGCAGCTGGACGAACAGGTCAGTTCCGCTTGTTGGAGACAGAAGCGGCGGAATTGATCAACATACCAACGGCGACAGCTGCATCCTGCCCTGAATTAGAATTCAACTGCTATAATTGTCAAAAAAAAAGGTCACTTACAGCAGCATTTCCACCGGCGCGAAGCACATCTGCACCACACTTGGCAGCAAGTGGCTGCGTACAGCTGATAATTCCCTCGGTGCTGTGGACAACGCTGCGGCGGGAGGGGAACCGAGTGAAGTCGAGCGCCGAGTGGTTCTTGCCAAAGGCAGACTCGGTAGAGAGAGGCATGGTGACTGTTCTGCTGATTTGGCGAGGCTAATCAGACTTCTTGTTCAAGAAGAAACCAATACAGGAGAGAACAATCTTGTGCTCAAGAGGAGATGTACAGGAAGAGTGGAAGAGCGGAGCTGCGGAAAGTAATGAGGCTGTTTGGCGGCGTCTTGCGAGATATCTCCTTGTTACGTGCCGGTGGAGGAAGGCTCTAACTAGCGTAGTGGCAGCGTCGTGGGCGATTGAAGCTGGCGAGGGTGACAATTGTCTTCCAAGTAACTATTCGCAGAGGGTTTGTGCCCCCCGGAGCTTCAGATTTAGGCTCCGGCGAACCCCTCGAACAGTGTCCGGTGGATCATGATAAGACATCCAGCTTCCCCAGATTTGGACTCCGGAGAGGGGGCGGATCCGCCCGGCGACAAGGCGTCGGTGTGGCTTTATTAGTAAGAGCAACATCACCATGAGATGCAATCATCGATTGTCCGCCTCTTTTCTCCCCGTATGTATCGCGATGGTTGTTGCAAGGAAAGAAACAAGGCCGAGTCCTCGAATTGCCAGCAGGCGGAGGAGTAAGCAAGTCATGCTTCAACTCTACCTTCACGAGGTGTTCTCTGAGGCCGCCCTTGGCTCAAGTCTCCGTCGCAATGCGAGCTTAATTATAGTTCCTGTGGGGTTATCGCAGTCTAGTTTGGTGCCGCGTTATCCTAAAGAAATACTCACGGACCCCCGTCTCCGTAGTTATCTATAATAGGCGAAGGGTGAGTCCTCCCTATGCTATTTGCCGACCGCGTATCAATGAGTCGGATCGGGGATGTCCAAGGTCCTTTGCTGTGTCTGATTCCGGTCTGCTTCCGCAGGATCGGCATCCTAGGCTAGCGCATTGTGGCTCTTGCATTGACAATTCTTTCCGAGTGATACGTCTGTGGCCTGGTCGAAGTATCTACACCACCAACTCTCAGGAGGGTTGCGGACTGCTAGGGTGAGCTGTCAACGTGGCGATATAAAGCGGCCGTGGTCTGCCACCTTCAGCAGCGACCAATGTAGCCTCGAAATCTAGCTTCCTCTGTGATTGTTGATAACTGTTTACTGCCGAGCTGCATCAAGCTCGCTATACCCACCATGGAACTTGACCAACTCCCAAAGGTTGGCTATAGTCATGATGACGATGCTAACCACGACCCTGAGCCCGCCAAACCAACAGTCAAGGCCTCCGACCTCGATGCGGCCCTACAGTTTATCAATTACGATTCCAATGACATGCCACCTATGAGTGAAGACGACGAAAGACGTCTAGTTAGAAAGATTGACTTGTCTATTGTGCCACTTATGTGTAAGCTTCCTGTATTACGGCCATAGAACCTTTGGAGGATGCTAACGGGCCATGATAGTCGGTTGCTATTTTTTGCAATATCTCGACAAAACGCTCAGTGAGCTATGCAACTCTTCAAATAGCACTTCTTTACTCACGCATCTGCAGTCAACTATGCCAACATCATGGGACTCCAACAGGACACCAATATCAACGGCAACCAATTTTCCCAACTCGCCCTCGTCTTCTACGTTAGTTACCTCGTCTTTGAGTTCCCTACAGGCTACCTTATGCAAATTCTCCCCACGGCAAAATACCTCGGTGCCAACATCATTTGCTGGGGTATCATGGTTGCTTGCACCGCTGTCGCCAGGTCCTGGGGCCCTCTAGTCGCACTGCGGGTGCTGCTGGGATGTTTCGAGGCCGCCGTCGCGCCAGCTCTCATTCTCATCACAGCCATGTGGTACAAAAAGTCTGAGCAACCACTGAGGGTAGGCATCTGGTACCTTGGCACTAGTATTGGCCAGATGGTTGGTTCCGCCACGTCATTTGGCTTCCAGCACTACAAGGGAAGTACTTTCAAGTCGTGGCAGATCATGTTCCTCGTGTTCGGACTCATCACCATTGCCCTGGGTGTCCTCATCGTTCTCATCATGCCCGACAATCCCATGGTGTCACGGCTTTCAGAAACGGAAAAGAAATGGGCCATTTCACGCTTGCGGGAGAATATGACTGGTATTGAGAACAGGAGCTTCAAAAGATACCAGGTCATCGAGTGCCTTCGTGATCCGCAGACTTGGATATTGTCCATGGCCGTCTTGGCGTCTGATATTCCCAACGGCTTTACCAGCACATATTCCTCTACTGTTATCAAGACATTTGGTTTCACGTCCGAGGTCTCGGCGCTTATGGGCATACCTTCCGGCGCCTTCACTTCCATTCTCATCATTGCCAGTAGCTCGCTGGCTGGCAAGTACAACATACGCGGCTGGCTTTCGGTCGGTTTCCTCGTCTTCAGCACCATAGGAAGCTGCCTTTTGAGTTTTTTGCCGGCCAATGGGTATGTAGCCGGCAAGATGGCTGGCACGTACCTGACTTCGTGCAATTCCCCTTCACTTGCCCTCATGTACTCATACGCGTCGGCCAACTTTTCCGGACACACAAAAAAGGTCACGCTGAATGCCATACTCCTCGCAAGCTTTTGTGAGTCTCATTTTGGTCAATTTGATCATCTTGCAATTACTGATGGAAGCATAGGTATTGGCAACATTATCGGCCCCCTTACATTCCGTGACAAGGACAAGCCAGAGTATATCCCCGCCAAGATCGCCATGGTTATCACCAATGCATTTTCGGCACTCTGTATGTTTGCCCTCGTTATGTACTATAAGAGGGAGAATCGTCGTCGCGATCGCGTCTACGGAGGCCTCGAGCACGTGGAAAATTCCGAATTCTTCAACCTAACTGATCGCGAGAACATGGAGTTTCGGGTACGTCGAATTTCTTCCGTCCCTCCGAGACGAAAAGTCGGGTTATGTGCTGATTATGCCTTAGTATTCTCTATGAGAGCGGAATATTGCGCTCGGAAAATAGCTTCAAGGCCTAATATCGCGCTGTATAGTCCCAAACATGTTGTACCTACTCGCTCATACCCGGAAACTCCAATGAAGCCCTATGGAACATATATTCAGCAGCGCGAGAAAAGAAAAGGGGAAACCCCATCTTAAATTCAAGTATTTCAATTCATCAGGCCCAACTAGGATGAATAAATACTTGGTTTATTATTTCTTAACTGGTTGGTTTAGTGCGTGTGTGACAAAGAGTCTCGTTGCTTGTTAGTTCGGTGGAGTCGGCAAGAGTGTGTATCATCACCGTCACTTCACTATTTGTAGGTTTCTCTTAGCAAAAGAAAGACGCTTGAAAATCGAGACTCTGTATTTGATTCGTACATTCACGTCTTATATTTTTTGAGGCAAGACAATTTTCTTTGGAAGCGCTCGAGCATGTTAGAACCCGCCTGGTGTACACCCGTTGATATACCAGGCAGCCTCCATTACATAAGGGCGTCCTGCATCCACCTGCTGGTTGTGCGCCTGCGCTTGCTGCACAATCTCCTTCCATCTCAACCTGCATCATGTCTCGGGATATAAAGCCCGCCGAACTGCCAATCCTAGCTACCGATGCTCATGTCAAGTATGTCCAGAGCCTCGACTCCAAGACCGACGAGGTCGACTACTGGCTCACCGAGCATCTCCGGTTGAATGGCGTGTACTGGGGGCTCAACGCCCTGCACCTTTTGCGCCGCCCGGATGCCCTCCCCCGGCAAGACACCATAGACTTTGTTCTCTCTTGCCAGCATGAAAGCGGCGGTTTTGGAGCTGCCCCTGGCCACGATGCGCACCTGCTCTCTACCGTCAGCGCCGTGCAGGTCTTGACCATGGTTGACGGTCTCGAAGATCTCGAAGCGCGGGGCAAGGGCCAAGGCAAGGCGCAAGTCGGGAAATGTAAGTCGGCCGGCATGAACGAACCGCTAACTCGCACCGAACCTAGATCTCCTAGCTAATGTTGCGCGTAGACATGGCCGACCTGCAAAATCGCGAAACTGGCAGCTTCTTTGGCGACGAGTGGGGCGAGGAAGACACACGATTCCTCTACGCAGCCTTGAACGCACTGTCTCTGCTCAAAATGGTGCATCTCGTAGATGTCGATAAAGCTGTCCAGTTCATCGCGAGCTGCGCCAACTTTGATGGCGGCTTTGGTGCCAAGCCTGGCGCTGAATCCCACTCGGCGCAAATTTTTACGTGCCTCGGCGCGCTTTCCATCGCCAACCGCCTTGACATCGTCGACAAAGAGAAGCTCGGTCGCTGGCTCAGCGAAAGACAGCTCCCCGGGGGCGGGTTGAATGGGCGGCCGGAGAAGAAGGAGGACGTGTGCTACAGCTGGTGGGTGCTGTCGAGCCTTGCCATGATTGATCGCACACACTGGATCGACCGGGATGGGCTTATCAAATTCATCCTGAGTACGCAAGATCTGAAGAATGGCGGATTCTCCGATGCTCGTGGAAATATGACGGACGTCTTTCACACATGTTTTGGGTTGGCTGGATTAAGCCTGCTGGGATATCCTGGCCTTGAGCCTGTCGACCCGCGATATTGCATGCCCCAGAAGATTACTGAAAAGGCTTTGAGCTGATGACTGTGTAAAGGAAGAAATCCGAATAAAATGTAATGTAATGCAAGCATATACCATCCACACTAGCACCGATGCACGACCTTCTCCTGTACAAACGGCGACAACGACTGCCAGCTGGCATCACTTTTCTGCCAGCTCTGCCGGCAATACCCAGCTGGCAAAGTTGCTGGGCTCAAGTTGGTTGGATTTTCTCGGCACAATTTGCATCCGAGATTCTATGGGTAAGAAGGTCCCTAGTCTTTCATGTTTTTTGACCAGATGACTCAATCCGCCTTCTTCCAACGTACATGCAGCCGCCAGTCTTTCCTTTCTACACCGCAGTCCTCTAGCGTAGGTAACGTTTCTACCTCAAGCCTACCTACCTACCTAGGTACCTAGTTATGTGAGCCGACGAGATGCAAACGACAGCGGCGAATATCGGCACTGGCCACCTTCAGTTGCCAGGCCGTTTATCCCCACCAAAGGACTTGGGACGGTTCAATTGGGGCAACGACAAGCGAGAACGGCCGAAACCCACGCTATTCAGAGGTACCGCGGAAACTGTTGGGCGACAAGTACCAATTTCGTTCTTTGGGTTTCTTTACTCATGATAAAGACGTTAATTGACTTGCAGAGTCGCTCCAGGTACTCGCCAGTACCTTCGACTCCCCTCCTTCTCTACTCCGCGCGAACCTTGTACTTCGAGAATGCTTCCTCATTGGTATAAGCGAACCGAGGTGCTTCCTATTCTTCTCTGACATCTCATCAGACCTCCTGCCCTGCCATCTCCCGCCAGGAGATGCAATTGATACCACTGGACACCTTCTCCTGTAAGTCAGCTTCCTCATCTACCTGCTTCCTCCCATCTCTCACAGTATTGCTGGCAGAACTCTCCTGCAATTTCTTGCCACGCCGGCATAACAGTTGCTCTTTTCCTGCCTTGACACACGCTGCTGCTTTGCTTCTTGCTACCCGCCCCAGACTCTGCTGATTGTCGGCGGATGTTTACCTGGCGTCCTGTATGGTTTCAATGTCATGTCTTCAGCAATGGCTAACGCAGTATCGAGCAGGCCATGGACGGTTATAATGGAATCGGAAAACCCAGAAATATACCTCTTATTTGCACCGTCTGCCCAGAGTCTCCCAGATTTTCTGATGTTTCTCATTTACTCACCCATATTGCGTCCAAAGGCCACTTACACCACGAGACACAAACGAAGCTCAGAGCCCATCAAGATTTAGTTTCCGCAGTTGCGTTGCAGCAATATGAACAGTGGTACCACGAAAATGGCATCGAAACTCTGTTAGTTGAACGTCTGAAAGCGAAGCAAGTCAAAGAAGCGATGAAAGGCCGCCTTCACCGTGCAAATGTTGCCAGTAAACCAGCAAACGTGGCTCCCAGGGTAAGTATCAAGCAATCAAGCAATCAACGCATAAAAACAGGGGTTTGACCTATTTTTTTTGCAAGACCAAAAAGCGATCTCGGCGAACTACCAACGATCCCAACGAATACGCTGCTCAAAACTTCGCAGAAGCCATCCCCTTATACGCTGGCTTATTTTCGGAGGAACACGATTCGGAACTGCCAGATGAGCTTCTGCAGAATAATGACATGCTGTCGCTCAAAGGCCAGATCTGGCCAGGCATGGGCAAGATGGATCTCGCCAACGAAGATATGAAACGCACTAGAAACCAGCGAAAGCCTAAATCCGCCATTGACAAGATGCGTCGCACATCCGAAGGCATCGAGCCCACACAAGTGGTTTTGAACTCAGCCTTACAAGTCGAACGGGTCAAAGGCGTGTACGATAGTTCTTCTCCAATCCCTGGTCAAGAAGAAGCAGTAAGTAGATAGTAGCCGATACTTTCTTCTTTCACTGATGGAATTAGACGCCGCCCCCGCCAAAACGAACCACCAGAGTAAGAAAAAAACGAGAGCCTCTGTTAGACCTTTCGACCAATATCCCAGTCGGACACCCGAATCATGCAAATATGTTCGCCCGGACAACTGGGCAAACCAGAGCGCAAGCGCATGCATCGGAGTCCATTTACACGGGCAACTTGCCTCTCAGACATCCAATGAGACCGCAATCCATTTTTCGAGATGGACAGAGCCCACTCAGTTTGTCACTCAGGATCCTGCTGGCTTTTATCTACTCTAACCCCTCACAGACGTTTACAACGACCGAACAATGGCGCCTTCACTCCATCAAAATTCTAAGTCAGTTCATGACCGAATGCTTCCAAGGCCGGAAACTAATGGCGTAGGAACTTACCATACGAGCATCGGGTGATGCCAACAGTGAACCCTATTTCACAATCGGCGTCAAGCTTGACTGCACGGATTGTATCTTCGAAAGACACCTTTTCTTACGACCAAGACAGCCCGTCTGGACTACCAGATTTAAAGCATTACAACTTTTCGTCCAGTAATACCCCCATATCATAGGAAAACTGACCTGGTATTCACAATATCTGACTCGGATTACAGGTTTCTCCCATCGCCCCGACACCCCGAATTCACTCAATATTAATGCATTCGGCGGTGCATCACGCTATACCCTGGCAATGAACTCCCATTTCTCCGCCTACGACCGCAGCCAGGGCCACGAGAACCACCCCATCACACCCAAACAAGAGGATTATTTTTCTCTTGCCGGACAAACTTCGCTGCTTAATTCAAGTCCTCATTTCCTCAACGTATCGGAAAGCAACCCATTACTCAGCCAAGATCGTCCCTTCTTCAAGAGCTACTTGCAGTCTCCGAGCTGTAAAGGTCATGAACAGCCGAATTCCTTTAGCTTCAAACCAATCAACTATCGTCCTGATATGACCGAGCCGACGGAAATCATGGAGCCGCAGGATGCCTCGGTCGATGACATTAAAGTAGAGTCTCAATTATGCGATATTGTACACCCTAGCCTGCACAATGACAACGACGAAGCGACATTCGATGTCGACGGGACATGGGCAGCGGATACTATACTTGACGGTCTGCCTGCAGATTTGGGCCGTGACGGCTCTGCCGTCTGACTGGCTAGGATGTAATTATGTTATTGTGTCATTACAGCCTGTACTGATTGCGAATTTGTGTAAGAAGCCGTTATTTGGGCTCACAGCATTTGGAATTTATCTATATTCACATGGGCAAAAGAGCAGCATATTTGGTGTTCGTGGGGTATTATTTTGGTATGGGGCCTGTTTTTCCTGTATTCTAACCATCGGATTCCTTCTTTAATGTGTATACAATGACAATACAACAGCGCCTAAATTACAACTGGTCTATGCTGGAAATTAGATTGTCGAGTTGATCTGGACTATCGCCCATGACGTCACTCAACATGCGACAAGCGCCTTTGAAGCGTCGCGTGCGCATTTCGCTCTCCATGGCACTCGACCGTTCCGCCGCAACGTCGATGACCTTTTTCGGAATATGTGCTAGGCGGGCCACATTGAGCCCATAAGATCGGTGCGCAACGCCTTCACCGACCTCGTAGAGAAACGTAATCTCCTCCTCCCCGTCTGGGCCTGTGTCGGCCTTGAACTTCATGTGCACATTAGTCAGCCCGTCGAGGCCGTCGGCGACGCGCGCCAGGTTCTGGTAGTGTGTGATGAAGAGGGTGAGGCAGCGCGTTTCCGCGACGACGTGGTGCAGGACGGCCTGGGCAATGGCGGCGCCGTCGTGGGTGCTGGTGCCGCGACCGAGCTCGTCGAGGATGACGAGGCTGCGGGGCGTGGCGGCGCGGAGGATGCGGGCCGTCTCGGAGACTTCGACCATGAAGGTGGACTCGCTGGCAAAGAGGTTGTCGCGGGCGCCGGTGCGGGTGTGAATGGCGTCGCAGAGCGTCATGCGCAGGGCGTCGGCGGGGACAAAAGAGCCGACCTGGGCGAGCAGCACGATGAGGGCGAGGGCGCGGACAAAGGACGACTTGCCGCCCATGTTGGGCCCGGTGACGAGGTGCGCGCGCGGGGTCGGGTGCGCGAGGGTGGTGGAGAAGGGGATGTAGCCGCCGGCGAGGGTCTGCTCGGCCATGGGGTGGCGGCCGCCGGTGATGGCGATGGTGGGAGGCGCCGAGGACGGGAGGAACTCTGGGCAGGTGTAGCCCGGCTGGGCGGCGACCTTGCTGAGGGAGAGCAGGCAGTCGAGGGTGGCGAGGGCGGAAACGGCGTCGCGCAGTGGCTGGTAGGCGGCAGCGACGGAGGCGAGGAGGGCGCGAAAGGCGGCGTCGCAGGCGGCGGCGAGGGCCTCGCGGTGCTGGTCGCGCTCGGCAACGAGCTGGACGACGGCGGGCGTGTGGAAGCGGGAGACCTTTTTGGTGCCTGATATCTTGGCCCACGATGCGGGCACGTGTTTGATGTCGCTGTTGGGGACCTCGATGAGGAACTCGATGCCGGCGACGGTGACGTAGTCGACGGGCTTCTTGTGCTTGAGCTGCTCCGCGGCGGCGGCGCGGTGCTGGTCGAGCTGGTGCTCGACGTGGGCGATACCCATCTGGTGGTCCTCCATGTCTTCGGTCTGGTGCTCGTCGCGGAAGAAGCCGTACTTGTCGTCCTTGCGCGCGGCGTCGAGGTTGATGCGCTCGAGGTGGGACACGACGAGGCCGAGAATCTGCGGCAGGGCGAGGACGGCGTCGGTGAGCAGCGGCGCGTCAAAGCCCGCGTCGGCGGGCGTCTTGACGCTGGCATAGTGGCTGGCGACCTGCTGCAGGGCCTGCAGGGCGGCGAGCAGCTCCGGCCGCGTGCACTTGCCGTAGTAGATGCGGACGAGGCAGCGCTCGAGGTCGGTGCGCGTCTTGGCCAGCAGCCGCTCGAGGCCGCCGACGGCGGCCGTGGACCGCTTGTCGTGCAGCTCCTTGACGGCGACGAGGCGCGCCTCGAGGTCTGCCTGGTGGAGGAGCGGCCGGCCGAGCCACTTCCGCAGCAGCCGTCGGCCGAAGCGTGTGAGCGTCTTGTCAATGGCCCAGAACAGGCTGCCGCGCTCGGCGTGGTCGGTCGCGTTGCGGTAGACCTCGAGCGACTCGAGGGTGGTGCCGTTGACGAGCATGTGCGCGCGCGTGCTGAAGCTCTCAAAGTACTTGGTCAGGTCAAAGATGTGCTCGAGGCCGTACTCGGTCAGATGGGTCATCATGGCAGAGAGGCAAATGGTGACTGCTTCCGGCAGCCGGAGGACTTTTTCTAGCAAAGACGCGGACTGCTCGTTCTGGGACGAGGTGGCTTCTTTCATTTTCTCGGCGTAGAATTGGGTGACGTGCGAGGCGGCCTCGGCGGCCATGGTTGGCGTTCGTGGGACACGCTCGACGCGGCTGCGATCGCCAAAGACGTTGGTGCTGCTGCCGGCCAGATGCTGGATCAGCTTGTCGGTGGCCTTGGTGAGGTCGCCGACAATGACAAACTCGCATGGTGAAATGTGCAATAGTCTCGTCTCAATCTCGCTGCGCATGAAGCCGTCCTCAAACGTGTCGTAAATAATGTCACCCGTGGCTGGCTGCACGGCGAGGATACCCACGTCCACCTTTTCGTCGGTGCCCGCGCCCTTGGCCTTGGATTCTGTGAGGCAAAGAAGATAGCCACCGGATGAGGACGTATTGCCGCCTTGTGTCGACTGCTCCAGGTCGCCGTTCTCGTCAATATAAGTGCCCTTTGTGTAGAGGTTGGTGAGTTTGCGCGTAAACGGCGCGTTGCGGTTGTCGCCGACTTTTTTCAGCGCGGCCGTCTCGACCTGGCGGACGACACCAACCTTGTGCCCGGCGGCGACGAGACGGCGGGCGTGGACGGGCAGTCGGTGGACGGGGATGCTGGCGGAGGCGAACCGGTCCAGGTGGGCTTCGGACGGGTCTGCATCGAGGACTTGTTAGCTGGATGTTTGGAGACGCAGAGGCGAGTGCAACGTACGCTCGTCGTAGCGCATTTTGCCCGGAATGCAGACAATGCTGAGTTCTTTGGCGGCAACGCGCGCATCCTCGCCAAAGAACCGGAATTTGTAGCCGACTTCGACAATGAGGATCGTGTCTAGGTGTTTGCGCTTGATGTCCAGGAATTGAATCTCCATTGGCGTGAGCTTTCCTGTTTTCGAGCCCTTCTTTTTCGACTTGGGTGCTGGAACGTCGTCCTCCTCTGCTTCGCCGTCGCCATCCTCGTTCTCTTCTGTTGCGTGGTCTTGCTTGATCCGTGATCGCCAGTTCATGGCATCGGGATGGCCCAGCTTCTTGATAAACTTCTTGTGCAGGTCCGCATACCTCTTCTTTGTCGCCTCGTCGTCGGCGCCGTCGTCGGCCTCGGTCTGATCTGTGCTGGTCGGTGCCGTGCTGTACGAGTAGCGCTGCGCGCGCGCAGAAACCGGCGTTTGCACGGGGAGAGGAGCATCGCCGTTGCCGTCGTCGGCGAGGGCAGATGTCTTGGCCTTTTTGGCATCTCGTTCTAGGTCATGATTTTCTTTGTCGGCAAGCTCGTCAATGGATCGCTTGCGTTCGGACGGGGCCGCTGATGCTGCAGACCGTCGAGGCGGCTTGCTGGGAGTCGGGGACTGGGTCGAGGCGGCGGGGGGCTTGGAGCTCGAAGCCGCCTTTGGCGTGAAGAATGAAGTCAACGATTGCTGCTTCTTCCCAACCGGGGTGGACGTGGGAGGCATTGGGGGCGACTATGGCATCATTCGCTGGATCTCAATGGGGCAATTGCGAAGCCGGCTTGGGCCGTGATTGTGCTGCGTAGAGCTGCAGGCTCCTGAATAACGCGTACCTAGGGATTGATGGTTTGGCTCGCGAGACGCGTTGAGAGGTGAGGTTCCACTTTTGACCAGGTGCTGGTACATACGAAAGTGAGCGTGATTGAAGCTGGCACATGACATTTACCAAGTCAATTATATATTTAAAAAGCGAAGTCACTTGAGTAGGTATATGATACAATGGACATCAATTTATTTGGTTCGTATTTACATTCGTGGATGGCTATGTCTCCAAGTCCGCCCTGTCCACTGGCTGATTTTCTTAGCAGGCTTCGGCCGAGAACCACTAGTTAACGAGTTCACCTGAGTGAGGGTGGCGATCTACAAAAATCTTGTTAGTCAAAGGGCATGGGTATAACTTTCAAGGTTCATCGAAACACACAAATATGGAATCGACAGCATCACCCCAGCCTGATTTCGCAGGAGCGGCTAATAGCCTTCGTTCGACATGTGGCCGACAACTTTACGCTATGTGCTAATTTGCCCGCTATTCGTGGCGAGCTAAGCACCCGAATGGACCGCAAGTTTGAAGCTATAGACGGCAGGCTTGATGCTATGGACCGCAAGATAGAAACGGTGTTGCTTCTATTGCTGCTGTTGCTTCTGTTGCTTCTGTTGCTTCTATTGCTGTTGTTGCTGTTGTTGTTGCTGTTGTTGCTATTGTTGCTGTTGTTGCTGTTATTGCTGTTGTTGCTGTTATTGCTATTGTTGCTACTATTGCTATTGTTGCTGTTATTGCTGTTGTTGCTGTTGTTGCTTCTGCTGCTTCTGCTGCCTCCGCTGCTCGCCCCGCTATGGGTGGTATGTACCAGCAGCAGCAGCAGCTGTTCGCTTTGTCGCTGTTGACGCTGCTGCTGCTGCTGTTCTTATTGTGAGATGGTATTCGGGAAATGGGAACCCCTTAAAAAAAGTAATGGATGTAGATGGGAAGATGATGGGAATGTTCCGTTTGTACAAATTAACTCCTACCTAGGTATTAGGTAGGTAGTTGAGGGGCAAACGGCAGCTCCCGGCGCTCGGGCCACCAAGGGTAGCGAGATGTCGTTTGTATTTGTCCGAGTCATCTTGTTTGAGTAGGTAGTTATTCACTGCAAGCCCCCTACTCTGTGCGTACCCGTCTGTTCCTGAGTCCAACTCAGATTGCCAAGTCCAGCTGCGAAAGCTGGGAACACTTTGACGGAATATCGAAATGGAGCTGGCTTGGCATGAAAGATGAGCGCTTACAAGCCGGCCAGTCACAAAGTCGAGGTGTTGAAAGCTCGGCGCTTACACGCTGGGTCATCTGGGGGTACCAGCCAATCAGAAGTGGGCAGTCTGCGACCCACCGGAGGTGATAGTGCCCGAGGCCCACTGTGAGTCTATGGTACCTTGTACCTACTACTTACTACCACCATATTTTGCTCTTTCACTCTCCAACCAGTTGCAGCGATGTAGGTACCGGGACGCAGTGTGTTGCCACTCGCTGGCCAACTTGGTGGCTGCAGCTGGTAATTTGCAGCTTCACGACTGGTTTTCTGGACTGTTCATGTGGGCTCTGGCCTGCTTGTTGCCGCCCGTAGGTCAGGACCCCACAGACCCAGTCCCGAGATGCGACTGGTGTGAGTTTTGCCGTGAGCTTCTTGCGCTGGGCTGTGAGGGGTTCCAATTCCGAGCTGCCAGAAGCACAACGGCCACGCTCAGCACCAAATACTCTAGGTAGGCAATAATTCTCTAAATTGTCCTACAGCTCTTCATCCCACACCCTACCTACCTGTACCTAGCTTGCCCTGGCCCTGCCCCAATCCCACCTGCCCCAAGCCAAGGTCCTTGCTCGGCCTCCATACGTAAACCCGCCCAGCCCTCCTTACTCGACTCTTTTCCCTCATCCTCTGCACCACCTTGTTTTTCTTGTGACGACCTCAAGCTGCCGTGACTAGTTATCGCCGTCATTCTGCCATTCAACGCCGCAATCGAGATATCCGCGCATCTCTCAACAACCGCCTCTCCTCTCTTCCCACGTCAACGGATATATCCAGATCCTAGCGCGCGCGCCGGGCGGCCTATCCTGCGACCTGTTGGAGTCACCCCGCCACAAACGGCAGATTCGCGCTCAGTTTGTGTCACCATCTGTTGTGCTGCTCTCGATCTATATCTGCACACAGTTCTCTTCTCGATATATAGCTGCGCACAATTCTCCTCTCGATTTATATCTGCGCCTACCCTCGTCAAGCACGCCTAGTAGATCGCGCTCCGCTGCCCTGGCCTTGCATCACAGAAGCTTCGAACCAAGAGTAAAGCCAGAACAATGGAGACTGCTAGCCGCGGCATTCCCGATCAGGAAATGTTCCTGAGCAGGCCTGTTCCGGAAGACGGCAGCGACAGCCCGACTGTCGAACCTCTGCGCATCTTCAAACCCACCAGTCCTCAGCCGAACCCGCGCACCTCGTCAGCCTCAAACAGCAGACCTGCCTTTCCTCTACCGCCAGGTGCCTCAAGCTCCGCTGCGCCTCTACCTTTCCCAGACGACGACGAGATACACAAACCGACTCCTGCGAAGCGCTACGGAGCTGCTTATAACGATATCACCCCTCGCATAGATACCAGTCCGATTGATAAACGACCTGGTCTGGCTGAACGCCGTGGCGCTGCCCCCAAGCTAATTCACTCGCCATCTAGCCCTGACTCTGACCAAGGCTTATTCGCCCGACCACTCAAAGAGCAAGCCCGTCCTGCTGCACAGTCTTCGGCTTATTCCAACTATCAGAATAAGACTTACTACCCACCACCTGGAGCCGCTGCTTCGTCGTCGTCCGTATCTTCTGGCTCCTTGCCACAACCAGCAGCTGTCAACCATCTCAAGCAATCTGATCAGGTCGTGAATCGATTTCCCTCGACGGCCTCAAACTCGACGACGAAAGCTACACGCGGCTCTCCACCTCCCCCGGAGACCCCAATTGTTGAACCTGGTGTCATCCCTGGCGGAGGCATCGAGGCTCGCTATGCTGCATCTGGTATCTCCGGCACAGCAACTCTGACAAGCCTACAAGCCAGCCAGGCGCAGAGCGCTGCGGCTGCTCAGAGACTTGCACAGTATGGAAACCAGGCGCCCCAACCCCAGCGACCATGGACACCTACAGAGACGCCCGACCAAGCACCTTCGGGTCCTCCCACCGTGTACCAGGGATCTAATGTCATATCGAGCCCCCAACCGCAGAGAACTTACACAGCTCCACCTCAGCAGCCTATTCAGATTCAAGGTCACCAGAGAACCCAGAGTAACCACAGCAATCAGAGCAATCAGAGCAATCAAGGCAGTCAGGGCAGTCAGGGCAGTCAGGGTAGTCAAAGCAATCCGAACAGCAACCAGGGCAATCAACCAGTTCAGGTCAGCGTTCTGGAGCAAGATTTCCAACGCCTCGGCACCAGCTCGCCACCGCCCGCATACTCCAGCGTCAACCCAGGTGGAAATTCGGCATATCCGAACGAAAAGCGCCGACCGCAACAGAATGCTACTGCTCGCCCCGCGCCTGCCGCTACCCAGCCAGTTCAGGCGAACATTGCAACCTCGAATCAAAAACCAGCTGCTTCAACCTCATCTGCTGCTGCTGGACCTTCTGGCCCTGCTGCCATTGCCGCCCCAATACTCTCTCCAGCTCTGCAGCATCCTGGACACCCAGCCTTTGCCAATGATCCTCGGCCGGAGCAGGCTGCTGTACCTCAGCATAACGGTGCCCCGCCCGAGACCCAGACAATAGGTCCCGGACCGGCTTCACCACCGCCACTCCCGGAGGGCTGGATTGCTCATCTCGATCAGAACTCTGGCCAGTATTATTATATTCATCTTGCGTCTCAGGCAACTCAATGGGAATTCCCCAAGGGTCCAAACCCGATTCAGCCCGAACAGACGCCATTATCTCCTACGGCCTCGACATACGGAAATCCACTCATGTCTCCCGTGTTTGGTAAACAAAACCTAGCATCACCCATGTTTCCTCCGCACACTCCTGGGTATGCAGAGAGCATCATGAGCGTCGCAGTTTCCCAAGCTCCCACTGCTGGATTTTCTGGCCCCCCTCCCTCTGCAGGTGTAGATATGTATCGAGTTCAGCCGACAAACGGTGTCTACTTTGGGCCTTATCTGCGCTATGTCAACATGGATATCGAAAACGGGAACTGGCATGGTAGCATACTGATTGTTACGGATTCTCCTCAACCACCCACCATTCACATCCATCTCAGCGCTGATCTGTCACCCAGCCCGAGACAGCTAGAGCCTCACGCCATTTACACTCACCAACGATGGACATTCTACAAGTACGATATTGATCTTCAGATGAGTGAGGGGGGTACAGAAAGGTGGACATATGCTGTGACTTCACATCTTGGATGCACTCGGTACGAGTTCGTCGTTGCCGGTCGGTATGAGACAGGTTGGAGATTTATCGCCCATTCCGGAAACGATTTTGCAGCCAGCACATCTCAAAATGAGCGCGCAAAGCTTGGCGGCATTGGGTTTATGTGGAAAGATGTCTTGCAGAAGAACGTCGATTGCGGAGGCTTTCACGCGCAACTGGGTCTGGGTGATCAGATCTACGGAGACCGACTGTGGAAAGAAGTACCTCTTCTGAAGCAGTGGCTCGCCATGAGCGGTCGCGATAACAAAAAGGGCACACAATGGACGGCGCGCCATGAGGAGGATGTATTACACGCCTATTTCCACTACTACACCAGCCATTTTGATCAACCATTTTTGCGCGAGGCATTTGCCCAGATTCCTCATGTCCTACAAATTGACGATCACGACATCTTCGATGGATATGGATCGTATCCGCAGTACATGCAAGCTTCGCCGGTTTTCAAGAATATTGGCCGCATTGCCACTGAGATGTATCTCTTATTCCAGCATCATACAACGGTAGACATTATGAGAAATGTCAGAACCGACCACGATATTTTTACCGTGACTGGAACTGGGTGGCATTTTGTCAAATATCTAGGGCCCGGCATGGCCGTCATCGGCACTGACTGCCGATCTGAACGAACACAAGCGCGGGTCATGGCCGGACCTACATATCAGGGCATCTTCCCCAAAGTGGCCACACTTCCGCCCAGTGTTCAGCATGTCATGTGGATGGTATCGGTGCCACTCATCTTCCCTCGACTGGAAGCTGTCGAAAGTTTTGCCAACACTGTCGCGGCTGGTAAAAAGGCCGTGAACACGACGTACAACATCTTGGGCAAGGTTACGAGCTCGGTTGCAGGTGTTGTGGGCGGCAAAGAGGTTGTAGCTCAAGGTTTCTCTCAGGTCAAGAAGGCTGTGGGCAAAGGCGGGCTGATGGGGAATGTGCTCAACCAGTTTGGCGAGCTTGATATTCAAGAGGTACTCAAGGATATGTGGACGCACGACACCAAGGACCTGGAGCGAACATATTTTATTCGTACTCTGCAAGGCATCGCACAGCAAAAGGGAGTTCGCATGACATTCCTTTCAGGAGGTAGGACTTTTGATGTATTTGCCGAATTTTACAAAACTAACCCGGGATAGATGTCAACGCGGCGGGAGCTGGGCTTGTTCACGATCCCACCCATCCTGGCGACCACAAGACCATGTACCAGATTATTACCTCGCCTATTGTAGCAGCACCCCAAGGCGGCTACGTGCTGAAACTGTTGCATAACCAAAAAACGCTCTATGTGCCGCAAAACGGCCAAAAGTCGACGCACGAAGTGTCCGACACAAAGGAGGACATGATGGAGATTTTCCACAACGATGCCAGCGGAGGCGTGCGAGAGCTCAAGAAACTCATGGGACGCCGAAACTATGCGGCGTTTGTCGCGTACGACCACGAGGCCATCATGGCGCAGAGCCAGCCGCCATTCAGCCCCAACCCCAGCGTCAACAGCTCGCAGCAGGGTTTGAGCAAACTGAGCTTGGCGGTTGATTTTGTGGTGCAAGGCGACGGACCCTATGCGGCCACGACCAAGTATGGGCCGGTCATTATCCCGCATCTTGAGTTTGGTAGGTAGGAATCGAGGGGAGGAAGGATGTGATTTGTGGCGCGACATTTTTGGAATGGTTGATGAGGCAAAGTTGATTTTTCGGGTTTGGACATACCTTGGATATAGTTGACTGGCGAACACGGCATCATTGTAGCTACTTTTTGTTTACTCTGCTTAAATTCGTTTTTCTATTTTGTCGCTTGATAGAATGCAATATTGAATTGGATGCTCGATGAGGGGGCAGGCACCTTGCACAACAACTCCCATCTACGTGGAGGAAAGAGCACCGAACGGCGACTAGCTCAGTTTCGCGACGTGCTGAACGGTTTGGGGCCGGATTTCGATGAGCTGGTTGCACTGTGGGAGACGGGGGGTTTCTCGGACGTCACCGACGCTGACGGTATTCATTGTGCGGTCGCGAGGAGCAGAGACTCTTAGACATCACTGACGCAACCCACTTTAATAACTCAGCCACCAAACCCAGCCACGCGGGACGAAGCCACCCACCAACCTGTTAGATCCCAGGCCGTTCTCAGGCCCAACCGGCTTCTTCCAGCGGGCTTCGCCCCCGCTGTAGCGAAAAGCCCCCACTTGTCGTCGTCATCTTTATGGAAATAGCAACAAGCCCGAGAACAATGACCAACTCGTTTACACTGTAAAGACTAACACTTTCCCGTTTCCTGACACCCATCTTTGTACAAAATCCTGCACACAGTTCTTCTTCTTCAAAGAATGTTGGCCTGTATCCTGTAGCGCGTTCGAAAAGCCGCTGTACACACCAAGAACCAAGAAATCATCAGCTCGGGTTTCGGATTCAGAGAACAATGGCCTAACAACTAACAGCGTCAGCATCAACCCCGTCAATGCAGATTGGGATCCACAACCAGCCGCTTGCCGGGCAGTGCCAGTACCCCAAAAAAACGCCTCGCAACTTGTTCTTACTGTTCTTACTGTCTTACTGTAGGCGAGCCCAGGCGGCCAACCTGATATAACATATTCTGAACAACCCCGGCGACAAATCCATCTCTTATTTCCTTTTTCCTGTTCCGATCCGATTCTCGATCCTACACAATTTTCCTATCGGCACATCTTCCACCACCCCCCAAACATCCCAACACACACAAACGCATGCAAACGAATCCCGCATCACCACCATCACCATGTCCAGAGGCACCTCGCTCGGCCTCAAGACGGTCCAGTGGCTCCTCCGCTGCGTGCAGCTGCTGTGCGCCGTCATCGTCCTCGGCATCTACGCCTACTTCCTCGCCGCCCTCGCCAACCACGCGCTGCCGACGCCGACGAACGTAAAGGCCGTCGAGGGCGTCGCCGGCGTCGCCGCCGCCTACGCCCTGCTTGGCCTGCTGCTGCTCTGCTGCCTCGCCGGCCGCACTCTCGCCTCCTTTGCCGCCATGTGTCTCGATTTCGCCTTTCTCTGCGCCTATATCTTTGTTGCCGTCGCCAACAAGGGCGGCGCGGGCAGCTGCACCGGCGACGTCACCACCGTCTTTGGCAGCGGCAAGGCCGAGGACACGCTCAAGGCCGGCCCCGGCTTCACCAAGATCCCGAGCTACCGCACCGCGTGCAAGCTCCAGACGGCGTGTCTCTCCATTGCCATCATTGCCATGTAAGTTGTTCCCACCCCACACCCATATGGAGGACGACAGCTCACACGTCTACGCACAAGCTTCTTCTACATCTTCTCGTTCTTTGTCGAGCTGGCGCTCGGCCGCAACCACCACCGCGAGAAGCGCCTCGCCAACTCGCCGCCGCAGATGCAGATGCCCTTTGCCGAGAACCCGTACAGCAACTACCAGCCCGAGCCGCCGCAGCGCCGGACAGGCTTCCTCGGCCGCGTCTTTGGCCGCGGCGACCGCGGCGGCGGCCAGCACGCGCTGCCTCAGCACGACCCCAATACCCTCCCCGCACACGCCCAACCCGACGACATGCCCAACCGCGACTCGCAGGTCACCGCCGTCGGCCAGGAGCTGTCCCCGTACAACAAGTACGAGACGGGCTACGGCAACGCCGCCGCTGCTGCCGACTCCTCCCCGGTGTCTCACAGCCCTACAGTCGCCGGCCACACGGGCGAGGCCGCGACGACGACGACGTACACGTATCCCTATGCTGGTGACACGTACACGCACGCAGGCGACCCGTACACACATGCCGGGGACCACTACGGCCATGCGGGCGATGATTACCACTACCACAGCAACGCCGCTGGCGCTGCTGCCGGCGCCCACAATATGGGGACACTTCCATACCCCGCGGACGACCCGTACGAGCCGCACCGCGCCTCGCCGCCTCGCCTCCAGACTACACCACGGTATCCGGACCCGAGCCACCATTACAATGACGGCATCTACGACCGCCCGTAAGGAAGCAAAAAAGAAAAACAGAAAAACAAATAACTTGAATATGACGCGCACATGTATTACACCACAATGGGTACACAGACTTTTGTTTTCTTGGCTTTTGGTTGCTGGTTTCAACGGGATATGCATGGACACGGGTCACTGGATGATACCTCCTCACGGCGTTCTTTGTATATTTGACGCCTCAGTTTTGTCTATATTGTTAATATTAATGATATCAATCAGTTGGCTACATGAATTATATGCTAGTAACTTTCTTCTAGACTATGAGCGTACTTTGATGATTCCACGTTGCCAAGTCGATACTTGAGCCGCAGGCTTGTCGCTTCACTCGAGCTATCAACATACTGCTTTGTTACCAATTCTCCACCTCGCTTATTCCATCATCACCGCTCATGTCAGTCCAGTCCATATCTAGCTTCTCCAACTCGCGGGTGAAAAAGTCTTGCTGAATCGTGTGCCCGTGACGTTGGTGCTGCTGCTGATTCTCCTTGTACTCGGCTGCTGTCGTGGGGATTCCGCCCAGCGTCTTGTCCGGGTACCGGCGAATGTTGAACCAGTGTGTGAGGCCGCGGAGCGCCTGCTCCAGCGGCAGGGCCGAGTCAACCTCGGCGTCAATATCGCTACCCGCCAGCCACTCGTCACGCAGCTCCGGCCGGCAATGTAGGTACACGGCCGTGATGACGCGCATGTTGCTCTGGCGCCATTTGCGCCCACAGTACGGCACCTGGTTCTTGAACAGTTTCAGCGTGTACAGCCGCAGTTCGGGCTGGGGGATCCGCAGCGACTTGCGCAGAATCGTTGACGACTTGTACTGCACAAGGAGCAGGTTGCGATGGGCCTTGCCCTTGCAAATCTTTTGCATTACCCGCAAGTAGTTGATCAGCGAGAAGAAATTGCGCCAGGAAAAGTCCGTAATCGGCTCCACAGGCAGCTCGTTGACTGGGTAGCCAAGTTCGTCGACCTCTGGCCGCATGCTCCGATTGCCATCTTCCTCAGGGGATAGGCTTGTCGGCTCTGCAGTCTGAAGATCCTGCGCCGCCTCGGCCGGCGGGGATCGATACTTCTTGATTGGGGGCGGAGCTGCGCTGTCATCGCTTTCCTCCACCTCACTTTCTGGTTCGCCAGGGCCATCAGCCTGGTCCTCGCCGTCCTCATCTTCATCCTCATGATCAAGATCACTATCTGTCCCATCCTTGAATCGGGATCGTAGATTGCAGAATTGGAAAAAGCTTTGGGGGAATGTTAGCACGAGAAGACGTGTCGGAGATTTCTGGACAAACCTGTTCTCCATACGATCCATTTTGCTGTCGACAACTTGCTGCACATCCTGATGGGCAAACAGCTTGAGCACAAGCGGTACATAGTTCGAGTCTAGCAAGAGCTGAGTCATATACTCGAACCGCAAAACGTCTGTTCCGTGTTAGCCCATAGATCGCTGTCGCGCTCACCCTGCCCCTGATCGAAATACTCACGCGATAGTCTTAGCCACTTCAGTAGCAGCACCAGTATACCCGACATAGCTTTAGTTGTGATTTCTCTCGTTCTAGCAGCGTCTACTTCCTCTGGGGACAGCTCGGGGGCGTCTCCGCCTGCTCTTCCGTTATCAGCATTAGGCCCACCGTTCATGCCTGGTCCATTACGACCTGGCATGCCCTGGTTCATGTGTGGGCCTTGAGGACCTTGCTGTGCTACAATGGCCGCAACATTGGCAAAGACTGGTCGCAGCAGCACAATAACCAAGGATTGCAGATGAGGCAATGCTTGATGCTGTATCATCATTAGCATCAACTCGTTAATCGATTGTTGGAGGACTCACGTAGAAACTCTCTACAGCTTCCATCCGCTTCTTGTCTCTGTCGGTCATCTCCGCCGTTCGCGGGCCGTAATCAACAGCTTCTGCTGGCGCAACTGGTATACGCGTTTCCTTATCCGCGCCCTTCACCTCTCTGATCAGTTCTCTTTCTTCCTCTGTGAGTTCGCTGAGGTCCAGCGCTTCAACATCGTCATCGTCCTCATCCGGCTCCCAGCCACGCTCGAACTTGAGAAAACCCTCTCTCTCATCCCACAGCTGCCTGGTGGCTCTAGTCATTCGCACTCTCGTGGAGAAGAGCTCGCCCGCTTCCAAGATAGACGCGGGGATATCGCTGCCTTCCCATCGGCGGTTAATGGTATCGTCGAGTGCCGCAAGTCCCTTGCCGCCAGCGCTATTACTTGTGGCGTCAAGTGGCGGGTACATGAATGGGAAGTTCTGATTTGTCTGATAGTTCTGCTTCTTACCGCCCTTACCTCCGACGCCGGGCGATGGTGGCGGTGATGGAGCCGGCGTAGCAATATGGACTGGTTGGTGTAGAATACTGGCGCCACCAATTTGTGAGTTCGTTGGCGCAGGTAGGATGCCATTGGAGCCGCTGTTTCGGGCCGGATGCTGGGGAAGTGGTGGAAGTAGGGATGTGTTTTCGTCTTCGAGGGGGATGGCGGGCCGGGGAGGAACGTAAGCAGGATATTTAGAGGTTATCTCTTGGCGGAAGACGTGGTAGTCTAGCGGTGATGCAGTAATTGTTTGCTTGTCTTGGTTCTCGCTCAGTTCGCTGGTGGCCTTTTTGACTCTCTGTAAGTCCTTGGTACCGCCGAACACGAGCAAAATAGACTTCCAAAATAGCAATAGAATTTGCGGCTGCGGGAGAGCATTCTGTTCATCCCATCTCAGTTTCATTGTCGCCGTCATCATGAATTCAGTTAGAGGTGGCTGTAGCTCAAGAAGTTTTCCGTATGACGCGGACATGTCTTCAGGGTCGCTGAGAACCTCTTGGAGAGCAATATACATGATGGTCATGAGGTTCATCAGCTCATCATGCGGCTCCTGTGGGCTGCCCTGGCTGCCGGATTGGGAATTTGGTACATCCCCAGACCAATGAAGCTCGAACGCGTGCCTCAAGGCCTCCCACACGACTGGTAAGCCCTCAAGCGAAGCGAGGCATTCGACACCTGCCTTGATCGCCTGCAGCTGCATGATACTTGCTATTGATCGGCCAGGTCCCTTGCTCCTCGTTGCTCCGTCACCGTCTTTTTCTTCGTCGTCGTCTGGCGCCACCGTGTTGGGCATGGCGGTGTCTCCCCAGCGACCCAGCACGAGATACACCAGCTTCCCGATCGAGGCTGAGCGCAACGCCGCGTCGTTGGACTGCACACCGGCAATCGCCGCCTGGACGAATCTCGTGCGAGTATCGTGGTCCGCATCCTCCCAGGCGACCTCGTAGCCGCCCTGACTGCTGCCCATAGTCTCGTGGCTCCAGTGCCACTCAAACGCCTTTTGCGCGGAGCTGAGGCGCACCCACTGCCAGAATTGGTACATGAACCACTCGTCAATCTCCTCTGCGTGCGGTCCCATGTCGGCGTAGACAAAGTCGTAGGCCGGCTGCTCGGGCCGGTTCACCTCGTTAACGATCTTGCGGAGCTGCGCCAGGGACAGCGAGTCTGTCGGGAGGGGCGGCGCGGGCGCCTGTGGCATAGGTATCGCAGAGTTGCCTCCATATTGCGGCGAGTCGAGCGTAATTCGTTGCAGGGCGTTTCGCTGCAAATTCGGCCTCATGGCGTTGGGCGGCAGGGGCCTCTCGGTTGACTCTGTGCCCAGCCTCCCACCGGCCACCTGGCCCGTGTCCTTGACGTCCATCTCTATATCGGGATTTGTGGGATCGTCGTCTACCGACACCTCGGTGATAGAGGTGGTGGGAGCCCTTGCGGTCGCAGCTGGGCTCTCGGCCGACCCGTCGTCGTTGGCCGCGGCTGACGAGCTCATGGCCACGAGTAACGCTTCGGTGGCAAGGCCGTCCGCGGACAACAGACAAGCACAAAGATACAAGTGCACGTAAGGGAGTCCGAAAGGTTTCAGGAGCCTCTTCAGTCGCTATGTGCCCTTTGCTTTTCGTCAACTCGTAGGTCCGACTGCTTAGCGAGAGCGAACCTGTCGAGCTCGTCACAGACCCTTATTGCTCCATCAATTGTCGCTGCGCGGGAGAGGATCTCGGCAGAGCGTGTTCACCGAAACCCCCGGGTTTTCCGTCGTATATTATAATCGAAAAAGGCTTTGGGTCATCCCGGTGCCCTTGTGTCGATATTTTCGTTGTCGCGTGTTTGATGGATCTTAGGTTGGCGGACCTCAAGCTATCCAGATTGGGGCGACATCGCGAAGCAAGTGCTCATTGGCTGGTGGGGTTGCTGCCACAGTCAGAGCTAGGTTATCACAACTATTAGCAAGGGCCCTTCATACTTGTATTTTCTATAAATGTTTCATCTCGAGACGCGGTAACATTTCTTTCTTGGGTTCGTGAATTCGTTATATATTTACAGCTTTTCCTTGTTCATTCTCTGATGAGCTGGATCTACTCGTCGTCAGAGTCGCTGGCGGTATCGACAGCATCTGCCTCGCCGCCAGTCGCCGACTTCTTTTCCTTCTCCTTGGCGCGCTTCCTCAGCTTCTTTATTCTGTTGAGCCTCTTTTTCTTATCCTTGAGGCTCTCTTCCTTTTCCGCGTTTTTCTTGGCAGCTACTTCTACTGCCCGTGCCTTTGCCGTAGCGCGTTGGCGCAACAGAATCCGCTTCTTCTTGCCTGGCCTCTTCATTTTGACAACTTCCTCTGTATTCCCCGTCAAAATTTTGACGGACTTGTCGCTCGCTTTCGTTTTGCGCGTCGCGCTAATGGTAATCACCTTCCATGGCATCGCCATGCCCCATGGCGGTTGCTTAGACCGCCGTGTAATAGTGTCGGCTGTGACAGCCGCGTAGCTGTACTCTTCCTGTGCCTTTGCCGACGGCGCCTTGCTCATGTAGAATGACAAGGGTCGAGGCCTCACAAAAGCGCCGTCACCCAGATCTTCATCATCGTTTTCCAGTATCACTTTGGCTGGCCTGGTCGAGCCGGTTGTGCTAAAGAGGTTGAATTCATAGCCTTGATCTTCCCCGGCTTCTCCATCGCCGTCGGCTTGGGCACTACTCGTCCTTTGCGTAGGGGTAGAAGTATGGTCTCGAAGCGCCTCCGCGGGAGCTGGTGGCTCGTCATCGTCGTCGTCAAATCCCAGCGCCGCGGCGATTTGCGCATTCACTCGGGCCTGTATTTCTGCATCGTCTCCGACTACATAGTCTGCATCCACGTCGGACTGATCGGAGTCTCGCAGGTCCTCGCGCCGAACTCTGTTAGAAACGAAAGATTAGCATTCATCACGTCCCGAGTCTCTTCGTACGGCCATCGGGGGATCCGCAACACCGTGTGCGAAGTATAGCTGAGACTGACCTTTTCGCCTCCGGAACCTCAAACATGGCGCCTGGAAGGCGGGTTGGGGCGCGAAGAGGGCAGCGCGTCCCGAGAGTCGAGAATCGTGGGTTAAAATGCTCTTCGCTCAGGGCCCGCTTATCAACCGGTGAAGCGGACAGCGCAATACCCAAAGGTACCAGTGACTAGGTATATCAATACGATCTCTGGAGTTCGGTTTCATAGGAGTAACGGGAAGGCACGGCTTGATCAGTTCTCGTAGACGCCGTAGGAGCATGCCATGTCGCAACTTTTTTCCGTGGTGTCTTGACCCACCAAATCTTCATTAGGCTTCACCACCATCTTTTGCCGCGAAATTCGATTTGCTAGTGTTTATGACATCATGGTTTTGAATCAACTCAATTTATTTTGTACTGTCGGCCATTCGAGGAGTCATCTGGCTTCCTCTCATTTCTAAATGTATTCTCATTTGTAGACTTCGAGGTATCTTCGAGGTTGATCTTCGAGGTTGAAGGTATGGCACTTATTTGGCTCGGCTACGGCGCCTTCCTATACAGAACTGACTGAACACGCTCATAAATCATTCCATTCACTTCCTATTCCTGCTAGACTCTGATAAAAGAATTTCCTGATAATAGGTTGTGCGCGTCTTGTTTCAAGTATCGTTGGTTACAAAATCCTGGATAGTACAAAAGATAGTTCTTCCCGCAATAGCATTACACATTTCCAACATCAGACGACGGTGCGGGAGAAAAGAGGACACTGTCAGAGGTGGCAAGGTCCTCGTCAGTTTGCTTCTTCAGGCGCGTGGCTTGCGCAGGTTGTCGTTGGCTCCGCTGAGGCTGCCTGTGGGGGCGACTATGCCGTCTCAACATCTTCCTCAGCTTCCGCGTCCTCGTCCTCCTCGTCCTCCTCGCCGGCATTGGCATCCTGGTCTTCCTGGGCCAGCTGCTCCTCAGCAGCATCCGCGTTGCTCTTGCGACCGCGGCCCTTGCGCTTGGAGGCGGTGGGCGTCTCCAGACCTACGGCATCGGAGGCACGAGGACGACGGCCGCGCCTGGCACCACCCTCATCAGCGGGTGTCGCAGCAGCCGATGATGGTCTACCACGGGGGCGACCGGTAGAGGTAGCGGTCTTCTTGGGGGTGGCCTTGGCTGCGGCAGGCTTGGCGCCGCTGCCCTTGGGACGGCCACGGGGCTTGCCAGTAGGAACGTAGGCGGGCTTTGGAGTCTTGCCGGTGGGTGGACGTCCGCGGGGTTTGCCAGAGGGCACGTAGACCTTCTTGACGCCGCCCGATGGGGGTCGACCGCGACCGCGCTTGGCAGTCGCGTCACCAGCGGCGGTGGTGTTCGCGTCTTCAGGTGTCTTTGCCATGGTGTGGATAATTCTCTTGTGTGCGATGTGGAAGGATGCCTTGGGCGGGTGAAATGGGTAGCGCGATGGGTGTTGGTGGGCGATGGCTTTGCGCGCAAACAGAAAAAGCCCAGGGAGGCGAATAGCAGATAGATAGCGGTCGCAGAGCCCCAAGTTGAACAATTGAGACGCAGCGAAAATAACTCCGAAGAGGAAACAATCCGCGAATAAAAAAGGTCACGGCGAGAGATGGACGCGCAAACGGGTTGGGATGAAGAGAGATGTTTATGAGAAGCGCGCGCGACGCGACAAGGCAATCTGGAGCGGTGGTTGGAGACCAGGAGCAATGGTGGAGGGTACAGAGGTACATGGCGAGATGGGGCCGTGACAGAGGCGAGCTAGCGAGCCAATCAAAGGCAAGCAGCTTGCAGCGCTCAACCGTGAATGGCTGTGGGAGTGGGGAGAACAGGTAAGCCCGATATGGCTTAGCGCTCTTCTGGTCTGCGGGAGCCACAGCGGTGCAGCCACCTGAACCACCTGAACGGATAGGGATGCTTGTACTAATGTATCAGGTTACAGGGCCTTTGATGACGCAGGTTAACAAGTTACCTATGGATGTAGGGGCAAAGTGACAACAAACATGATGCTTGCTATCAAGTTCCTGCTAAACATGTATCATTTTCTTTATTATTTTTTCTTTTTTACTTTTACTTTTTTTTTTTTCCAAAATTTTCATTGTTCTTGTTTATTATTGACCAAAGCAAACGGCCGCTGGGGTTAAATTACCTAATCTGAGGTACCTGATAACGGTAACAACCACCACCCCTGCCTAACAAATAAGCTTCAACCCTGTCATCTGTTTACCCCGGCAACAGCTAGTAAACAAAGTGCTCCAAGGCCCCGATATCACGAATGTGGCACATTCTTTGTCAACGACGCCGTGACAGCATCGACGATATCATTGACAAATTAATTACCATGGCTGTGGATGCCCGTCTGATGCCATACTCTGCCCCCAATACCCCCGAGCCGCGTTTGGTTCGATCTACTGCTTCAACACCTTCCCTGCGATCTCGCGATGGTACGCTGCCCATGCTCGCTAGGATGGATGGAGGCGGCAATGTCAGAGTCGTTGTTCGTGTGAGGGCCTTTCTGAAAAGAGGTAGATAGTTTTCCTCTCGTCCGCTCCCTATTACCTACCGCCTAACATCTTCAGAACTCGAGCGCAATACACGATGCCTTGTCAAAATGCACCCCGTCTCTCAACAAACAACGTTACTGGCTCCAGACGAAGAGGAGCAGCCCGGCCCCAAGTCGAAGTCTCGTAAAATCACTGAAGACAAAAATTTCACCTTCGACTCGTCCTTTTGGAGCCATGACACAAACGATGACCACTACGCACATCAAGAAGACGTCTATAACGCCCTCGGCGAAGAGTTTCTTGACCACAACTTTGAAGGCTACCATACCTGTATCTTCGCCTACGGCCAGACTGGCTCTGGCAAGAGCTATACCATGATGGGCACCCCCGACCAGCCTGGTCTTATTCCCCGAACTTGCGAAGACTTGTTTGAGCGTATCCAGGCTGCCCAAAACGAAGACACAAATATTGCCTACAATGTTCGCGTCTCCTATTTTGAGGTCTACAACGAACATGTCCGGGATCTTCTTGTCCCTGTCAATACAAGTCTCCCGCCCAACTATCTCAAGATACGCGAATCACCGACCGAAGGCCCTTACGTCAAGGATCTCACCGAAGTCCCTGTGCGCAGTATCGGCGAGATTCTGCGCCACATGAAGAACGGCGACGCCTCCAGAACTACGGCTAGTACCAAGATGAACGATACCAGTAGCAGAAGTCATGCGGTCTTTACCATTATGCTGCGCCAGATTCATCATGACATGGAGACGGATGAGACGACGGAGCGCAGCTCACGTATCCGACTTGTTGATCTGGCTGGCAGTGAGCGGGCCAAATCTACTGAAGCTACCGGTGCCCGTCTGCGCGAAGGCTCCAATATTAACAAGTCTCTCACCACTCTTGGCCGCGTCATTGCTGCCCTCGCGGACCCAAAGACGCTTCGACCGGGCACCAAACGTAAGGAAGTAGTCCCTTACCGAGACTCGATCCTCACTTGGCTGCTCAAGGATTCTCTCGGTGGCAACAGTAAAACTGCGATGATTGCATGCATCGCCCCCTCCGATTACGATGAGACGCTCTCCACGCTACGATACGCCGACCAAGCCAAGCGCATCCGCACCCGCGCTGTTGTCAATCAGGACCAAATGTCCACTGCCGAACGCGATGCTCAAATTACTGCCATGGCTGACGAAATTCGTTCGCTACAAATGTCTGTATCTGACTCATCGCGACAGCGCGAAAAGAACGCCAAAGACGCTGAGGAGCGTCTTGATGAGTACCAGCAACGCGTCACGACAATGCAACGCCTCATGGAAGAGCGGGGGATGGTGGCCGAGAGCAAGATCAAAAAGTTGCAAACAGAGAATGAGGCCCTCAAGCTACATCTCAAGCTAGCCATTGAGAGCATAAAGAACCCCATTTCCCCTGTGCAGGTCGACTCGTTTGACAACGAGAGCAAGGAGAATGTTGCGAACAGTATCCATGAGGATCAATCTGACGAAGAGGACGATGATTATGATTACGACTCCGATAGCACAGTCAATGGCGGCGACGAGTTGCAGGAGGAGATGCAGCGCTACCTACAGGACATGGGCAATCTACGCAAGCTCATTGGCGGCGATTTGCTGCGGTTCAAAGACGAGGCAAGTGTTCGCATGCCACTTGGTGTGAGGGAGAATGTATAGGCAAAAATGAGAATTGCGACCCTGGACTTGAGATTTACATGCAGCATGGTGTTTGGGTATATTTATACGTCATATTTATTTCCTACCTTTTCCTTCTTGATTAGCTGACAAAGTATTATTATATTGGACAAGAATAAATTCAACAGTTGAATTATAATTTCTATCTGAACCGAAATCGTGGGAGCGCTGTAGCTGGATTTAGTATTTACTTATCCAACAAAGAAACAGCCATCCACACTGCCCGCTGGAAGAGCGAACCGTGACCATGGCCGAACGAGATTTGGACAGCTGCTTCAACAGGAAAAAGGCTTCAGGTAAGCATAGTAGAACGCAAGAAAAAAGAAAACAGTCCAACAACTAGTCAACAGAAAGACACCATATAATCTGTGACTCCAAAACAAAGAGTCTCCTTTCTGGCCAAGACTCAGGGGTATCAAATTGGAAAGCAAATAGGAGAGAAAATAAGAAGCAAGTCGTCTCTAGTAAGAAATGGGCAAGGGTAATCAGGTGAAGCGGTGAACCATACTGTCTGCCAAGATGGCCAACAAAGCTCGCCAGAAGGAAGCATATCAGGAGCGTGATGACGTGTGAAGAAGAAAAGTCGGTGAAATAGAAAAGCCTCGAGCGTTTGGTGGACCAAGTACAGTATCGCCAAAAAATGGCGTGAAAGGTTTTCAGTCTCATCAATCAGGCTGCAAACCACAAGATAAAGCCACAACACTGTGTCAAGACGACGAGATTTTTGGCTGACCCGCTCATGAAGGGCAAAAAGACTTCACCACATTTCTCTTTGGCTAGAGCCCTTGCCGCTGGAATCGACAAGGCCCTGGCTTTCGACACTGCTGTCGCGGATCATCTGGGAGGACGCCATGCGCCTCACGCGGAGCGGGCTGGCCCCCGGCACCGGGGACGGCGGCGGCACCTGCAGCAGCGGCGGCGTGTGGCAGCGGCGGAGGCGGCCCCTGCTCTCCAGCCCCGTCTCCCAGGCGTGCAGACGGACCTCGTCGGAGGAGAAGTCGGGCATCGTCCCAACGCGACGGCGCTCTGCGTACGCGTCCGGCACCGGGGGCATGGCGGCGAGGTGGAGGATCATCTCCGGCATGTAGCAGAGCAGCGGGGACTGGCGGAGGTGGTACGCCGAGACGCGGATCGTTCTGAGTCGTGCCACGATGTGCAGATGCCACGGCCGGTGCTCGGCATCGTAGCGCGCGACGAGCCGGTCCAGCGTCTCGTCGTTGAGGAACCGCGTCTTGGCGCCGGGCAGGAGGTCCTCGGGGAAGGTGTACTGGGCGCGGTAGCACGCGGCGTCGACCAGCTCGTTGGGCGGGAGCCGGAAGCTGCGGTGGACGGCGGGCGGGGGCGGCAGCGCCGCGTCGTCGTCGGTGGTGCCGGACCGGGCATCGCTGTTGTGGGAGTCGTCGCTGCTGCCGCTGCTGCTGTCGTCGGTCAGGTCGGGCGTTAGGGCCGAGTCGAGCCGGTCGTGCGACACGCGGCCGAGGTCGAGGAGGAAAGGGTGGGTGTTGAGGATGCACCGCGGCAGAGAGTGGACAGCATAGCCAGCAGCGTCAACAATAGGCATTCGGGTAGGGCTGTAGAATGTGCGGCACCAGCGGTCGGCGTCTTGCTGCGTCGCGCGCAGCTTCTCGGCGCTGTTGCCGTTGTTGAAGTAGTCGAGCAGCAGGCCGAGACCCTCGAGGAGCAGGGTCTCCGCCCTGTAGACGGGGCCCGGGCCAGAGAGGCTCCTGGACATGGCCCTTTGCCACGGGACGGCCTCAGAGGCGAACCGGTGGGCGATTTCGGCTTCTTGCTCGCTCATCATCCCCGTGAACACGGTGAGTGAGGGTTGGGAAGGTAAAGGGGATTCCTCTGAGGGGGGGGGAGACTCCTGAGTTTGACATGTCGGGGTCTTTTGTGGAATCAAGAAGGGGGATGATGAAAGGGAAGGAGGAAAGGGAATGATGAAACGGGGTGAGGGCAAAGAATTCGCGTTTTGTAAAAGAAGTTGTGGGTGGTGGAGACCTTGTTGATGATGGTGGTCAGTATTGGAAAGAGTTGACGAGGGTATAACAAAGAAACGAATGCATACAGCGTGTGTGTTAGGCACAGATTCTCCAGGGAGAGAGTCTATAGGGAGAGGAAGTCTATAGGGAGAGGAAGAAAAGAAGAAGCCAGGGGGGAATGTCGGCCATCCTATTTTATTCTTGTGTACTACAAGTGTCAGCGCCGGCGGGCGAGGCCCGCTGATGTTCTGACTATGCTTTACTATAAAGGAACTTTAACGCGAGCCGCCAGATTCTAAATATAGTCCGTCATTTCTACAAGGGCGGGCGTGTGAAAGCTGTCGTGTTGGCGCGGCGCTTATCGGATTCTAGCCGTGAAGCCATGCTGTCATCGACCAAAACCCTACCCTGTTGGTCGCTTACGTCGTCGTGAATTTGTGTGCTACGCCGCATCAAGCCAGTCCTACTTGCTACATTTCATTATCAAAGATTAAAATTTACTTTTTTGTCATGCGTAATCACTTCAAACACATTCAACCAGATGTTTTGCAACGCGTTCTCAGGGATATCCAAGGGTGGCGGTGCGACTTGTCGTCCAGGCCACAGACGCGCTAAATAGACTATGACAATCTCTTAAGTAAAAGATTGGTTTCTATGTAGCGTAATTTCTTTAAATACACCCAAACTGGCAAAAATTAGTTCCTCTCCACCTTGTCGCCCTGGTGAGGGCCGCAGACAAAGCGGCCGTCCACGAGCTTAATGGACAGTGGGTCGTTATCTTTCCCAGAACTTTAGTATACTGAATTTGATGGGACAACGCAAGATAATCCAAACTCACTATTGGGAGAAATGGCTAGGTCGGTGTATTTGGGGACGGCGTTGGGTGCGGGCAGGCAGTTGCACTTGAGGCCGACATTGTCGACAGGCCCATTATCCAGCTTGCCAATGCCGCAAGGGCCGCACGTCTGGTCAAAATTCCCACTATATAAGAGCCTTCGCGTTAGCTCCCTGTGGTCATTTACCTCTGCAGAAGGGGGCAGAAGGGGGAGGGTCACGTACTTGTCCCGCCAGGCCAGCTTGCCGGCGTCGTTGCCGATGCACAGGTTCAGGTTGAGGGTCGTCTGCCAGCGCTTGCCGGCGTCGTCGAGGCACCACGCGGTGATGGCCGTCTTGCCCTTCTTCCCGCTGCCCAGCTGGTTCATGTACTTGCACTTTTCGTCAAACGTGTCATAGGTGAGGCCTTGGGCGGCGGCGCCCGCGGCGAGGAGGGCGACGGCGACAATAGCAGAGTGCATAATGGAGCTTTGCTTGGAATAATGTATACAAGGTCTGGAATAGAAATGGCGGGACCGAAAACTGAGGTGAAAAAGGGAGTACTTTCATATATCAGTGTGGGATCATTCAATCTATATAGCAGGCTCTGGGCCGGGCTTCTTCGGCAGCGAGCCGAGTTGTAATGGGATATCGGTAGAGCATAAGCACTAAAATATGGAAAATATTCAAGATTCTGTGGGCAAAAAAACTGGCATGGTACAGTAATGTCTTGATTCTGGCGCAGCCGGCAGCTTTTACCATCCTTTCTAGCCGACACGACAATCACCAGGGTCTTTGAGCATCCGTCCACAAGCCCATGCCAACGCCAACTTGCAAACGAGGCTCGTGTCGACGTCCACATGGTTCTACAGGATCACTTGAGTTTTGCGACTGGCTCGCCTCGGTGAGTTTTTAAGTTTCGATTAGCTCGTCTTTGGGGCGGCGGCGGTGTCGTGGTCTCGGTGTAAGCGTGGGGCGGCCGCGGGCTGGCGGCCCAAAACGGAGAGAAACTCGGGCTGATGAAGCCGGGCGATGGAAAGCCCACCTCTGCTCGGCAGTCTCGATAGTGCTAAGCTCGAATTAGGGTGGACTCTTTTTGGCTCGGCTCGCCGTCCAAATGGGACCTCGTCGCTGATGCTGATGGAGCCCATGGTCGTGTTCCAAACCGGACGGCTGTGCAGTTCGAACACGACACAAAAGACTGGCGTGAACGATGGCTCCTCTTTACGCGTAGGGCATATTCATTGGGCATTGATTCCAGGATTTCAACACCATTGTTGTTGCAAAGTAGCGGTCCATTGCAAGCGAGTCAAACCGTTTGCTGTGAGAGGAACCCCCACGATGGACCCCACGATGAACTTGGTCATCGGCCAAGAGTAAAAGGGAGGAAAAGGCATCCAGTTAGTTTACAAATTCCCAATCAATACTCTGAGACTCACCTGATGCAAGGTGACGACTGCTGGGCCGAGTATCGTCCTCGTCACAGACATGCCCATATTTCTGCCATGCAAAAGATACGTGCGATATCTCTGTCCGCCATTCGCCGCCCCCGACCCGGCTTCCACGGAGATCAAACGGATTTGGCAGGCAGTGCAAAGCGTCGCCGGCCGATTGGTGCCGACTTATCCTCGTCGCCCAGCCGCCCGTGTTATGCCAGCAGGCGAATGAAGAGCTGCAGGCAGGGCTTATATGGGCCGCGATAGAATCTGAAACCTCTCTCCTCCCCATCGTTCGGGGCTGGAGAGGGGAGGAACTTGGGTTACGCCAAAGGCGTCGAGAGCGCGAAATCGAAGCTGCTTGGTACGCACGCACGCACGCTGGCGTCGACGGTCGGCATGAATTGTTTCGGAGCGGAAAATGGCCAACCTGCATTGCGGGATCATCGTGCGACAAAGTGACTGACGTTTGTAGACGTGTGCTGGCTTGTTTCAAGATGGGGGGGGGTTCGAGATGGGGGTGTGTGCTTCATCTTGTCGGGCGCCAAGTGTTTGGCAAAACGAATCCCTGTCCGAGTGAACTGCTGATAAAGGGGTCAGATTTCTGGATGCGGCTCTTGTATGATAAAGAATGGCCGCTCTTTTCTATCAAAATGTTGGGCAATGTCGAGCAGGTAATGAAAAAGGTACCAGGTTGATCGATCTGACCCATCTGACCCCTCGTCATCCCATCATCCCTCCAAAAGGTCCTCGCATTTTCCCCCACTCCGACGACCGCTCCGCTCGCATCGTTAGCCGCCAAGCCCCTCCTCCCATCCGTCAGACCACGGCGCAATTATATTACCAGCTTGCATTGCATTTGCTTCATTCTTTCCCTCCTCTTCTTCCAGTCCGCCGTTTTTTTTTATTCTACAGCGTCACTTCAATAGAAAATAGACAAAGAAAGCAAAAAATTCCCTTTGTCAACATGGCCGCCCGTCCGCAGCTCTTCACCCGCAATCTCGCCGGCGTGTCCCCGACCCCAGAGACCAACTCGCCCGCCGAGCAGCGCGACGATGCCAAGCGCAACTTTATGAAGGCGATGCGCGCGCTCCCGACGCAGCACTACTGGCACGTCTACTTTGACCGGTAACTGTGCCTTCTCCCGCCCTGCTCGCTTGAGCGACTGAACATTGCAACTAACCGTAGGGGGGGGGGGGACAATCCAGGAGCCAAACCAGCGACAACAAGCCCGCCGTCGACGGCGAGTACAATGTGCAGCTCGAAAAACTCGACATCCAGATCGAGTCGGTCCAGGACTTTTGGCGGTACAGCAACAACACGCCCGTCGCGCAAATCAAGATGCGCGAGTCGATATACCTCTTCAAGTCCGGCTTCCGGCCCGTCTGGGAGGACCGCCGCAACATCAACGGCGGCAGCTGGACCTTTCGCGTGCCCCGCGCCCAGGGGCCCGAGGTGTGGAAGACGGTGCAGCTGCTGGCCATTGGCGAGAGGCTCCAAGAAGTCCTGGGCGAGAGTGAGCGCGCCCCCTTGTCCAACCGGTTCACCTACCAAAAAGCTGCTAACACGAAAGCTCCCCCCTTTAGACGACCAAATCTGCGGCGTCGGCCTTTCCGTCCGCTTCAAGTACCACCTCATCACCGTCTGGAACCGCGACGGCAGCCAGCAAAAGTCCATTGACGGCATCTTTGCTTCCGTCGTCAAGGAGCTCCCCGAGGAGCTGCAGACGCGCGAGGAAAACTACTTTTACAAGAGACACGCCGACCACGAGGGCTTCAAAGTCCCGCCGGAGCTGCAGGGCGTCGTCGACGCGCACAAGCGCAACTCGCCGGGCAGCAGCGGCGGCGGCGGCTCGCCCGTCGTGGCGACGAGCGCGGATGCGCCCCAGGTGTCTATCCAGTCGCCGCAATAAGAAAAGAAGACGGGTTGATGTGATGACGTTGCATTTGGTTTTGGGGCAAGTGTCTTGGGAATATGGGCAAGCAAGATGGGATATATACTGCTATACGGGACCGACTCCCCACGGCGTTTTGGTTTTCTTTTTTTTTTCTCAAAGTTGGAATGATCTTCAGTTGGGATACATGCATAGCTAGTCTGCCAGAATGAAAAGTGTACAGTCACAAAGCATGCCGACATACCGCGGTACAATATCAAGAATCCCAATCATATGTATTATTGTACAGAGCATCACCGTATGTGCTTGTGGTACGTCCAACCAACGCCATGCTCAAAATCCAGGTATGCAAACCAAACGCCCAGAAACACAGAGCTAAACCATTGCATCTCCATCTCCTTTATACGCCCTACCATCCATGGCTTCCCTCTCCATCACACCACCTGCATTTCGTCACCGCCAGACGCCGGCCCTGCGCATCACCTCGTCAAACTCGTCCGTCCTGACGCCGCGCGCCACGCCCGCGCCGCCATTGGCCTCGAGAATCATATCCTTGAGCAGGTCCTCGTCGACGTCCTCCTTGAGCACGGCCGCCACGCGCCGCAGGTGCGCCAGCGTGATGGGCCCGTCCTGCTGGTTGGTGAAGAGCGCAAACGCCTCCGCGACCTGCGCCCGGTGCTGCGCCGCGTCGCCGCGCGCCGCCCTGCTGTGGAACTGCAGCGCCGCAATCGCGAAGAAGGGCTCGTACGTCGCGTACCCGTCGTCGTCGGGGTCCAGGATGGACAGGAACTCGCGGAGCTCCGCGGGGGAGGAGGGCGGCACGCCGAGAGCACTTGTTGTTTCCTACCATGAGCGCATGCTTCTTTTTTTTTTATATAGGTATACGTTTTGGGGGAGGGGGACGACGCACATGAGGGCCGACTTGACGTCGTCGATTGGTAGCACGCCATTCTTTTCTCCGTCGGCCGGCTCGGCAAACAGGCTGTAGGCTTCGCGGATCTCATTCTCTTCTTGCGCCGACACGTTGTGCTCCTTGGCGAGCTTGGACTGCCGCGGTGCTTTCGGCGCCGCAGCAGCGGCGGCGGCGGCGGCGGCGGGCTTGCGCTTCGGTGGCTGATGGAGGAATTAGCAGCGAGATGCGGAACATAGAGGGGTGTTCATGTGAACAAGGAATACACCGTTACCATTTGTGTAGTGGGGGAGGTGGCTTTTGGCGACGCGCCGTGTTATCGAAAGGCTGGGACGTTGTAGTCGTCAAGCCAATTCAACGATTCACGAGCCGTACCAGTGCGTGCATACAGTGCGGAACGGCTCTCCGAACAGTGTGGCTTCACCAGAACCCACTACAACATCTTTATTTAGCGTAACTGAAATTCTTCCTCTTCCCTTTTACTTCCCCTTCTTAAAAACAACCAGTGGCAGAAAATTCACTGCAGCGCGTCTCATTTCCCCGACCACAGTTGGAATTGTTGGATCGACGGGTGAATGGTACTCGCCAAAGTCTCCAATTGAATCATTCCCGACTCTCGGTTTACCGGAACTACGACGACGCGCAACGCCACCAAACGAAGCAAACTTTTACGTGAACATGCTCGAATCGACATCTCTTTTTCTGTTGCCCCGTGACCAATGACGATGAAATATTACCCGCTTCTAAAAATGCTAGAGCTTGCCGCCTCTTTCTTCACCAGGGCGAGCAAGTGTGGACAGTGAAGCAAGAAGAAACACCAGTCATGTCTGTTTTTCCTTCAAAAAACCGGCTTGATTCCAACGAGTGGCCTGCGGCATGTGTCTGGCTCGACCAGCTTTGTCTGTCTGTTCTTGGAGACATTCTTTCCTCTCTATGTGAATCGCTCCCCTATTTGTGACATCCTGCGCTCCTTTATTATTGTCCATTTCGTATTATTTGCTCCCCATGCCTGGGATGAACCATAGATATTGCCTCGCCAGCCTTCTCCATCTAAAAAGACGACCATATTATAAGCATCTACATGTGACTTTTCTACATTTTGGGTTCGGGTGGCCTGCACGCAAGCCCACGTTAGTATTCCCTGAGCCCTGTGTCGTGCGAAAGCAGAGAGCAACAATGTACTTCTCACTTGAAGCTGTTCTTCATCTCGCGCAGCTGAGCCATGACCTCGACGGGGTCGGTGGCGCCGGTGGCCTTTTGCACGATGGGATCGTCGAGGCGCATAAAGACATTGTGTTTCTAGCCAGCTGGTCAGTCGAGCTGCGTTTTCGCCCCTTGTCGGCCGCCAACGCACCTTTTCATCGGCAATGGTGAATTTGCCCGTGGTGACCTTGTTGTTCTCGGCATAGTCGTGCAGCGCCTTGACGGGGCCGCTTTGCAGGACAGAAATGGCAAACTGGACGTTGGCTTTGGTGTACTCGTGGCCGGGCTACATGCATTTCCTATTAGCACTTCATGTGCACTTCTTGTCAAGGGGGTTTGAGGCGCCAGAAACTCACATAGACGACTGTGTCATCCGGCAGGGAAGCCAGTCGCTTGTTGAGGGCCTCGTGCATCTCGGCGGCATTGCCTTCGAAGAATCGGCCGCACCCTGCACACTGGTCAGCCATTGTCCAACCTTTGCCAAAACAAGTGGGCGAAAAATGGCAACTCACCACTGATGAAGAGCGTGTCGCCGGTAAAGACGGCCTTGCCCGTGCTGTCCTCCATGTAGTAGCAGATACTATCTTGGGTGTGGCAGGGCGTGTGGACGGCCTTGACAGAGATTTCGCCAATCTTGAAGACCTCCTCGTGCTGGGGGGTCTGCGTGACGCCCTCGCAGTCCTTGCCGCCAATGATGCCGAGCTTGGGGTTGCCCAGCGCCGCAATCTACGCTGCGTGAGCCACTCATTCCATCATTTTCTTATAGAGAGGCGGCTTACCAGCTTCTTATTGCCGCCTGCGTGATCCCAATGGCTACAATACTGGTCAACTTGGCGTCTTCATACACCACGATTGCAGTGTTCCATACTGGTGGGTGTTGACGATGCTCGTCAGGTTAATCTTGCCGGCAGCGATGAAATCCTTGAGAACAGGCGCGACCCTACAGCAGTCCGTCAGTCCGTGGTGCCCTCTTCGCGTGACTACATCCGCCAAGACTCGTACTCGGGAGGATTAGCCGGGTCAATGATGACAGCGTCCTTGGTTTTATCGTCGATGACAAGGTAGGCATAGTTGTTACTGGTGCCCACCCCTGCGATAGCTGTGTTAGTATTCCAAAGCAGCTGTCCAGCATTTCGGGCCATCATCTCACCGTCCCCTTGCCCCTCTCGCCGCCGAGCCCGGTTCGCGAAACTTACACATGGGAATAGATTCGATATGCATGGCGCGAGAGACTGCGAGCTATTCAACACATTAGTTCTTGGCTCAAGAGTGAGTGAGTGAGTGGGCGGGGTGGCGGGGTGTTGTTGTTGGCGAGACGAGAAAAGCGTACAGCAGCAGAGAGATACCCGAAATTGTGTCGTAAAAGGGGCCGGTGCGGAATCAGTCTATTCATAAGTTTTTCAACGTGCGGCACGTAAGATGCTGCTTATTATTCGGGAAAAGATATCGATGAAGTGCTGTCAGACAAGCACTGGCGGGGAGAACGGCAAGCTTAGGTGAAGCTCCGCTCCAAGGTCATCCCACAAATATGACGTCGATTTGTAAGCATCGATCTCGGAGGGATGAGCTTTGTGCTAGTAAGGCTAGTAAGACGACAACGGGATGGATGATTTCTCATTGTGAGGGGTCCTTTGCCTTGTATAATTTATTTAACGCGGATTGTCTGAGCCTAACACGGCTTATGTGTTGTCGCGATTCTGATCAGAGTGCTTTACGACTGCGACTGGGGTAGCTTTGAGCTGGGTATCTAGGTTGAAAAGGAGAAACGCCTTACATACATGCAGCGCAGTACATTATACAATGCCGATTGGCTTTGGCTTCCACTGTCCATTGTATCTGGACCAGCCGAAATCGTCGTCGTCGGATTCTTCATCTTGAGCATCATCTGCTTCGAGCACTGTCGGTTCTGGCTCTTGCGACGGAGCATCAGCTTCTGCGGCAGCCGGGGCTCGCAGCCTCGTCTCTTCCAGCACGAGTAGCTCTTGCTTCAGCTTCATGCATTTGAGGTATACCTGGTTCCCAGGGAGTGTCGTCTGCAGGTCTTTGATGGTGGCCATGAGCTCTGTCATGTCCCATCTGCTCAGCTCGCGCGCAATCATGGCTTGTCTGCGCTGCTCATCCTCTTCGCGCAGATATCTGAGCATCGCCTCTTTACAAGAATCCTGCGGTGGGCAAGATGCGTCGTCGCCTTGGTCGAGCTGCTTCCAGTAATAGTCCCAGATCCAGTCGAGAGCCATGTGCGCCGCCGGACGCAGCTTGACGAGAGACGGCAGCTGCTCGTGGATGACTTGGTGGCGCAGCTCGACAAAGGTGGCCGGCAGGCCTATCAACTTGGCGATGGAATACATGCTCTGCTTGCGCAGCTTGTCCTGGTGGCCGTCGAGGAGTCCGGTGACGAATCTGTGGAGGAAGGCGGGAACAGGTCCCATACAGGTTAGCAAAATCTGGAGGCCTGCAGCACGTCGTAGTTTCCACCGCGTTCTCTTGTGGTCTCGTCATGGTGCCCGATACTGTGGCAAATCTGCCGCATCACTTGGGGCCACTCTCGTATTGCGTGAATGCTAGTCACTTTGCGTCCGCACTACTTGACCGGGATGGCATTTCAGGTTTTGCTGAGATGATTCCCGATTTCTGCCTTGGCTTGTTCGAGGCTCCCCATTCGGGGTCGATTGACCGAGATGAGGTAGAGTCGTTCAGTTTGGACCACGCAGCACAGGGCGCTAGCAGTGCAACAGTGGCATGGTTTCGTAAAAACGGGCAAGCCAAGGGGGCAGGCGAGACGACAAGAAAAAAAAAAGGCCAGGGGCAAAGAGTATGTGGGCGCGGGCGAAAAATGACAAGACTCACCGACTAAAGGCGGCCGAATAAGCAGCCCGGACCGCATAGGTGGACGAGCCAGCGCTCTGGGTCGCGGCGACCTTGTCGCTGAGGACAGCGGCGAAGAGCAGGGCGGTCGACTCCACCATGTGCGGGCAGCTACCTCGCTGCACCCACATGGAGATGCGCGCGACGGCGAGGTTCTGGCGGGTGCGTCGGGCATCATCGTCCTCGTGCGGCGGTGGTGGTAGCTCGTGGTCTCGTCTGTCGCCATAGAGCTGGTCGCGAACGAGGAGCAGCTCCTGGCGGTCGCGCCAGGGAGTAAAAATGTACTGGACCATCTTGGCTCGACCCCTGCCTGCGTGTTGCGTTGTGTGTGTAATTGCTCTGTGTATGCGCTGCTACCTCGCTATTGTTTGACGAGGCATGGCATCCGTCCGGAACCCAAAAAGTTGGAGGGGTGGATTCGTTGGATTTCGGATGATGACAGTCGAGGATTCGGTGGCTGGTTGGCAGCGGCGACTAGGGGGTTTGGGCGGTTGCCGTTCTTTTTTTGTCTATATTTTTTTTATTTTTAAAGTGGTTGATGGAGGGGTGAAGAGAAATGCAAGGAAGCGCAAAGTGGAAAGGTACAAGTGATGAATGCAAATGGTGTGTTTGGTGGCTGAGGCTGGCAGTGGCGCAGCCCCCCTCCACCGACTGCCTATTTAGTGCGGCGGTGCCAGACCTCAAGTCAGGGCAAGCGTGTTTGATTTACAGTGGCTTTATGGCTTTATGTCCCCTGTTGAGCTGTTGCGCATGATTTGAGGAATTTTTATTAGCGCGACTCGCCTGTAGGCTGTAGCCTAACAATATCGCCCTCGTTCCGGTACATGATGTGTCGTGTAACTAGGACGGACCCTGTACGAGACCAAGACTCCGTCGCCTAGGCAGGTAAGTAGTTATATTAGTTGTGGTCATGTGTCAAGTACATGACATGGCACAAGCCTGTCCTCATCTCGTCTTGTGGAGAGCGACAGTTTCATGGACCGTCTGCACCTTGCCACAAGATAGTTTCCCTTTACATATGCAGATGAAATACGGCACCAAGTGTTGGCGGTGTGCAACCATCCACTCATCCATCTGCCAGTCCAAGCTGTTCCCGTCCCGGATCCTGTTACAGAGGCGCATTATCAGCATCACCTAATGCGCCGGGGTTTCTAGTCCAGGCACGAGCCGCCGGCTGCGTCATAACGTGGCTATCCGTTGCCAGCCAGCTAGCCAGCCAGCCCTGCAGGCCGACTGCAATGCTGCACGTGCCGTGACCATTTATTTTGTCTGCAAGTTTGTCCCGTAACAGGTCCATGCTATTAGTTATTAGTTATGTACCTAGGTAGTTATCAACGCATGCTCCAGCTCGCCTGGCGCGTTGTCACTGCTCGGAACCACAAAAGCCTCTGCAACGCAACTCGCAACGTCTCCCCTTCATCGCTGCTTCCTCTCCACTCTTCAATAGTGAGGCTAGGTAGTTAACAATAACTTGCCCAAACGACAAGCCATCAGCAGACGCCCCGTCCTTCAAAGCCATGTGGAAACGAGTCCAATTCAAACTGCGTAACCGCAATTGATCAAAATCAATCTACTAGTCAAGCTCCCCATCTCGCCGGCCCCTCAGGTGAGGCGGCGAACTGACCACAACTGCTGCCGAAGGGGGGCGTGGGCCCGACTTCCCAGTTATAAGAGAGAAGATATTCACCGCGTTCACTCGATTGTCAAGTCAACGACGGGGTAATAGAGAGGCACTTTATCAGGGACCCAATCTATGCCGTGGGGGCGACTCAAGACAAAGCCAAGAAACTTGACCTCCCTTGACAGACAATAACTAACTAGCGACGGCATCTTCCATCTTGACTTCCCGACTTGCCTACTCGACGTGTTGGGGCAAAGAGTCATACAACAGAACAAAGCCTAGGCCTTCATTGTGCCTCCAATTGCATCCACGCCCTATTCCTGACCAGTGTTCTTCTTATTCCTAGCGGACGCCGCTTCATCCACGCTATCCGCTTCTTCCGACGCCATTCTAGAATGGCTTTTTATTAACCGAAACAGAGCGACTTCTTTCAAACCCCATGCCGAGTGGGCTAAAGTCACACTGCCCATGCTTATTACTCGTGCAGACCAGGGGAAGAGGATGAGCTAAAAGTTGTTGTATTATACTTACTTTACTTGCTACGGCAGGTCGCCCGCAGTAACAAGAAAAAAACACAGTGTTCAACAAAGAACGAAAACGGCCTCGTAATCGCCGTCATGGAGAACAAGAAAAAAAAACGCCCTGGTCTGGCGCTGCGATGCAAAACTCTGTGCCAGCTCGTGGCGTCTGGCTCCGTTTTCTTAACTCTGCGCATTTCAATATCAGACTGTCCGCGCGCCGCGACGGGCAATGACCGAGGCCGGTGCATCAACGTTTTACTCCTCTGCTCATTGTCCTTGGCTTGATTTGAATCATGAACTTCTCTTCGGTCGCACATGAGGAGGAACCACGTACTTTACTCGCTCCATCTCAAAGGGCATTATGCCGCGTCGGCACCAATACTTGCCTCTTTTCATCAAGTAACAACTCGCATACCCGGCAAATTTTACCAATGGTCAAAACCCCAGCATAATTAACTAGTTACGGCAAGAGAAGGACGGCAACGTAATGACTTTGCTGGTGTGCAGTTGTGGGACTCTACTGATAGGCACCGGCTGTACTATTAATGGACCATCCGCTCCCCTTAGGTAACTAGTTAGCTCCTCAGTCCTCGCCCGTGCCGCCGTAACGAACAATCTACATCCGTACATACAAAGTCTGCATTTTGCGGGGATGGGAAGAGGGGGGTTGTTGGAAGGAGGGGGCAAGGGGTGTGCGCTTTTTGCCGAGAGCACTTGGTTCTTTGTGCATCATCACCCCCCCCCCCCCCAAATTTGCGTCTGACGGATGTAGGCAATGCATGTCACTGTGCCTGTATGTATATGTATAAAAAAGTTCAACAACTTCTTGTGCATCAAGCACATTGCTCACATGTGCTTCCCTCTCTCCGAGCTGTCGTGTCGTTCATTTTGCTTGCTTTTGCTATGTTCGTTTAAGCTATTCCATTGCCCAACAAGATCGGCTTTTGCCCCCCCGCCCGACCGAAGAAGGGATTGCCGTGCAAAAGACCCGTAACACATCTTGTCCAGCAACTTCTGGCGTTGCACACGCTTCTTTTTTTTTTCACCGCTCTGTGACGGCGCGCCGAAACTGAGAGGTTTTTTTGGCAAACCTTGACACGCGGCTGACAACGCCCGTACACTTGACGGCCGCTAGGAATTGGGGGCAAACGGGACCTGTTTCCATGTCGTCACTTCTCTTTTCATCCCCCCCTTCGGCTTAAGTGGTTTTTATTTTTCCCCGTTACCGACGCCGCAGGGGGGGGGCCTGGGTCGCAGCAGTCGGAAGCAAACACAACAGAGTCACACGTTTTTTTTTTCTCTGCCCTCCCTTCTCCAATCAACGTGCGTAGAAGAAAGAAAAAGGCCGACTTCCCTTGTCACAGGGCTGGTTTGAAGTCTTGGGGGGGAGCAGGGTCCCCCCCGTCCCTGAGAAAGGCGCGTTGCAAAACACTGGTAATAGGAAAGAATATAATATCAACGTAGTTTCGAAGAAAAGATGGCCGAGACCCTTCTTACGTGAGTGTATTCGTAAAAAAAAAAAACACGGTTCATTTAGTAATAATTAATTAATAGCAGAACTTTGTATATTGTTCCAGGCACACTTGGAGTAACTGGCGGGGAGGGGCGACGGCTGTCGTCAGTACCGGCCCTATTAGAGCCCCTCCCGTCCATGCAGTCGCTCGTCAACCCCGGCTTGGCCCATGTGAACTAACCAGCCAATGCAAGCAAAAAAATGGAGAAATAATAACTCATGAAAAGGAAGTACGGATAGACCACGGGAGGTTGTTGGTGAAGAGGCAGGTTGCAAAGGTTTTTCCTTTTTTTTTTCGCCTTTTCTTCTTGTGCTGCGTCACAGCAAAGATGTTGTGTGGTCGTGCAAAGAACAGAAAGGGGGCGTGTCGTTTAAAAAGAGGGGTGTGCCGGTGACGACAAGCGTTCATCTCCAAGATGTCTTACATGCACGCCCTACCACGGCCAACTATTTCTTGCCTCCTTCCTCGTATGTACCAAGAAACTCTGTTTGGACTGCAACACATGCAGCACTTGTCCCAATCATGCAATCTGGCTGGCCGCTGCCGTCGAATCGAGCCCCCTTCCCCCCCGGGCCAACAACCAGGGCGAATCGCTTGGTGCCGAAAACCCGTCCACGCTCCAGGCATCAAACACAACTTGTAGGGACACGACTTAGTTATGACGACGCAACTTTGTTCAGAGGTAATCAGGGCCCCCCATCGCCCCTGCTCAAAATTTCACTATCTGGTAGATTTATAATCAACAAAAAAAGGCTTGTAATACAAAAATGATTCTGTGGCTCTTGATTCACCCCCCAGCACAGGTAAAACTCCGTCGCGAATCCCGTGATATGCTATGCTCCTGTCCTTGTCCCATTGCCTTCTATGCCATTGTGTCCGTGATATTGCCCCCCCAAAAAAACAACGCTTGGTATCCAAAAATTAGTTGCCCCTGGCAATGTCCCAAAAATAACTAGTATGCGTATAATATTCAAGTGAGAATGTAGAAATGTCCTTCGCTTAAGCAGTGCCTGCTGCTTCATCTTCGCCTTCGGCATCCAGCCCGTCGTCCTCATCCTCGTCCTCGTCATCAGACTTGGGAGGCTCCCACGTCTCTTCAAGCTTCAATCCCTTGCCAACAGGTTCGGTGAGGCGAAAGGTCGAGCCCAGTAGAGACGTCACAGTGGAGTGGTAGTTGTTAAGTTGCGGATCCTCTTGGTGCTTCTCGGGTGTATCATACAGCCCCATGCCCACCAAGATCTCGCCTTCCTCCTCCTCTGCCGGCTCTACCTGAGGGTAGGGGGCTGGTCTCTCTTGCATGCTTTGTTGGTAATGTTGCGGCGGTTGGAGAAAGGTCTCCGGGGTAGGAGGGGAGGTCCGATTGAAGCCGTGCATAATAAAGTTGTTCCAGTCGACACCGTTGTTGCCCTGTACCTGCCCAGAAACCATATTGGATGGAAGCGAGTTGGGGAACATTTGGCACTCTTCGGTCGGTGTGTAGAGTGCACCGGGCTTTTGTGTCATGTCCCAGCCATCTGTGCCATAGTACTGTTCATTCTCCAGAGGGAAAGACGCTGGCAGTGGCGAAAAGGCCGAGGCGGGAGACGTGTTTGTCGAGTACGACTCGACCATGGGCGAATATTGAGAGCCAGCACCAAAATACATATCTTGATAGTCGGTATACATGTTTGGCGTAGAGATGGGGTTGGTGCCGGTTGTGTGTTGGAAGTTGGCCTGGGGAACGACGAGGTGCGAAGATGGATGCCAGCTTAGAGGACGGCCCTGGCTAGGCACTGCATCTTGTCTGGGAAGGCCCAGGTTCTGGGCAGTGTTGAGATAGTCTAGTACCTGTTGTTGGCGGCGAGGGTTGGTGCCATCATTCATCATGGTCCTCCTTCTGGCGGCCAAGATGGCGGATCTGGGGCTGTTGTTGGCGCTGGCTGGCTTCATCACTCGCATAGCTGTGCCAATACGTTGTCCCATGGATCCTCGCGAAAGTCGGCGGCCAGGTGCTTGGCCCATATTGAAATCATCGTAGTACATTTGTTGGGGATAGCCTGCAGCACTTTGCGGAGGCATCCCGTATACAGGATGCTGCATCATCTTGCTGTCTCGATGTTGCTGATAGATGGTCGTGGTTGATGGTGGGGGTGTATATATGGTAACCGAGGAGTGTGAGAGCTGGCTGGCGTGCAAAGGCTAGAGCTCAGTGGGAATTGCAGCGGCGTAACGGGAAGACTGTGTCGTTGATATTGTTGAAAAGGATTTCGGTCGATGTAGGAATAAGAGAAGGAAGTCTGAAGAGGAAATGGATCCAACGCGGGTTAAGTATGGTTGCAAGTTCATGGCAACGACGAGGAGGAAATAGGGCGAAATCGAAAGGGGTGTTTATTAGCTCCATGGGGAGTGAAGAACGGGACCGCAGGCAGGGGCGGGAGCTGGCAATGGTGTTCAAACAGGAAAGAGGTCGATCAAAGCCCGGCGTTAGGTTATAGAATGAATGGTTAGGTTGAACTAGTGCAACGCCAGATCCAATTTGAAGACATGCAAAACGTACACCCCATGAGGCCTTCTGGATCTTGATGTGGGTCAGAAAGCAGCCAGCCTTTGCAGCAACGAGCAGGGATCTAGTGTCTCTTTTTGCCTTTGTCGGGCGGGCTTGATGGCTTGACACCAGTGCAGCACACACTCACACTCACACAACCACACAACACACACAACACAGACTGACACACCACAGTCTGCGCCGGCCGTGCAGCGCTAGCGGGCTTCCTGTGCCTGGAGCAAGCTCGGCGGTTGGTGATGGATGTATGCATGCATGCGTCCTTGGAGTCACCAAAACGTGTGGGTGGCTAGCCTGGGGAAAGATGCCGAGTCCATGAGTCGTCGCAGGGGTGCTCGCCGCTCGGTACGGTAATACTGGGCACAACGCCCAGGCTGAGAAGGAAAGCGAGCTATTGTTGTAGCTAACTGGTTATTTGCCAACAGGGTTGGTTGGTTGGTTTTTCATTCGAGATTTGCTTCCCGGACGCTCGGATTCTCCCCCTTGGGTATCATTTTCACGGCTCAACGTTTCTGGCCCATCTGTCTCTCCATGCAGCGGACAGGCTTTCCGAGCCGCCCCTCCAGAGCCAAGGATTGCCCGTCCATGCCTGCTTCGCTCGTGTGGGCGCTGAGAAGGGGCGAGCTGCGTCATACGGGGCAGGCGTGCAAGGGGTGTCTCATCAGATGGATTCCAGGTGCAAGACCTGTTTAATGGATCAGAAGCAGAAGGGATGGAGAAGAAATAGCCTCCATCTGAGCGGCGCCAGCGCCAATACCCTGGCAACCTGGTCGGCGGAGACAGAGACAATAGCGCAGCGCCAGCCGTGTGGCGAGCTTGTGGAGCCTGGTCACCTTTTTCTTCTTATGTTAATTCCTTTTTAGCTGGCCTTGCTTTGCATCAGAACAGTCACACAGCCGCGCAGGCTTCGAGCGGCATCGTGCTTCGTCCTAATGGCACATTTGCGCGGTACGATTCAGTCCGCCTAGGCCATGTACATTATGTCAAGGGTATTCCTCTCGTGGGCAGTTTTTTTGTGATGCTCCAATCACCGAGCTGGTTCCGCTTGTTGACGCTGGAGCAGGCAGGGATTGGAAGTGGCGATCAGCTACTGGTACTTGGACCCAGCACTGGTGAGGACGACTCTAGAGTGATGTTTGCTACCGATGTCGGGAATTCGAATGATGCAACTTTTGCGTTTTCCCAATCACGTTTTGTTCTGATGGACCGGCTCAAAGCAAGTTGCAGTTCCTAGAGCAAGCAAGTCGCCTGGCAAGAAACGACGGCGTGCTTTGAGGTTAGGAGCCGGTAATCAGGCGAGTCAGATTGGAGAGGCGGGTCTCCGCTTTATTAACCGCTTGAAGCCAAGTGCAGCAGAACGAGAAAAGTCGATTAAAATCCAAAAATGACTTTCCTGATGGGCTCAAGGGATGCGGCAATGTGTTACTGGGGACACGCTACGGCGTCAGGGTAGCGGTAGCACAGACTGTGCATCAGCCATTCGCGTGCCGTGGACAAGAGGCCAGAGGGCCGAATCTGGAGGGAGGCGTGGGGAAGGGAGGGCGTGGGCCCAGACCCTGTCGAAGTTTCTTGGGAATTGAGGATTCAAACGTAACGAGGCTCGTGAGTGGGGCATCTCCAGCTCCCGGGACGAAGGTTGAAAGCAAACTGGTGCTGCGCTTGATGCCTGTCTTGTCTTGTCTTGGAGCGGGTGCGGGTGGAGAGGGAGAGACGGTGGTTGTTGCAGGGCTAACTTAACTAGTGCCACCGACTGGTGCTTGGTGTTGATGCACATCACTTTCCCTTCGCTCTTCCTTTTTGTTCCTTTCGGCTTGGTGCTGATTGATGTTGACCATCGCTCGGCCAGGCGACTACTACCCCTTCAAAAGAGGCAAAGGCGTGTGCCTCCCCACAGCCTCAATCACCCGCGACAAGGGGCATAGTGGGCGTTGGCGTAGCAAACGGAGCAGGCAAAAAAGCCGGGCCAAGCCAAGAGGGCTGTAAACGAAGCCGATCTCATCAACCTTTTTTTTTNTTTTTGGTGCCACTCGACGAGGCTTGCTCCATGCTTGCGTCTGCGACTGGGG